>NC_054498.1:20866480-21198355 GCF_017639515.1 Carcharodon carcharias
GCTGCCATCCAGAGTCGGTGGGGAACGTATCCCCGCTGACACTGTCTGCCCCGCAGCCATTTCACACTCCAATGAGCGTTAATTGGCTGCAGGCGGAACTTCCTTCCCTCACTCGGGAGGAAGTTCTACCTTAGAGAGCTACTGGCCACTCTCTCTAGTCCCTATAGCGCCAGAAGCTACAGACAAATGTGGAACTTCATGCAGTCCATGGAGTCTAAGTCCTGGAAGTGCAGGGAAAGGTGAGTTCTTAGGGTCTCAGGGCAGGGAGGGTAGGGAAGGTCTGGGTGGGGGGTGGATAGAGGGGGTTTGGGGTGTTGGGGGAAGAGGCCGGCAGAGGGGGGTGGGTGGGGAGGGGAGGAGGGAGATCCAGTGGCTACTGGACCTTAAGGGGCGGGGTGGGGAAGGGGGGGGGAAGGTGGTGGGTGCCAGAAGTTAGAAAAGTTTTCTGATGGAGCACCACCCTCCCCACCCTACCTGAGGCCTAAACCCGATTATTTTTGGGTTTCCCGCATACCTGGGAATTCTTCCAACCAGACTAAAAATTGAGGCTGGCTGGAATATGGCCCTTAAGTGGCCAATAAGTGGCTACTTAAGGGCCTCAATTGGGGGAAGGGCAGACAGCCCGTCTGAGGCCTTGCCTGCCCCAGCAGAGTAAAATCATTGAGAGGTCAGGGCAGGCGGGGAATCTGGGGGGAAGCCCATTCATGCTATTTCACGCTCCCTACCCCACCACCTAAAAACCCGCTGGTAGGAGAATGTGAAATTCAGGCCGTGATATGTCTTAAATACAAAATAACTTTTCAAACTGTACAACTGAAATATTTGAGGAAATTGCTTCCAAACCTTCAAAAGTATTTCACTGTAGTGGGAAAACTGTCATTTATACCAACATGCTGACAAGCTGTCGTCAGCTCCACAATTCAACAATTGGTGAGTTCCTTATCTCAGTCTGGACATTGTCAAAAGATGAGAGGCATGTAAATGCTCCCAAAAGAGGGGTTGGAAAATCACAGACCCATGCAGCTACTGAGTGCCTCCTAGTAACCTATTGCAGAACTACATCACATCAGTATCAGAATGAGTCACCTGCTCATTTACTGAGGCTAGCATTTTTTTTAGATCTCATCAAGGCATAAAAATTCACAATCTTTTTCTAAAGTTGAATGTATGCTTTACGTTCCTCTATTCTATCTCTACCAGAAACATTTTTTCCCTTATCTATAGGCCTAGCCATCACTCTAGCTAGTCTTCTCTCCTATGTTCTTTTCAACCTTGGTGGTGTTGTGCACTTTAGATCTTATTCCTTCATGTGGATTTTTCTAATATAAAAAAAATGTTGGAAGATGGCACGTGTCACTGAAAAAGGTATGAGTATTGGGTGGGGATGAATGCAGGCCAGGGCTCTCCCATTACTCCTGCAAAAGAGCCATAGAAACTCAGAAAAACAGTACAAATCATTGCTTCCGTGGCTCTTCAGGGGAGATCTAACCTGTAAGTTGGGTATACCCATTGCCAAATAATGCAAATGGAATTTTTATGATACAGTAGTATAATGGTAATGTTACTAGTCTAGTAATCCAGAGACTTGGACTACTAATCCAAAGAACACTAGTTCAAGTCCCACCATTCAAGTTTAGCATTTCAATTCAGTTTTAAAAAACCCTAGAAATAAAAATATGGGGTAGAATTTAATGTCAGTGAAGGGGGTCTCGCCTGCAAGCTGGAGAGAAAGCCCTGCATCACCTCCTTTGGGGAAGCCCCAAAGTAAGTGCCAAACAGACACTTTTTTAATGCTTTGAGGTGTGGCATCGCTAGCAAGACCAGCATTTGTTCCCCATCCCTAATTGCCCTTGAACTGAGTGGCTTGCTAGGCCATTTCAGAGGATGTTAAGGATCAACTACATTGTTGTGGATCTGGAGTCACATATAGGCCAGACCAGGTAAGAATAGCAGATTTCCTTTCCTAAAGAGCATTCGTGAACCAGATGGGGTTTTACATTAGTTGCCCACCTAAGGGCTTCAACTGACAGCAGTAGGCTGTAAACTAGCTTTCCTGCCCCAGACTTAATTGGGGCAGAGGCTGGAAAGTGGTGGGGTCCCCACCTGCCACTCTCCCATCTGATTAAATGCCTCCCTGCCACCAACACAAGACTCATCCAGGACAAAGCAGCCCGCTTGATTGGCACTCCATCCACAAACATTCACTTCCTCCACCACTGACACAGTGGCAGCAGTGTGTACCATCTACAAGATGCACTGCAGGAACTCACAAAGGCTCCTTAGACAGCACCTTCCAAACCCACGACCGCTACCATCTAGAAGGACAAGGGTAGCAGAAACATGGAAACACCACCACCTGGAAGTTCCCCTTCATGCCACTCACCATCCTGGCTTGGAACTGTATCGCTGTTCCTTCATCTGTCACTGGGTCAAATTCCTGGAATTTCTTCCCTAACAGCACTGTGGGTGTACCTACACCACACAGACTCCAGTGGTTCAAGAGGGCAGCTCACCACCACCTTCTCAAGGGCAGTTAGGAGTGAGAAATAATGCTGGCCTAGCCAGCGACGACCACATCCCATGAATGAGTAAACAAAAAATCTGCCTTGGGGCAGATGTTTGTCAGCAAAAGTGACCATAAAGTTGTTGGATTGTTGCTAAAAACTGAACCAGTTCACAGAACATTCTTTGGGAAAGGAAACAGGCTATTATTACCTGGCTTATTTGTGATTCCAGTCCCACACCCAATTTGGTTAGCAGCTTTAAGATAGTTGACAAAAGAATCAAGGGGGAGATGAGAAAAATTCTTTTTTACTCAACAAGTTGCTTTGATTTGAAATGCATTGCCTGAAAGGATCATGGAAGTAGAATCAATAGTAACTTTCAAAAGGGAATTGGATATATACTGAAAAAGGGAAAAATTGCAGAGCTATGAGGAAAGAGCAGGGGAGTGGGACTAATTGGATATTTTTTTCAAAGAGCTGGCAGGGACATGATAGTCTGAAAGGCTACTTCAGTGCTTTAAGATATGATTCCATGGGCAGGATTTTTCAGATGGCAAGGTTAACCACCATCCTTGCCACCCAAAGAGTTGGCGGGGAACAGTCGGCAGGGTGTTAACTGGCAAAGGGCGAGACTACCGTCACTACATGGGAGGAAGTCCTACCTCAGGGAGCTGATGGCCAATCATAGTCCCAGCAGCTCAGGTTCAAACGGTGGCCACTGCTGGGGCTACAGCCAGTCCCCAAAGAAGAATTAATGGAGACCTGACTGTAGGTAAATCCGAGGTATTGGCAGGGCCTGGCTAGCCACTTAATTGGCCAATCAACAGGGTGGGCAGGCCAGCCAACACCTCCACCACCCCCTGTAAAACGCGAGACAGATCGGGGGCATAAAACCATAAAATTCTGCTCTAAATCTCTTAACTATCATTTGAAATGGCTGAGCAAGCTACCCAGCCAAGGCAATTGGGGATGGGCAATAATGTCTGCCTTGCTAGCAAGAATGAATCCTGGGAATTACTTTTTTTAAATCAAAGACCAAAGATTCCTGTAATTATATTTGACAAATCTGCTCCACTAACAGATCTGATACATATTTTTATGTATCTGCTTCAACATTTTAATCTAATAATGCATCACAGGAATTTCCTTTTTCTCTCTGAACTGCAATCTACATTCCATGTGAATGTCCCGGAAGGCACCATTAATAGATAGAGGATAATAAATTAGCCATTGTGCTGATTTCTAGGAAATGGAAGCACCAAGCATGAGGTAGTTCAAGTGCTAACACTGCATCACTTTTCCAATGTTTAATTCATCTTGAAATTTCAGAGATTTAAATCACTTTTAATCAGGTGCTGTAAATAAGAGTTAAAGGAACTGCAGGAATCTGAATAGCTGTTATAGTAAAGCCGATGGTAAATGCTGAGTTGTTCAAATTCCAAAGGGAAACTTGAAACAACTGCCACAACTTGTTTTGCAATTTGTATAAATTTCAAGATGCACGCCATGAATTCAGTAGTAATAAGACCACCAAGTCTTAGAGGTTTCTTACCAAGCTAAATTAAACCTTCATTAATAGAAGAAATTATTTTAAATACATACAGAGATCTATAAATTGCTACAATGATAACTTCTAAATCCTCTAATTAATCTAACTGAGAGTTACACTTTCCTTAAGGCAACAGTAAGACACATAGATTTTAAAAGGCCCAGGAAAAGAAACAATGAACAATCCAATTCAAAGTGTATTTCCTTAACTTCAGTTCTTTGTAGACAGCAGATTGAGGTGTAGATGCTGAAGGCTTTTCACACTTGTTAGATCTTAAGATTCCTTTAAATATATTTTTCCCTTTGAATGCAAATTCCTGATGTTTCATTACGTCTTTGGACTTTATCTCCCTGATCATAAAAAATGATCATACCATCCATTTTACCAGTAAACTCTGGGAAAAATAAACACACTATTTCTGAACTTCACCTGGCTGGGTGACACATTTCATCCCTCCTTTGAAAACAATCTAGTCTGGTTTTATTAAAAACGCAGATGTCCTTTTACACCTTACACTCCAAAGATCCCCCCAAAGTTTACCTACTTAACATTTCAAACCCAATTTATCTTCTAATACATCAAAGCCTTCAGACCAGCTGCTTATAATCCAATTAAGTCTCACACACACTTACAGAGACACATAAGCTTGGCCTAAATAGCCAAGTGGTTATGGTACTGGGTTTGTAAGATCAAGAGTTCAAATCTCACAGTGACAAACTGTGAAACAATGTAACTTCATCTGAAACAGATGGAAATGGGTTTGTACTCGAAAGAGTTACATAGACACAGATGCCACTAATTTACAATGAATTGCAATAACATTATGGGCAGGATTTCACATCAGCGGGGGGGGGGGGGTTGGTGGTGCTTGCCGATGCATAAAATGATGCACGGTGATGTCAGGCAGAACTCCCGATGTCGCTGCACCCTGTTTAAATTTTTAGGTAGGTGGGGGCTCAGCAAAATCAGCTGTGCGCCTGCCAACCTGTCAATGGCCAAATGAAGCTGTTGACAGAGTCATTTAAGTTATTAATAGACCTGACCATCCAACCTTAAGATTGGCGGGCATTAGAAAAAGTATGAAACCTCATCCACGGGTGGGATGAGGTTTCATGTAGGTTTTTAAAAATTTAATTAAAGTTTCTTAAAAAGTTATGGACATGTCCCAACTCATGTGACAGTGTCACGTGACGGGACATGTCAGGGATTTTTTTTTCTATTTTAAATATTTTTTATTGTAGAGCCGATCTCCCTCAGGCAGCACTTAGCCTCAGGCAGATGAGTACGCTCTTTCGTGCGCATGTACGAAAGAGCACACTCTCAGGTTTAGGGATTTCCCCCACTCCGTCCGCACAGGGAGCGCACAGCACTTCTGTGCGGACGCTGCGCTGGGCGGGCCTTAATTGACCCGCCCACATAAAATGGTGCCTCTGCGCACCCACACTTCAACTCCCCCCCCCACCCACCCCAACGGGGCGGAAATCCTGCCCTATTATATCTTCCTGACGTCCCCCTCCTTTTGAAAAATTAAATGTCGTAATTTAAAAAGGCAGCTTCATTTTTATTAATCCATCTTATACTATTTCCTATACCTATCTATATACTTATACTATTACATTACCAGATGCAACGATATGTATATTTGCTCTCTCCGATAATGGTACTTGCCAATATCCTTTTAGCAAGTCAATCTTTGTGATAAATTTTGATTGTCCTATTTTCTCAATATAATCTTCCAACCATGGTATAGGATATGAATCCGCTTTTGTCACTGCATTCACCTTTCGATAGTCCACACACAATCTTTGTGTTCCATTTGGTTTCAGTACCAGCACAATAGGCAAACTCCAGTTACTGCAACTAGACTCAATTATATCATTTTGATGCATGAACTCAATTTCTTTCAGTACTTGTGATAACTTTGCAGATTTAATCTATAAGGATGTTGCCTTAGTGAAGATTAAACTTCTACAGATGCGTCATGTATTGCTAAATTCGTCTTCCCAGCTTACTTCCATAAATATCTATGCATGACCGCAATAGCTTCTCCAAATCACTTTGACACTTGTCTGGAAGGTAACTCAATAATCCAATTAGTAATTTTTCAAGTACTCCTCATTATCCAATTTGATTAGAGGGAAATCAATTTCAGAATAATGCATTTCCACTTCTTTCTCATTATATACCACCACTAACACCTCCTTCTGGTCCTTTTCCCTGTCAAAATCGTTTTAAACATATTTACACAACTTTCCCACTGCTTCTTTCTTCTATCTGGAGTATTTATTAAATGATTCATTTCACTTGGCTTCTTTTCAATCCTGTAAGGCCCACTAAACCTTGCCTTCAATGAGTCACCTAGTACTGGTAACAGAACTAATACTTTCTCCCCTGCAACAAAACCACGAGATGTAGCTTTCCTGCCTGCTTTCATTTTCATCACTTGATGTGATATCTTTAAACGTTCCTTAGCTAACTCACATGCTCTGTCCAATCTCTCTCTGAAGTTTGATACATAATCCAGGAGCAAAGTTTCTGAGTTTTGACCCAGCAATTTCTCATGAGTCAATTTCAGTGGTCCCCTCAACTCATGACCCATAAACTAGTTCAAAATGCATTCAGGTGCATTAGAAGCGTCCCTAAAAGCAAACAACAAGAATGGAATTCCACCATCCCAATCCTGTGGATAATCCTGACTGTATGCTTTCATTGTAGTTTTTAGAGTTTGATGCTATCTTTCCAAAGCCCCTTGTGACTCAGGATGATAAGCTGTTGACTTCAACTGTTTTATTCCCAAACTGTTCATTACTTCCCTAAACAAGCTGTGACATGAAATTTGAACCCTGATCTGATTGTATTTCTTTAGGCAAACCATATCTTGTAAAAGATTTAGTTAACTCTTTCACAATTTTCTTTGTTGTAATATTTCTCTAAGTTATTGTTCAGGAAACCTGATAGATACATCCATTGTTGTCAGTAATACTGATTTCCACTTTTAGTTTTAGGAAGGGATCCTACACAATCAATCATGACCCTAGTGAAAAGGTTCTTCAAATGTTGTAATTGGAATTAAAGGTGCTGGCTTAATCACTGCTTGTGGTTTCCCTATCACCTGACATGTGTGATATGTTCTACAGAATTTGACTACATTCCTATGCAATCCAGGTCAAAATAAATGTTTTTGCATCTTAACCTGTGTCTTTCTAATTCCTAAATATCCCCCCATTGGAATTTCATGAGCTACCCTCAGAATCTCATGTCTATATCCAATTGGCATTACAATCTGATGCACCTCCCTTCAGCTTTCATTTGCTAAAGCATGATAAAGCCTCCATTTTCTCATTAAAACTTAACCCTTAAAGTAATAACATTCTGGAATACATTTTGCCTCTGTTTCTGAGTAACCTGTCTGATATAAATGATGTATTTGCAAATCCCTTTTCTGTAACTCCACTAACCTCCTTGAGTTAAACACTTCAGCTGAATTGTCTTCCAGTGTTTCTTCCTGAACAATCTTACCAAATACAATGTCAGCTAATTGGATTTCCACACCTTTTCCCTGCCTTTGAATTTCCTGTTCTTCTTGCTTCAACCTATGAGCCTGTGATCTCATTATCACACAATCTGGAAACAAAGCAGAGTACTTTCTCTGAAACACTTCTGTTTATAACACTTCTACAGGCTGCTCAACTATTATAGGCATCACCCACATATGCGATCCAGCTATATCATTACCCAGAATAAATTGAACTCCTGCAATGGACAAGTTTTCTGCTACTCCAACAATTACCTCACCTATATTCCACTTACTCTTTAAATTTACCTTCCACAATGGAGTAGGTTTAGCATTTCCATAAACCCCACTTATTATCAACTATTCCTGCAATACTCCCTCTAAACAACAAATGTCACTACCCGACAACATTAAGGATTGACTAGCCAGTGTGTCTTTTAAAATTTTAACATCCTTACCTACTCCACCCTGTACACATGGGGAACAATTTTCTCCCCGTTGGGGTGTTAGTTGGGAGCGGGCGTGGATGAGCGTGCAGCCAGTCGCAGCCCACGATTGGCTGGGTGTCGCTATTTTACGTGGGCTGGCCAATTAAGGCCAGCTGAGTGCTCCCTGTGTGGGTGGGGGGTGGGTGGGTTGCCTGAGTCGAAGAGTGCGCTCCTTCGTGCAAACACGAAAGAACACAGAGCTGCCACAGGGAGCTTAGTTGAAGTTCCGAAAGTTTTAAGAAAGGAAAGAAAAATTAAGACATGTCCCCTCATGTGAAAGTGTCATATGAGCTGGGACATGTCTATGAATGTTATTACAGCATGGAGGGAGGTGGTGTTACTAGCCCATTTGCAGGTTTCTTCTTCTAAATACCCCAAAACAACCAGAGTGTTGTAATAAAAGATATTTCAAAATTGTCATTCTGGTCACATGATTTCTCTCTCAATGGTGAGTATTCCACAGAAGGTAATTCATTAGCTCATGTCTGCTCAGACCATGGCTATTATGTTATCGCCTAGGTGATTAATTTCTTTAATGTCCCAAACATCACATCTGAATAGACTATTCTTCCCTGCGATGAGCTAGGAAGAACATAACAACACCTATACAGCCATTGTCCTGGTAGACTTTCTGTCTCTGCCTGAAAGGTAGCTTCATAGAAATACAAATGGTGAGAGCCAGGTACAAGCTTCAGTTAATCTTTGAAGTAATTCTTGACATCAGCAGCAGTGAAATTCCATAGGTTTGCTTTGGCAAGTCCTAATCATAATCCACATTGGAAACTTCCAATAACTGACCAACTTGTCATATCAGACATGTCAGGTGACCTGTGTCAGCCATCTTAAGTCAGTGCATTTGCTTGTTTTAAAAAGTCCTTTTAAAGAAGTTTAGCAAATATTTGATCAGCTGATGAAATTAAAAACTAATATTCCACATGCACACATCACATCATCATGGCACAGGTGAAATAAGTGGGCAGCAAGATGGCAGATAGAGTATAATGTGAGGAAGTGTGAGGTTATTCACTTTGGTTGTAATAGAAAAGCAGAATAATTTTTAAATACGTGAAACTTTTAACTGTTGACGTTCAAGGAACACAAAAAGTTAGCATGCTGGTACAGCAAGCATTTAGGAAGTGAAATGCCACGTTGGCTTTTATTGCAAGGGAATTAGAGTACATGAAAATGGATGTCTTGCCACAATTATATAGGACTTTGGTGAGATCACATCTGGTATACTGTGCACAGTTTGATCTTCATATTTAAGAAGGATATAGCTGCCTTGAAGGCGCTACAGCAAGGTTCAATTGGTTGGTTCCTGGGATGAGAGGATTGTCCTATGAAGAGAGGCTGAATAAATTAGCCTATACTCATGAATTTAGAAGAATGAAAGATATAGAAACATATAAGATTCTGGCTTGACAGGGTAGACACTGATAGGTTGTTTCCCTTAGGAGGGGAATCTAGGCTACAGGGGCACGGTGTCAGGATAAAGGATTAATCATGTAGTACTGAGATGAAGTGAAATTTCTTCATTCAGAGGGCTTGAATCATTGGAATTGTCTACTGAAGAGGGATGCTCCATTATTGAGCATTTGTGTTACTGAGATGGATAGAATTTGATCTCTCAGCAAAGTAAGGAACATGGAGAATTGGCAGGAAAGTGGAGTTGAGGCAGATGATTAACCACTATCATATTGAATGGCAGGCTCAAGAAGCTGTATGATCTACCGCTGCTCCTATTTTTGTGTTCTTATGGACACTAACATTTCCTAGTCTCTCACGTTTTAAATTTTTTTATTTTGCCTACCTGCAACCTTCACTGTCTTCCAAAAGGAGACTGAATAGCTGAAATCTTCAGAGGAGTGCTGTCTGTACAGAAAAACAGTTGCAGACAAAGGATAGATTTTTGTCTGTACTACGCCGGAGAAGCCATTGACTAAGGAGGATTAGACAAAGTCTGCCAAATTTTCTTTCCAGGAGTTAAAATCGGCCCTTAAAAATAATCTAAGAGTGTTGCAATGGTCTCTTTGCTCTTGGGAGAGGGTGAGAAAAAAACTCAACCAAGTAAGTACAGGATTGGGCATTTCTGTAATGGGTTTTCAAGTGAAGTCATTTGAAATGAAAAGAAAATTGAAAGAAAAAGAATGGAAATGTGTCAATTCCATAGGGGAAAAAAGTCATAACATTCCAAAGATTTACCAAAACCTTTAGGGGCACTAAATCACCTTAGCTTTTCCTCTTTAGATCGTTAGAAAGAAAAAGAATTCAGCTTACTTCTGTTGATAATACTTGTTAAGGAATTATCAATCCTTAATGAGAGAAGGAATATTGTGAAAGTATTTAGTATTTGATATTTTGCCACCCACAAATAATTATGTGATAATTACAGTAAGTTTTCTATTGAATTATGGAGCTTTGAGCACTTGTCTATGGTACTTGCTTTAATCAGCTTTCAGTCCACTTTTACAACAATGCTGCTGAAATTTTGATGGATAGAGCTTAATGCTTTCCCTTGTGGCGAGTTTGGTGGTGGAAGGCATTTAATCAGGCGGTTGGGGGGGTGGTTAGTGGGAGTCCTCCTCTGTTCCAAATAAGTCTGGGACAGGAAGACTTCCCACCCTTCCATCAATCCAGGCCCTTAAGTGGGCACACTTAAGGGCCTCATCCAGGCATCACTGGTATTCACCCAGCAGCAGGCAAGGGACTCGCCAAACAGGAAGCCTGAAAAGCAAAACCTGTTGGAGTTACCTGCAGGCTCCTTGGAGTGGTTTCTCGTTCAAAGGCATTCAATGCCTGATCGAGAGACCTGGCATTGGGAAGGCAGGACCCACTGAGTGCCACCCCACTGTCCTTGCTGCTGACTATCCCTCCCCCCACACCCCTGTGATCCCAACCCCGTGACCCTCCTCCTGCCATCAACTACCTGTGGCCTGGTCCATTGACGAATCTGGACCTTGGATGGGTGCATTACAGGCAGCTGCCACTGTTCCACCAGGGTGCGGCTGAGCAATGCATAGCTGTTGGCCTCTGATTAGTCATCAACTCTCAGGTGGTGGGATTTCCAACCCGGGATCCTTGATCCCAGGGAAGGCCTGTTACTGCCCAGACCTTCCCAAAAGTAGGCAACGCCAACTCTGAGACCCTCATCGCCTAAATTAAATACCGTCCAACATGTTCTTCACCAACTAGTAGAAAATGATTTGCACAACTTCCGAACATCAATAAAAACTCAGTTGCTGAATTAAATGCATTTTCTTTGAAGGCTAACAAAGGCAGGTTCTCAAATATTTCAGGTACATGAAGTTTAAAGTCACATAAGGGCTTAAACATTAAATGGGAATGTACTTAAGTGAAGCTTTCAGTGTCTTTTATTCTACAATACATTTTAATTGGGTATAACCTTAATTTAGACACCCTTCACTGTAATTCTCAGAGTTTAATATAATTACTGTGCATCTGTGAAAAGTCTGGTTTTCATTCTAATAGTAGTTGATGTCATCCCTTTCATGCTGCTTGTTCCCGGGTGGTAACTGTGGAATACTTGATTCTACAAGCTGTTATGTCATAAAACAGGTGTGTGTTGCTCACGCAACAGTGGAATGGATGGCACAGTTCAAAAGCATAAAGGTAAACAATCAGGAAAAAATAATATAAAGAATAAAGCCCACAAAAATTATGACACAGTAAAATTTCTCTGTGAAAGGTAGTAATGCTAGTTATTTTTTAAACTTGTAAAACATAATAGCTCTCATATAATGAACAAATGTTACAATGGGAATAGCATACGCAAATGACATTAACTTGACTGCAGTCATGTTGTTGCTGTCAAACAAACATCAACAATATGTAACTAAGTTGACGCCTAAGCAGTGTTACAGACACTAAAACTAAACTAAGTCTCCAGCTGTGGGATCTTTCAAGGCTTTCTTTTTATTGTAGATAATGTCCTCTAGTTACCTCTTACAGTTCCCCAGTTTATTGTAAAATTCCATACTTAACTAAAAAAAGAAATTACAAAGTAAATTGACTTTGCAGGGTGTCTTCATGTTCTTTTAGCAGTAAATATTTTTAAATGGATACAGGAAATGTTGAACACAGCGTAAAGGGCACTCAGATTGAGAGATCACATTCCAAGTGAATACACTACGGTTATTGATGGTTGAAGATTTGTATTTAATATTTAGAATAATAAAATCTTAACTACACAATAGGCAAACATTGAGTGCAGCTGACTAACTGAGTGAAGACTTGGAGTTTGATGAGAGGGGAGTTCAATGAAGGGGGAGATGGAGGTGCTCATTTCCTCTTTTTATCTTTTTCCCCCATAGAAATTGGTTCTTGCTCTACTACAGTGAAAGGAGCTAGTTGTTTGGTGAGTATCAGGTAAATGGGTAAGTTCTATTCTATCCCTAAGCTTTAAAATAGTATACTATTTGGCAGTAAAGTAAATCAAATATATAAGAAAGCAACATAAATGATTAATATAATTAAGTTTTTATTTAAAACACATTAAGGATGGCAGGACAGGTAATGTGTCAAAACTGCAGCAAGTGGGTGCTCTTGGATAACATTGTGATCGAGGAAAACTTATCTGCAGTAAGTGTTTGCGGCCTGAGGAACTTCAGCTCAGGGTCATTGAGCTGGAGGCTGAGCTGCAGACTCTGTGACACATCAGGGAGGGGGAAAGTTACCTGGATGCAGTCACACCACTTAGGATAAGGTCTTCTGATTTGGTCAGTGGCTAGGGACATGAGGGTGTGACTGCGAGTGAGGCAGATAAGGGCAGGAGCAAGAGCCTCTGCAATTGTCCAACAGGTTTGAGGTTCTCTTAGCTTGTTTGGATGAGCGTGGAGGTTGCAAGATGGATGAGCAAACTGACCATGACACCGTGGTATAGGAAGCCATCCAAGTTGGGGGAGCAAAAAAGTAATGTAGTGTTAGTAGAGGACAGTATAGTAAGAGGGATTGACACTGTTCTCTGTAGCAAAGAGTGAGAGCCCAGACGGCTTTGTTGCCTGCTCGGTGCCAAGGTTTGTGATATCTGCTCAGGGTTGGAGAGGAACTTGCAATGGCAGAACGAGGATCCAGTGGTCGTGGTCCATGTAGATACCAACGACATAGGCAGGATGAGGAAGGAGGCTCTGCATAGTCAGTATGAAGAGCTAGGCACCAAATTAAGAAGCAGAACCTCAAAAGTAATAATTTCTGGATTATCACCTGAGCCACGTGCAAATTGGCATAGGACAAATAAGATTTTAGAAATGAATGCATGGCTCAAAGACTGGTGTGGGAGAAGTGGGTTCTGGCTTGTCGGGTGTTGGCACCAGTATTGGGGAAAGTGGAATCTGTACCGTTGGGATGGTCTACATCTGAACCATGCTGGAGCTGGTGGCCTCAAGAGCCATCTAACTAGGGAAGTAGAGAGGGTTTTAAACTGAGTAGTGCAGGAAAGGGATCAAAGCTGGGAAGATGTGGTAAACCAAAGAGTAGAGTCAAGGCAAGAGAGGTATTAATATGGGAAATGATAAACAGACTGTGACAGGAAGGGACAGAGAGTACAAATCTAAGAGTAAATCAGTAGATAAGGCTAAACACTACAAAAATAATAGAAGGACAAAAACTAAAGGCTCTGTATCTAAATGCATTTAGTGTTTGAAACAAAACAGATGAACTAATAGCACAAGTAGAAATAAATAAGTGCGATCTGATAGCCATTACAGGGTGACATAGATTGGGATCTAAATATTGACGGGCATGTGACATTTAGGAAGGACAGGAAGTTAGGAAAAGGTAGGAGGTGACTCTATTAATACGATTGAAAGGGATGACCTCAGTTAAGAAAACCAGGATGTAGAAGTGGTTTGGGTTGAGATGACCAATGATAAAGGCAAGAAGTCATTTGTGGGAGTGGTATTCAGGCCCCCTAATTACAAGTATACAGTGTATAAAAGAAGAGATAATGGGAGCTTGTAAAAAAAAAACATGGGGCATGCGTCCCCACATCATTGCGCGTCATTCTGATCTTTTGTTCAGCGGGCATGCACCGGAATTGGCTGCTCACCCGCCAAACTGTCAAAGGCCTGTTAAGGCCATTAATGAACCAATGAACCAAATTGACAGGGCTGCCCATCCAACCTTAAGGTTGGAGGGCAGACGAAGAGCCCAAGCGGCGTTCATGTTTTGCATGAAACCTCATCCTCGGGCGGGATGAGGTTTCATGAAGGTTTTATTAAGTTAATTTTTAAAATTTTGACACTTCATAAACATGTCCCTGCTCATGTGACATTATCACATGAGGGGACTGCTTGAATAACTTTTATCTTTCCTTTTTTTACAAACTTTCAATTTGAACTTTATCTTCCTTAGGCAGCTCCGTGCCTCAGGGAGATTTTTGCTCTCTTTCATGCAGGCCCTGACTATTCCTCCTCCCCCCGCCCGCACAGGTAGTGCTGAGCACTACCGGGCATGCATCACGCTGGGTGGGCCTTAACTGGCCCGCCCACGTAAAATGGCGGCGCACAGTCGATCGCGGGTAGCGATCAGCTCAGCGCCCACCCCTGACTGACGGGCAGAAGATTCTGCCCATGGGGTATTTTAATCTACATATAGACTGGAAAAATCAGATGGGCAAAGGAAGCATAAATGAGGAGTTTATAGAATGTTTTTGGGATAGTTTCTTAGAACTTCACATTCTGGAGCCAAGCAGAGAGCATACTAGACCAGATATTTAGCAAGATGGGATTAATTGATAACCCCTAGTGATGGCACCCCTAGGTAGCAGCGATCATAATATGATTGAATTTTACATTTATTTTGAGGGAGAAACGTGTGCTGCCAAGACTAGTATCTTTAACTTAAAGAAGAACAATTATGAGGGCATGAAAGCAGAGCTAGCTAAAGTGAACTGGCTAATGAGGTTAAGGGATATGTCAATAGAAGTTCAGTGGCAGATATTTAAAGGGATATTTCAGAATACACAGAAATTATACATTCCAATGAGAAAGAAAAATTCTAAGGGGAGGGCCCACCATCCGTGATTACCTAAAAAAGTTAAAGAATATCAAACTTAAAGAAAAAGCATATAATTATGCAAAGATGGGTAGTAGGTCAGAAGACTGGAAAAAATATAAAGAACAGCAAATAATGACAAAAAGATTAAAGAGGGAAAAATAAGAGTATGAGAGAAAGCTAGCTAGTAATACTAAGATAGATAGTAAGAGTTTCTATAGATATTTAAATAAGAAGAGTTAATAAAGTGAGCATTGTTCAGATAGAAAGTCTGGGGAATTGATAATGGAAAGTAGGGAGTTGGTGGATGAACTAAACAGGTATTTTGCTTCAGTCTTCACTATAGAGGACACAAGTAACATCCTGGAAATGGCTGTAAATCAGGAAATGGAAGGGAGGGAGGAACTTGGGAAACTTACAATTACTAGGGAAGTGGTATTGAGCAAATTGTTGGGGCTGCGGGCTGACAAATCCCCAGGTCTGGATGGAACGCACCATGAGGTCTTGAAAGAAGTGGCTAGTGAGATAGTTGATGCACTGGTTTTAATTTTCCAAAATTCCCTAGGTTCAGGGAAGGTTCCATTAGGTTGGAAAATAGTAAATATAACTCCTTTAGTCAAAAAGGGAGGCAGAAAGCAGGAAACTATAGGCCAATTGGCCTAACATCTGTCAGAGGGAAAATGTTTCAAGCTGTTATTAAAGATGTTATAGCAAGGCACTGAAAAATTCAAGGCAATCAGGCAGAGTAAGCATGGTTTTGTAAAAGGGAAATTATGTTTAACCAATTTATTAGAGTTCTTTGAAGGAGTCAAATATGCTGTGAATAAAGGGGTGGATGTACTGTTCTTAGATTTCAGGAGGCATTTGATAAGTTGCTGTATCAAAGGTTATTGCAGAAAATAAAAGCTCATGGAAAAGGAGTAACATGTTGGCATTGGTAGAAGATTGGCTGGCTAACAGGAAGCAGAGAGTTGGCATAAGTGGATCTTTATCTGGTTGGCAGGATGTGACGAGTGGTGTGCCACAGGGATCAATACTGGGGCCTCAACTTTTTACAATTTATATAAATGACTTGGATGAAGGGACCAAAGGAATGGTTGCTAAATTTGTTGATGACACAAAGATAGGTAGGAAAGTAAATTGTGAAGAGGATGTAAGGAGGCTACAAAGTGACATAGATAGGTTAAGTGAGTGGGCAAAGATCTGGCAAACGGAGTATAATGTGGGCAAATGTGAAATCATTCATTTTGGCAGGAAGAATGTGTCCTGCCATCCATTCTTAATTAGCACATTCGTTTAGATAATATCACCACCTTCAACACCTCTTTGTTCTTTTGTCTGTGACATCTTTTGATTATCTGCTCCTTTCACTGCTTGTTAGTCCCTACAACCACACCCCCCCGCCCCGCCACTTCTCTCCCCCCACCTCCCTCCCCCCACCTTAAATCATCTTATATTTTACTCCTCTCCTAATTTCACTCAGTTCTGTTGAAGGGTCATGTGGACTCGAAACATCAACTTTTTTCTTCTGCGCTGATGCTGCCAGACCTGCTGAGTTTTTCCAGGTAATTCTATTTTTGTTTAGAATAAAGAAGAAGCTTATTATCTAAATGGTCAGAGATTGCAGAACTCCGAGATTCAGAGGGATCTGGGTGTCCTAGTGTATGAATCACAGAAGGTTAGTATGCAGGGATGTTATCATTTATTGTGGGAGGAATCGATTACAAAAGTAGGGAGGTTATGCTTCAGTTGTACAGGGCATTGGTGAGAACATATCTAGAGTATAGTGTACAGTATTGGCTCCTTATTTAAGGAAAGATGTAAATGCGTTAGAAGCAGTTCAGAGAAGGTTTACTAGACTAATACCAGGAATGGGTGGGTTGTCTTATGAGGAAAGGCTGGACAGGTTAGCCTTGTATCCACTGGAATCTAGAAGAGTAAGAGGCGACTTAATTGAAACCTTTAAGATTCTGAGGAGTCTTGACAGGGTGGATGTAGAGAGGATGTTTCCTCTTATGGGAGAATCTAGAACTAGAACAGGTTGCCTGTTTAAGACAGAGATGAGATTTTTTTTTCTCTCAGAGTGTTGGGAGTCTTTGAAACTCTCTTTCTCAAAGAAGCAGAGTCTTTGAATATTTGAATATTTTTAAGGCAGAACTAGATAGGTTTTTGAGTAACAAGGGGGTGAAAGGTTATTGGGGGTAGGCAGGAATGTGGGTTGAGGTTACATTCAGGTCAGTCATGATCTTATTGACTGGCAGAGCAGGCTCAAAAGGGCCGAATTACCTACTTCTAATTCGTATATTAAGAACATAAGAAATAGGAACAGGAGTGGACCATTCGGCCCCTCGAGCCTGCTCCTCCATTCAATAGGATCATGGCTGATCATCTTGTGTTTCGATTTCCACATTCCTATCTAACCCCAATAACCTTTGATTCCCTTGCCTAACAAGAATCTATCTACCTCTGCCTTAAAAATATTCAATGACCCTGCCTCCACCGTATAATGAAGTTCCTGGATTTGCCAATAATTCGGAGCTGGTGAGGAAAATGTAATCACTATTATCCCATTTAACAATCTGATACCTCAACTGAGGTTAATCCTGTTACCACACTCCCATGTCAGCCTGCAATTGCTCCTGTTTACTTTAACTAAAGGCAGCTTGACATGTATTCATGTATTATCCCTTCACTGATTTTGTCGCCAGCTTCACTGAATAAGACAGGGGCCACCTCAAGGTCACAATGTTTAGAGGGCTAACTAACAAAATTCTACAGGGTGGGTAAGGGTAGAAATTAATATAGTTGCCCTGTGACTGGCAGGGTGAGGCTAAACTAATGGCTGGGCTGGCTTTATAAATTAGATACTCTCAGAATGCGGTCACTTGGGATTTCTGCAAATTGACAGAAAGTGAATGCCACCACAATTTAAAGCAGGATTCCCAAACTCTGCATTCCAACTCCCAGTGGGGCTGTGAAATGAGATTTTGGGGTCACAAGTGCTGTGGAGCATGGACTGAATGCTGAAAGTAGCAAGGCCCCTTTAAATCCTCACATTGTTCTCAAATGTTGGGTGTGGCCCTATGAGCAGATATTTGAGGCCTTATTGATGCTGCAAAAAAGCCTGTGAAAATGTCATATTTAAAATAAAACGCTGCTGTATAAAACACTTCCTACTATGCTCAACCTCACTCCCACATACTCACCTGCACAGCAGCAGAGCCCCACCTCTCTCCCCTACCATTCAGCAGATAAAGGCCCACCCCTCCCACTCAACAACACTCACATCCCCCAGATTTTCACTATGGGATCACACAAAGTCTGGGGCATTAAAATGGGGTCACATCTGGAAAAAGTTTGGGAAGCAATGATTTAAAGTGTGAATCCTTGGCCAGGAAAGAACTAATAGCTGCTCTTGTTGGTAGTTTTTACACAGACTAAATCAGTATTGTCAACATTGCCAGGTGAACCACATGGAGATGCTGGTATCTCTGGTAATGGAAAGAAAGATTTACATTTATATAGCACCTTTCATGATTTTTGTATGGTTCAAAGCATTTTATAGCCAATTAATTACTTTTGCAACGTGGTCACTACTGTGATGTAGGGAAACTCAGCACAATTTATGCACAGCAACATCCCACAAACAGCAATGAGATAATGATCAGATAATCTGTTTTACTGACACTGGCTGGGGGATAAATCGGATACCAGGATGCCCCTTGCTCTTCGTTGAATAGTGCTAAAGGATCTTGCCCTGAGAAGGCAATGTTATCCAACATTGTAAATTTTGGCTTTGTCAAAATGTTCATGAATAATTTAAAGCTGTGGTGTCTTTTGAAGCACTATGTGTCAGTGTGTTAACTTTAGCAAACTAGAAGTGACGAAAGAGGACACTACAAAGCAATAATGATTCCTGGCCAACTTGTGGTAGACCACAAAGCCCATAGAAGCTTTATAAATTATACAGAACTACTTAGAAATTACGACACAGAAGCAAGTCATTCAGCCCAACCAGATCTATGCTGCTGTCTATAGTCCATTTGAGCTTTAGTCTTAATCCCATGTATCTATCCAGTTCCCACATCTCTTTAACCCCTTTTCCTTCAACAATGTCTATGATCTGATCTTTGTTTCAATCATTAACACCTGTAGTGTCCTCAACCTTATGACCTTCTGAGTAAAATGGTTTCTCCTTATCTTTGTCCTCAATCTCTAGCACATAATTTTATATCTATGTGCAGCATGTGTTAAGTTCCAATAGCTCCTTGATAACAAGGGCAGAGACCAAGTCTGACCTCTCAAAACAGAGTTTTATTCTGATGCATAAAACTCCACAGACACATTGTCTCATCTGTTTTTCACTTTATATACACAGCAAGTGAAGTACTTAGCTTGTTAACTTACAATTATCACTTAAACACTCATTGACAGTTAACTGTTTCCTTCCCTAATAGCATAGTGAGCTACCTCAGACAATAGGTTATTTGGTGGAAGACGACAGCATATTGAGGATCAGATTTAGCAAGGGCTATGGCTGAGTTGTGCAACCTGATTGATGAGAACCTCCAAGGTCAATCTGCACTGGACTGGAGCAGTGGACTGATTGCCACTGCTCTCAACCTTTAGCCTTTCAGCCATAAATTGAGATACCACAGGAGGCTGCTCCTTTGCAACACATTTCTCCAATAAAGAAGCCTGTTCCATAAAATATCCTTCTATATATACCAGCAGTGACAGCTAAAATTCTGTTAACTTCCCTAAAGTACATGATGGTTTGCAACAACACCTTTGGTTGAATATCTCAAGGTAGTTTACAGATAGATATAAGTAAAATAAATGGTGAACCATGGAAAGGTTAGGAGAGGCAACCAAAATCATGCCAAAGAGGTGGATTTTGAGATAGTTTCAAAAAAAGTGAGAAAAGTGGAAGTAGAAGCTGGACAGATTTAGGAAGGGAATTCAGAACCACATATTCATTCATGTTGTACCTGCAACTATCTGATGGCATACCTAAACAGAAAGGCAAATATTCTATAAATGATATGGAACCTTGCCATAAAGTAATGCACATCAATGCTCTTCCTGGGGAGTACCCATATGCTTTTATTCTAAACCAATCAAATGTCACACAATTCTTTGAAGAAAGAGAATGGAAAGGGGCTGTGTGGCAAGATGGTGACTCATGCTACCTCTGCACAAACAGAGATCTCAATGAGTCTAATGTTAGGATGTTGCAAAAATGTCTGAGTTTCCTGGAATATGGAAAGGTACAGGGTAATCTTGTATTGGAGGCTGGGCAAGTTATAACAGTGTACTGCACAATGCACAATATCACCACAAAGACCTTATACTGTACTCAAATAAACAACAGCATTAAAGGCCAGGAGGACAAAGCTGCACTGCTACCACTAGCTGCAGATATTCATAGCAACCAGTGGGAAAGAAGACAACGTAAGTGTAATAGATCTCATTATAGATCTTAGTTGTTATCTTTCCACATTACAGTAATCATTTAATTTAAAAAAAGAGCTTGGCATTTATAACCTGACTCAATGTCCTCAAGGCATTTCACAACTGATGGATTATTTTAGGACAGTGTTTCTCAAACTTTTTCTCCTGCTGACCACTTAGACAGTGCCAAAGACTCTGCGGACCACCTACTGGTTCTAGCCAATCTGATTTCACTTGCCTCTGCAAAAAAAACTCCTCAAAATTAATGGAAATTTATGGAAACTATAAGCATTTTGTTGTTTTTTTCACTTGTAAATGTAACAAATTTATGCACATTAATTTTATTAAATGTCATAAGTAAATTATTAATTCATGCCAGAAGCAGAAGTTTAGACATTTTCAATGTTAAAAGAGAACACGTTTATCTAAAGCATTGCGTTATAAAATCATCAGAATAATTTTCTGAGAAACTAATACTTATCTTACATCTATATAGAGTGATGAAGTCACAGGGCTGGATCTTACAGGGTGACGCAGTGCCCAACCCCTCCAGCTAAAAAGTCGGGGGGGATCCTGCCGACAATTCCAACGGCCACCCCGGAGCAATTTAATGCTGGGAGCAGCTTTAATTGCTTTAAGGTGAGAAGTCCCACTTGGAGAACTGTCAGCCAATTGAATGGCTGATTGATCTGGCGTTCTGTAGTTCCAAAACACCAATTGGTAGCAGTAGCCATTGCTGGGACCACAGACAGTTCCATCACGCTGAGGAGTCCAGATAAATCCGGGATCGGGGGTCTGTGAGGGGGTGAGAGGCTTGGTCCAAGAGACTCGGGGTGGGGTTAAATGGGAGATGACCCTGACCCGAAAACAGCCCATGCTGGTTCCCTGCATGGCATGAGCCTTCCCTGTGCTCCCCATTCCCCCGCTGTGGGCAAATTCAGTGGCAGCTGTATAGGCCCAAAGGTGGGTAGGCCACCTAACGCCAGCTCTGCCCCCGAAAAATTTCAGAAGTCGAGGGTGGGAACATAAGTGGTGGCAAGGCCACCCACTAGATTTTACATACCTCCGGCCTTCATACCCACTGGCAGGAGAGCATAAAATCCAGCCCATAGA
The DNA here is from genome assembly GCF_017639515.1 of Carcharodon carcharias. Classification (NCBI taxonomy): domain Eukaryota; kingdom Metazoa; phylum Chordata; class Chondrichthyes; order Lamniformes; family Lamnidae; genus Carcharodon; species Carcharodon carcharias. The sequence continues at coordinate 20,888,114 of NC_054498.1, forward strand.
GTCATTTACAGAACATAATGAGGCTATTTGGTCCATCAAGTCTACGCTGATTCTCCAAGGAGCAATCCAGTCAGTTCTCCTCCTCTGCTTGATCCCTATAGCCCTGCAGATCTATTTCCTTCAGGTGCCCATCCAATTTCCTTTTGATACCATTTGTTATTTCCGCTTCCAACATCCTCATGGGCACTGAATTCCAGGTCATTAGCACACTCAGTGTAAAAAATTTCTGCTTCACATTCCCCCTGCATTTCTTGTCCAGAACCTTAAATCTGTGTCACCTACTCTTTGTGTTTTCAGCTAATAGTCCGCAGAGTCTTTGGTCTTTCCTTGTCTACCTTATTCAAACCTGTCATGATCTTGTAGTCCCCAGATCTTCTGTTCAGGATTGGAACCCCATGTTCCCAACCCTGATCAGACAAAAAAAACTATCCACTTACCTTCCTCCGATTTTTGAGGCCAATCTTCCAATGGAGGATCCTGCAAAATTTATTCAGGGTGGAAACCTTGGAGCGGAGAGAATCTACATAGAAGCTGCACCCTTTTTATGACACTAATTGCCGTATTCTGGTATGTGAGAGTTTAAATGTCCTAAAGCTTCTAATGTGTTAGTGAATGAGTGTATGGGTGAATGTGTAGGTGTGTAAGGTGAGTAGTGTGTGGGAGTTAAGTATTAAGGGATAGGGTGGGTAAAGTAAGTGGGTAGGGTGGTAGCTGTGTAGAGTGGCAGCTAGGTAGAGTGGTAGCTGGGAGGGTGGTGAGGTTGGGTCGGGGGAGTCAGGTGGTGGGCGCTAGTCAGGTTGGGTGTGGGAGTCGGGGTTCATGGGGGGAAACGGAGGGTCAGCTGTATTGTTTTGCTGGAGCTAGATTAGGATTTTTCCGTATAACATTTCCTATCCAAGTGCTGCCTGAAGCCTCTGAATCTAACTCAGAGTCGGAGACATTTTCGGAAGGTCACAGGGAATAGGATAATTGCCCATTGGAAGTTCAAACTTCCCTGACAATTTCCTCTGTCATGAAATCCATTGATCTGTGGATCAGATCACCATGGGTGTTAAATTCACAGCCTGTGGAGATTGTAACATTTATAGTATAGTGTGTCCATTGGTTACATCCTAGTAACAGGGTGGGACCTCTGAGAGTGTTTTGATAGGTCACCAGATCAGCTCAAGGGTCAGTGAACATCTCCTCTTAAGGCAGTCAGTTTGAGGCAGTCTGCCAGCTAATAAGTGTCACAAAGACAAAAGTGAAAGAAACAGATCCCAGTTAAGTTAAAGGAAGAGCTGCGGGGCAGTCTTTAAGTAAAGAGGGTTGTTGGGGCAAAGGTACCCCTTTGGAGCAGTGGTGTTCTGCTTGCCAAAGCCATCTGTGAGCTAGCGTTTGAGTGTACTCAAGAATCCAAGTAGAAGGAATTTCAGAAGGTGAGATTAAAACCCTGTGAGGTGGACCATTATTAAAGCCATTTTCATGAGGTAGTCTTTCAGTAAAGCTGAGTTATTTAAAAATCCCAGAGGGAAACTTTAAACAACTGTCATAATCTATGTTTTTAAGTGGTATGTTTGAGATGCAATTCTAAATTCGGGAATCAAACCACCAGTTCTCTAGAGGTTTTATATTAAACTAAATGAAACATTTTATTAATTTACACAAGTTAAATACATATACAAGGCTAAAAATTACTACTATCATAACTTTTAACACATTCCTAAACTAATCTCCATTAAGGCAATAGCAACCCTAAATTTTTAAGACACCAAGCAAAACATTTTCACCTTACAAATACAAAATGAGGTTCCTTTCACTTTGGTTCCTGTGGAGACAGTTGTAGGCTTACAGCTGCTTTGATCTTACGTTACTCTGCCCCACACATACAAAACTGAAGTTATACCTCACACAGCTCATTGAATGTAAATGCTCATTGTATCTCCAGCCTCTTTGAACCCACTTCTTCTAACAATAAAACCTCTTTCAAAGTACCAATTTTATAAGCAATATAATCATATTGCTTGGTCTCTGCTCACTAGGTACCAGATTTCACTTAGATAAAAGCAAAAAACTGCAGATGCTGGAAATCGAAAACAGAAATAAAAATACCTGGAAAAACTCAGCAGGTCTGGCAGCATCTGCGGAGAGGAACACAATTAATATTTCGAGTCCATGTGACTCTTCAACAGAAATAAGTAAAAATAAAAAAGAGGTGAAATATAAGCTGGTTTAAGCAGGGGGGGTGGGGTGTGGGACAGGTAGGGTATTCCGCAGGGATTGTTCCCTCTGGGACACCCTGGTCCACTCCTTCATCACCCCCTACACCTCAACCCCCTCCTACAGCACTTTCCCATGCAAACGCAGTAGGTGCAACACCTGCTCCTTTACTTCCCCTCTCCTCACCGTCCAAGGGCCCAAACACTCCTTTCAAGTGAAGCAGCATTTCACTTGCACTTCCCTCAATTTAGTCTACTGCATTCGTTGCTCCCAGTGCGGTTTCCTCTACATTGGAGAGACCAAATGCAGACTGGGTGACCGCTTTGCAGAACACCTTCGGTCTGACGCAAGCATGACCCAGACTTCCCTGTCGCTTGCCATTTCAACACTCCACCCTGCTCTCATGCCCACATGTCCGTCCTTGGCCTGCTGCATTGTACCAGTGTAGCTCAACGCAAACTGGAGAAACAGCACCTCATCTTCCAGCTAGGCACTTTACAGCCTTCCGGACTGAATATTGAGTTCGATAATTTTAGATCATGAGCTCTCTCCTCCATCCCCACCCCCTTTCCGATCCCCCCCTTTTTTCCCAATAATTTATATAGATTTTTCTTTTCCCACCTATTTCCATTATTTTTAAATGTATTTCCATCCATTGCTTTATCTCTACCTTTTAGCCTATTTCGATCCCTTCCCTTCATCCCACCCCACCCCCACTAGGGCTATCTGTACCTTGCTTGGCCTGCTTTCTACCCTTAATTAGCACATTCCTTAGATAATATCACCACCTTCAACACCTCTTTGTCCTTTTGTCTATGACATCTTTTGGCTATCTCCACCTATCACTGGCCCTCTATCCAGCTCTACCTGTCCCACCCCCCCTCCCCCCACCCCTTAAACCAGCTTATATTTCACCGCTTTTCTATTTTTACTTAGTTCTGTTGAAGAGTCATACGGACTCGAAACGTTAACTGTGTTCCTCTCCGTAGATGCTGCCAGACCTGCTGAGTTTTTCCAGGTATTTTTATTTTTGTTTTGTGCTAGATTTCACTTGCCTTCTTGAATGCTCTGTTCAAAAAATGCAAATGCATTCTACCTCTCTTACATCTCAAAACTAGCACACATCAAAGTACCCAGACTAGCTGGCTTTAATCAAATTATGACACGCCCATGTACTAAACCTCTATTTTAAAGAAAAATATTTTCCAATCATATTATATACATTATAGTGTCGTGACACCATCTGAGTGGTAGCAACTTTTGGAGAGAATTCTAAGGCAGGGTCTTCAATTGTGAAGATTGGAAATCCTCGTGAGAAAGATGAAGTTTCAGTGAGATTGGTTTGACTCACAGCGGCAAAAATGTCTGGGTGATTTGTTGAGAAATTTATGGAATCTGTTTTGGTTGCATCTGTCATTTATTCTGTATGTCGTGTGTCTGACCACAGTTCATCAGTTAGTTTACATGTACCTCATGCTCTTAACATTCTCGGTAAGTATAAGATACATGTTGTAAACTGTTTTATCTGTCTAAACTTTAGAGTAAAGTTTGTTTTTTTAATGTTTGTTCAAAACCCATGGAATCTTGTGACTTTATTCCAAAAGAAGATGCCTTGAATCTCAGCTTTTATACTTTAAACAAAACGTTACTTGGTCTCTAACTGGATCTCCCTCCTAAGTCACGGGGTTTGGCCAAGGATTGTAACACCACGGAGTCACTGCATTGGGACTTCTGAGGGCTGTTGGGGAAAAGGTACCCATTTGGATGCAACTCCAAACATCTGGAGACTGCAAGATCTGGGCTGTACACTTCTATCAAATCTCACCTCAATCTACTTTGCTCCAAGGCTTTTCCAGCCTTACTTTGTAACTAAAATCCCCCATTCCTGAAACCAGTCTGGTGAATCTCTTCTGCACCCTCTCAAAGACCCCTCCTTCCCAACATGGTGACCACAATTAGAAGCAATCCTCCAGCCAGAGGCCAACCAGAGCTTTATAAAGGTTCAGCATAGGTTCACTGCTTTTGTACTCAATATCTCTATTGATGAAGCCCAAGATCTCATATGCTTTGCTAACCACTCTCTCAACATGCCTAGCCACCTTCAAAGATCAATGCACATGCACCCCCAAGTCCCTGTACACTCTTCAGAATTGTGCCATGTTACCTCTTCCTATCCCTGCATCACCTCACACTTCTCTGTATTAAATTCAATCTGCCATCTACCTACCCATTATGTTAACCTATCAATAGCATGTTCATGTTGATGGTGATTTGTATCATCTTCACTGCTTGCCACTCAAAGTTTGGTATTATTGGCAAAAATTGATATTCTATTCTGTATTCTAAGATCCAAGTCATTTATATATAGCAAAAAATACAGTGGGCTTAGTACTTAATTTTTGGGAGCACCACTGTCTACCATCCTCCAGTTTGAAAAATAACCATCAACCATGAGTTGTTGTTTTCCATTCTTACCACTGGACAATTGGAGAGCACCCCCCCCCCACCCCCCGTGCCATGCTGTATGTCTATTTCAAATGCACAGCAGCCCTATGATGTACAGAGAGGATTTGGATTACTATTTTAGGAGAGAATAGGTATTAGAGCTGAAGAGGTCCTTGAAAGGTACGTTTCACATTATTTTTATGTTATCAGGAATCTCCCCCTGCACTCCTCTTTCCTAGACATAACTAACAGTTGACACCATCATCTTAGCCAACCAACATTTTTGTGGCCCAAAACTGAGATGTCTTGGAATGTTATTTGGTGTACCATTATTCACCGGTCAGATTCAAATCCATCTGGGCCTCAAAATTATGGCAGCCTCTTTGCTATGGTCATTGCCAGTGCCCTATAGTCAAAATCAGCTTGTTTGACCCTAAGCGGAGTTTTAAACCCAACATCTATCCTTTCCATCTCCACATTGCCTATCTCTACTCTTAACGCATCCCTCGCACTCGGCTATTGAAGCCCTTATACATGCCACCGTTACCTTTAAACTTCACTATCCCTTGCTGGCCTACCATCCTCCATAAGTTCTAATTTGTAAAAAAATGCTTCATGTATCCCCTCCTGCACTAAGTCCCATTCAAGAAACATCCCATGTCTTTCAGTCCTCAGAAAACATTAAAAATAAATGCTTGACATCTTTAAATCCTTCCATCACTTTTTGTTTTACTTCAGGTTTCCAGCATCTGCAGAATTTTGCTTTTGTCTCCGTGTATTCCATGTCTCTTTATCCCACTATAGTTTTGTCAATTTCCGCACATTGCATTCCCTAAACCTCATTGCCTGCACCTCTCTTCTCACATTTAAAAATTTTCTCAATACTCATCTGCTCAACAAACTTTAAATTGTCCTCTTAAAATCTTCTCATTCTTGGCTTAGTGTTGGAATGTTAAAGATATTATGTAAAAACATGTTATTAGTGGTGGTGGTGGCGCAGAGGAGGAATAAGACAAATAAAATTTGGTCAACTCAAAGTATCATCATGAACTACTCAGTTGTTGGAGTTTCATTCAATCTTTCTTTAAAAACTATTCTTTAAAATTTGCCCATGGGATGTGAGCGTCGCTAGTAAGGCCAAAATTTATTACTCATCTCTAATTGCCCTTCAGAAGTTGGTGGTGAGCCACCTTCTTGAACTGCTGCAGTTAATGTGATGTAGGTAGACCCACAGTGCTGTTAAGGGAAGGAGTTCGAAGACCTTGATTCAGCGACAGTGAAGAAGCAACAATATATTTCAAAGTCAGGATGGTATGTGAATTAGGGGGGAACTTGAAAGTGGTGATGGCATCGTTTGCTTTATAAAGTCATCAAGTAATTTCATTGAGATGTCACTATGCCATTTGCTCGTTATGTGATTGTAACGAAGTAATGACAGTTAGTTTGGCACTCTAGGTACTTATCAGATTTTTCCTTTAATAGCAAGTAATATTTATACAGAATCATAGACTAATACAGCAAAGAAGGAGGCCATTCGGTCCACCATGTGCCTGCGTCAGCTCTGTGAAAAAGCTATCCAATTAGTCCCATTCCCCAGATCTTTCCACAAAGCTGAGCAAATTTTTCTTTTTCGAGTATTTATATAGAATCATAGAATGATACAATTTTTAAATTAACCATTACATAACTGTCCATATGCTGCTGCCACATACAAACTAGTTTCACTTGCAAGTAGAATTGATCCACTTTCTTTACTTTATCTCTTTCAATGTTATGGCATTTTTGTAAAATGGTAGTTATTCCAATCACAAACTTATTTTTCTTCAGCTCCAGTGCACCGCAACATTCTAGCACGACCTTTCATCCTTTTGTCCTTTAACTTGGCACATTAATGGCCCATTAACAGCAAGCGATGAAAGCTTCGGAATGTGCTCACAGACGATTCATAAAGGGTGAGAATAAGCTGATGTGTCAGCTTAATACAGTAGCACATATTGTTATGTCTAAGATGTTTCCAATGAGTTGTCCAACTGCCAACACTAAATAAAGTTTGCTTTGTTTCATTCTTTATTAAATTAACCATGCTGTACTTAAGAATAAATGATTTCAGATACCATTTTTGCATCAATTAGTAATCATGGGAGCATGAAATCTTTTTAAATGCAATTTTGATAACAGCAAATTTATGTGAATAATCCTGTTTGTTCTCGAGAAGAATTAAGTTTTAGTAAATTATTACAGAATTGCCACAAGTGCAATATATAGAATATTATTGGGGGAGATTTGACGGAGCCTGCAAGAGCAGGAAACTTGGCGTGTGGGATGACTGAATTAGGCATGAGCTGAAACTTTGATTTCCTGACAGCGGGTTGAGGTGCAGAGAATAAGTCAACGGCGTGTTTGGTCTCATGCTGTCCTATGGCAGATTCTTACATTTCATGCCCTAAAATTTTTTGTAATTATATCCTTCCTTTATTATAAAGTCAATGGTGCACGAGAATCTTGTGGCACCTGGTTAACATTCGTTTAAAGGTGGCATGCAAGAGTCTGCTTTGTGTCTGAGGTCACCTGTTTTCCTTGTTGAACTCTGTGGCACAAGAGAGGGGAGCAGGAGAATGGCAGCTTGCATGCAGGCCCATTACTGGAAACGGCGCGTCAGTGGTTGTGGGGGAGGTGGAATGGGATCAGGGGCATGGAAGTGTGGAGGAGGGATCCAAGGGAGGACAGAGGGCGGGGTCAGGGGCATGGAGGAGAAAAGTAAGCAGGACCTTGCATCCAGGGTGTGATGGGGATGGTGGGGGGAACAATTGGCCAAGGTAAGAAAATGACGCCTCAACAAGAAACTTTTTCTCTTTCTCTCAAGTGCTAAGGAACGTAAGCTCCAACAACTCATCGACACCAACACCCATCTAGCACCCTCCACCCCTGCCTTTCCCCACCCCCATCTTCCAATCCCAGCCCTGGCCGTGTATTCACTATACACCTTGACCTTCCCCTCTCCGACGCTGAACGTTCAGTGCTCAGCAAAGGACTTAGTTTCATACCCTTACGCCCTCATCTCAATGAATTTCGGGCTCAGCACGATGCTGAACTCTTCATCTGCCGTCTTCATCTCCGTGCTCACTTATTTGGGCAGGAGTCCTCTCCCCGTTCAACGGATCCTTTTACCCACCTCCAATATTCTCCCTCCACCTGGACCCCTCCCTCTGGATTCTTACCTTCTCTTGATCTTTTCATTGAGAACTGTCAGCGTGACATTAGTCGTCTCAATTTCTCCGCTCCTCTCACCCATTCTAATCTGTCTCTCTCTGAACTTACTGCACTCTGTTCTCTCAGGTCCAACCCCAACATTGTCATCAAACCCGCTGACAAGGGTGATGCTGTTGTTGTCTGGCGCACTGACCTCTACCTGACAGAGGCTGAACGTCAACCCGCAGACACTTCCTCCTACCTCTCCCTGGACCATGACCCCCACCACTGAACATCAAGCCATTGTTTCCAGGACTGTCACTGATTTCATCTCCTCTGGAGATCTTCCTCCCACAACTTCCAACCTGATAGTCGCCCAACCTCAGAAGGCCCCCTTCTACCTCCTACCCAAAATCCACAAACAGAACTGTCCCGGCAGACCGATCGTGTCAGCCTGTTCCTGCCCCACGGAACTCATTTCTCGTTATCTTGACTCCCTTCTCTCTCCCCTTGTCCAGTCCCATCCCACCTACATCCGTGATTCCTCTGACACCTTACATCACATCAACAATTTCCAGTTCCCTGGCCCCAACCGCTTCCTCTTCACCATGGACGTCCAATCCCTCTACACCTCCATTCCCCACCAGGATGGTCCGAGGGCCCTTAGCTTCTTCCTCGAACAGAGGCCTGAACAATCCCCATCTACCACTACTCTCCTCCGTCTGGCTGAACTTGTTCTCACACTGAACAATTTCTCCTTCAACTCCTCTCACTTCCTCCAAATAAAAGGTGTGGCTATGGGTACCCGCATGGGCCCCAGCTATGCCTGTCTCTTTATGGGGTATGTGGAACATTCCTTGTTCCAGTCCTACTCTGGCCCCCTCCCACAACTCTTTCTCCGGTACATCGATGATTACTTCGGTGCTGTTTCATGCTCTCGTCGGGACTTGGAAAAATTCATTAATTTTGCTTCCAATCTCCACCCCTCCATCATTTTCACATGGTCCATCTCTGACACTTCCATTCCCTTCCTTGACCTCTCTGTCTTAATTTTTGGTGATAGACTATCCACCAATATCCATTACAAGCCTACCGACTCCCACAGCTACCTCGACTACAGCTCCTCACACCCCGCTTCCTGTAAGGACTCCATCCCATTCTCTCAGTTCCTTCGCCTCTGTTCTGATGATGCTACCTTCAAAAACAGTTCCTCTGACATGTCCTCCTTCTTCCTTAACCGAGGTCTTCCACCCACAGTCATTGACAGGGCCCTCAACCGTGTCCGGCCCATCTCCTGCGCATCCGCCCTCACGCCTTCTCCTCCCTCCCAGAAACATGATAGGGTCCCCCTTGTCCTCACTTATCACCCCACCAGCCTCCGCATTCAAAGGATCATCCTCCGTCATTTCCGCCAACTCCAGCACGATGCCACCACCAAACACATCTTCTCTTCACCCCCCCGACAGCATTCCGTAGGGATCATTCCCTCCGGGACACCCTGGTCCACTCCTCCATCACCCCCTACTCCTCAACCCCTACCTATGGCACCTCCCCATGTCCATGCAAAAGATGCAACACCTGCCCCTTCACTTCCTCTCTCCTCACCAGTGAAGCAGCATTTCACTTGCATTTCCCCCAACTTACTGCATTCATTGCTCCCAATGCGGTCTCCCCTACATTGGAGAGACCAAATGTAAACTGAGCGATCACTTTGCAGAACACCTGCGGTCTGTCCGCAAGAAAGACCCAAACCTCCCTGTCGCTTGCCATTTTAACACTCTACCCTGCTCTCTTGCCCACGTCTGTCCTTGGCTTGCTGCAATGTTCCAGTGAAGCCCAACGCAAACTGGAAGAACAGCACCTCATCTTCCGAGTAGGTACTTTACAGCCTTCTGGACTGAATATTGAATTCAACAACTTTAGATCTTGAACTCCCTCCTCCATCCCCTACCCCTTTCTGTTGCTTCCCCATTCCTTTTGTTTTTTTCCAATAATTTATATAGATTTTTCTTTTCCCACCTATTTCCATTATTTTTAAATCTTGTATGCCCTGCTAGTCTTTCCACCCCACCCCCACTAGAGCTGTACCTTGAGTGCCCTGCCATCCATTCTTAATTAGCACATTTTAGATAATATCACCACCTTCAACTCTTTGTTTCTTTGTCTGTGACATCTTTTGATTATCTGCTCCTATCACTGCTTGCTTGTCCCTACAACCACACCCCCCCCACTTCTCTCTCCCCCCCCACCCCCGCCATACCTTAAACCAGCTTATATTTCACCCCTCTCCTAATATTCACTCAGTTCTGTTGAAAGGTCATGAGGACTCGAAACGTCAACTCTTTTCTTCTCCGTCGATGCTGCCAGACCTGCTGAGTTTTTGCAGGTAATTCTGTTTTTGTTTAAAAAAATGAGGGGCCTAAAGGGCGATATCTGTGCTGTCCACATGTGGTTCTATCTCACGGCATTGGCTGGCAGAGTCCTTACAGGGCTTTGACTGCACCTACAACATTTCAATTATCCCTGCTAAGAGTGATCTCGGACAATGTCCTTTACACTGTATAGGAGTGAGGGCCAGGTGAACACACAAGTTCAGCAATGTCCCACAGAAAGGTGAGTACAACAAAGTATGAATGCAAAAACAAACATTTGTTTGCTCCACAATAAAGAAATGTTCCCAACTTCCCTGTAACCATCAATGTGTGCCAACCTTGGGTGGGATTTTCTGGCCCCACCCACCACCAGGATTGTCAGGTCCCTCTAAAAGTCAATGGACTTTTGGCTGGGCCGCCACAATGGGGCCAGAAAATCCCAGACCATGGAGCATGTCAGTACATTTAGCTTTCTGACTAAGCTAGTCCCAACAAATAACAATGATGCACAGATGAATAAAGTGAAACCAATGTAATCTGAAATGTTTACAAGTGAAATTTAATTTTGAAAAACATCCGTGCACCTTTGTGGTCTCAATAAGTCTCAAGTTAATGGCAATGGAGTTGGGCATAAAAGTGATGCAGAGCCTCACTGTTTGTCCAGGAGGCTCTTTTATAGTCCACTCTTATCTGCAGCATTGTCAGCTGATGGTGAATCTCACCACTGAAAATCTTACCCAGCCGCAATCCTACTGTCTTGCTTTTTGCTGGTTTGCATGCATTTATAAATAAAATTTTAAGTGCCGGCAGCATGCATAAGTCTCCTGTGCATGCTGCTAGCACTTTAAATTTTAATTGTAAATGCATGCGAACCAGCAAAAAGCAAGACAGCAGAAGTGGCGCCACTTCCAGTTCTGCCATCATGAACAGCGCGACACGATTAAAATTCCACCTATTATGTGCATGATATAAATTGAACCAGACTTAGCAATCTTCCCTTGCAAACGTATTAAATTACTCACATAAGTGGGGAATAAAAAAAATCTGAGATTTCATGACATGAAGCAAATGAAAAATCAGACACTGATAGTTAATACTGTCAATTATAACCAAGTAGACCTAAAGATTTTAATTTTCTCACTTTACTGAGTCATTGGATTATTGAATGTACAGAAACAAACTATTCTCTATCATTTTTCTCTATTATGAACCACAGTCTGATTCAACTCTCCTTGTGTGCTCCTCAGATCCTTCAATGTTCCTCCTTTTCAAGCAAATGATTTTTCTTTAAATCATAATTTACTGTTTCTTCATTAACAATGGTTTGTGACAGAGAATTTAGCATTTTAACCAACACTGTGCTTAAAAAACTGTTTTAACATCCTTTTTTGTCCTCTTTGTAACTGCCTTAAATTTGTGTTACCCATCTCACTGATCACTGGAAACAATCCCTCATCATTAGAAACTTAAATAATCCTGAAGACCTCCAACAGGTCATCTTTCAAACTTTTCATTTCCTGTGAACAAAATTGAAGTTCTCCAGTCTCCCTTTATATCTCTTACACATTAATCCCTCGTGACCTCCTAGTATATCTAAACTGCAATACTTTCATATCCATCCTACAAGTGGTGTGCCAAAACTGAATACTTGAACTGCAGGATATGAAGGTGTTATACAAATTTATTACCTCCTTGCACTCCTCCTCCAAGGATTCCATTCAGTCTTTTTTATGGCCATGTTACTTAGGCTATTACCTTTAGTGACCTGTGGCTGGAATTATCTACCCCCCCTATTGGTGTCAGGCATCATGGTGTATGTGAGCAAACAATATGGCGAGAAGACCAAAAGTCAGTTTTAAGCTGTCGTGAAATCAGTTTGTGATTGCCTACTTTGTCCACCAATGGCAGGCCACCTTTCCCACCGTCTAACGTTGGGAATCTAATTTCAATACATTTACATCTTATCATCTTGCCTGTTTGCCGGAATCATTCCCCCATGTCAAATTTACTGCCCACGTCGGTGGGAAAAACCCGCCATCCAGAACAAGTCTGGACAAGTGTGAAGTACAGAAGTCAGGACTTAGCGTTAGGACCTTGCTCACATTGCGGACATCCGAGGAGCAGAAGATGCTGGTACCCTACATCTACTGGACTCTAGAGGAACACGTGCACCGCACACTGGGTGGATTTTCATGGACGTGGCTCTGGTGCGAAGCAGCTCTTGGAAGGTGGGAGATCTCCATTGGGGTCTGCTTCGAGACATCATGGTCTTGGCCATGGGTTGCTATGGATGATCGGCAAGGGGGATGGTGGAGGGGAAGGTCCAGCCGTGAGTAGGAGAGGAAGGTGTGCTGGGTGGGAAGGGGGAGGGTGGGGATGAGAGGGAAGAATGCAGCAACTAGGGAGGTAGGTGTAAGGAGACGAGTTTGGAGGGGGGAAGGAGTCTGGGGGGAAGGAGGGAGTAAGGGCGGAGGAGGGAGTAAGGTTGGGGAATGTTCAGGTGAATGTGCAAGGGAGGGGTCTGTGGAGTCAATGCCTGGAGAGTGAACTGAGAGTGGCATGGGAGGGACTGGTGAGTACGAGAGGGGGCAGAGTGAGTCAGAAGGGAGGGAGACTGAGGGTGTGACAGCAGCGGTAGGAGGGACGGTAAGGGTGGTTGGTGCGGACTCAGAGGCAGACACGGAGCCTGGGGTTGGGAAGGAGGTCGGGGAGGTCACTGTGGTCGGGGGTGGGATTCTTAGGAAGGTTGGGAAAATGCACATTCACATGGACATCCTGGAAAGAAAAGTTGGTAGCTGATGGTGTGAAGGTGGAAGGTGATGAGGGGAAGGATATGGGTGACTGGGGAATGTGCGGAAAGGACAGGGGAGTTGAGCAGAAAAATGACGACTACCATTTTTTAAAAAATCAAAAGTGAGCAGAAGAACAGACCTGCTGCATGGGAGTGCAATCAGTGAGTGGGCGGAGATGCAGGTCGGCTCAAATGGACAACTGAAAGAGAACTCCAGCAGGCAGCATTGAAAATGCTCAGGACATTGAGATGAGCGTGATTGAGGAAGGCTCCGTATGCGTGGGAGAATGCTTTCATGGGGCTCTGAAAGCCCCTGTCACACACATTTCTCCCTCCAGAATCACTTGTGGTCCGTCTGCGTGCAGCTAAACTGCTAGTGGGGAGGGATGCAGTGGGAGGACTCGTGAAGCCTGTAAATAAAGCTGAAAGATACCGTTACACATTATTCAGTGAAAGTGAATATATTTTCAGATTATAAAGTGGAAAAATGCATTCACCCATGCAAACAGTTGTGATCAGAAATTCTTAACTTTTCTAGGTGCTGTCCTGACATCTGCAGGAGCGGTGGAAACAGCCTGTGCAATCGTTAGCCCTGTTGCCTCTGCTGACTTTAGCATGTGCCCTCTGGAGAGCCTTGCTTTATCTTTTCTCCTGTGGGCCAGCTGCTCCGTCTGCAGTGACAGAGCACAAGGTTGAGGGGGGTCACAGGTAAAAGGGACTTGGAGGGAGAGGACAGCCTTTGAGATTTCTGAATGGATGACCCAGGGGAGTCCAGCTGCCGCTCCTCCTCCCTTTGGATGCCTGAGGAGCTCGGCCTGACTGCTTGAGGTGAAGGAGTACCTGGAGGGACATTGAGGTGCCCCGTTTACCTCTTGCGTTGCCGCTACAGGAACTCACCCAAGGCTATCGTGCTGGAGTGCAGGTCTGCATGCATCTCCGCATTCTGATGCACCAGGATCTCCATGGCGTCTGCCATCCTTCCCATGGAGAACCCCATACGCGCACATGTGGGCACCAGTTCATCAGAGAGCAGGTGGACGCACTCCTCTGACTTGCATGTCACTCTGTTGAGGGCTTCCAACAGCTCAGCATGATGTTCCCCCGCCTTCTGCTGACTTTCCATGATGAGTTAGAAGGCCAAATCCAGAGGATTGTCATCTAATTTGGACCTCACATTTGCCTCTTCCCTAGCAGTCCTTGGAGTGCCGGGGAGCTTGGCTGAACCTGCCTCCTCCTGCTGCGGACAAGTGTCTATGTAGTGCCACCAGATAGTGAACCCAAGCCTGCTCTAGATCTAGGTCCCAGCAAGGTTGTGTCTCTGCACTGGTTGAAGGTGTGGGTAAGTGCTGTAACTGGTCTTCCAGGTTACTTATTTCCAGCTCTTCAATGGAGGAGGTGTCCTCTTGGCTGGAGGTAAGGGCCTGAGTGGAGCTGAGGGACTGGCTGGCTGAGAGTGTTGGTTGCTTGGCAGAGCTCCTGTGAACCAAATTAGAGATAATTAGTGCATGGCAGAAGAGTCAAAAGCAAGAGAGGGGGAACTCACAGTTGTGTTGAGAGAAGGATGATGTGATGCAGGATCATCATGTGTGTGTTCGCTGCCGAACTCACCGTCCTCGCAGGCACGGTCCACATCCTCACGTGATGGCACCCTCCTCAAAGTGAGTGAATGGTCTAATGTGGGCCATTCCACTTCAAGTCTGGGACCTCTCCCTGTTGTTGGTCAGCCAGCTTTTCCTGCATGAAAACTGATAGAGAGAATGTGAGCAGGACACATGGCACTGTGTGGAATGTTTGTGTGGTGAGTGGAGCCATGGATGGGATGAGGACCTACTGTTGCTGATCCTGTTGTATGTTGCAGTGTAAATCTCACTGCTCTAGATTCGATTTGAGAAAACTAGTAGTTGTCACGTTTCTGCTCAGCTCCCCCGTCCTTTCCCCTTCCCACCGTCACCTACCAACCAGTGGATATGAGTCTGATGGAGATGTGAGGGTGTGTGTGAGAGTTAGTGGTGTTGTCTCTTAAGGTGTGAGATCCCTATCAATTTGTTATAGGTTTGTGAGTGTGTGAGTTGAGAGTGATGAGGTGGTTTACTTACCCTGGTGAAATGGATGAGAGCATTCATCCTCTTCCTGTACTGGAAGGCTGACCTCCTCTGCGCTCTGGTGGTGCTGACCACCACTGCTACTGCCTCACAGGCTGGACTGGTGACTCCGGTGGACCTCCTGTGGTCAGAGCAGGGGTAGAAGATATCGCGGCAGCCTTCTACTGCGTCCAGCAGGCGCCCCAGAGAGGCGTCACTAAATCTGGGGGCTGCTGTCTTCTTTGCTTTCAGGGCCACCTGTCACCTGGAGCAGTCCGGGTTTGAAGAAATTAAGGTTTTTAAAAATTCATTCACAGGGTGTGGGCTTCGCTAGCTGGGCCAGCATTTATTGCCCATCCCTAGTTGCCCTTGAGAAGGTGGTGGTGAACCGCTGTAGTCCATGTGGTGTAGGTACATCCACAGTGCCCTAAACGAGGAAGTGCTGAGGTCACAGCATGGAGGGCAAATCTGAGCTGGCGTGTTCCTCATAAATGCATAATTAATGAGGTGGGATGTGCCGAGAATGGGACAATATGGTGCGTAAAGCTGCCAGGTAAAACATCCTTTTCCCCATCTGCTACCGCGCTTAGTGTTCACCTGTCTGCAGCCTCACAGCTTCCTCAGGTGGATCTCCAGGTAAGAGTACGAGGTCCAGGAGCCAGTCTTCTCAGGCCTCCTCATGATGCGCGTGGGTACAGCAGCCTAAAAATTTCAAGTCCTGGTGAGCTTCTCTGAAGACTCATTTAGAAATTCCACTTCTGACAATATGACTGCGTCATCCTGCCAATTGGTTGGGAAGCCCAGAGACAGGCTCTTAATTGCTTTGCCCTGGCAAAGAGCAACCAGAAGGCCTGCAATTCCAACAATTTGGGCCATGAATTGAAAATGGGCCTGACATCAAGAAAAACTACATCTGGAAAATTCAGCCCGACGCCTGTGATTTCTGCTTCCCCAGATAGGGAACTGCTGGGCTGATGCCAGATGGAGAAGATAATTGTGAGACTCTTGATGGCCACCCTAGCACAGTATCGATGAAGGCCTGAGAGGCAGCCACTTGCATCTCCATCTCTGACACAGGAGATGCACATGGGATGAAAAGGGAAAGAAAATAGATTTAAAGATACCCTTACAGGAGGGTGCATGGTTATAGGAGGGGGCGAGCAATTAAAAAAATTCACTTGGTTTGTTAAAATGCCAGGACACTGCTTCAACCTGATTATACTTATGCAAACAATTGTAATAATACTAAACACAAATCAAAGAAACATTAAATGTATCAGCCCCTTGAGATAAAAGGCTAAGGAGTAACTGTGAAGTAAGTGAAACAAAACTCAAGTTCTGTGAGGACCTTTTAAAAAAACTGAGCATTAATTATTCTGTGATAATCAGGCTGTTCATCCTTCATCATCATCATTGAATTTGATGAGTTTCTGACTGCATATCTTCTCCATCACAATGATCACTTCCTTTGTATCTGCCTCAGTATACCTGCAGCTAAAATCCACATCTATGCCCTTATCGCCTCCAGATTCAACTACTCTAATGTTCTCCTGGTGATCTTTCATCTTCCACTCTCCTTAAACTTCAGTTCATCTAAAACTCTACTGCCTGTATCCTAAGCCTCATTGAAATACTAGTCATACATTACCCTTGTCTTTGCTGACCTAAAAAGGCTCTTGATCCTCCAACGCCTCAAATTTATAATTCTCATTCTTATGTTTAAATTATTTTGTGGCCTCACCCCTCCCTGCTTCTATAATATTCTCCAACCCTAAAGTTCCACCATCACCAGCATCTCAAACTTTCTCTCCCTCTATTCCTCAGATTTTGGCCTCTTGTGCATACTAATCCCTTTGTCGGCCACTGGCAGTCATGCCTTCATTCATCTAAGTCCTACGCTTTGGAATGTCCTCCTTACACCCCTTCTTCTTCTCCACCTTCTGCTCTTTTAAGCTCCACCTTAAAACCTACCTTTTTGATCAAGACATCCTCCCCAGCATAATATCTTTTTAAAAACAAAAAACTGCGGATGCTGGAAATCCAAAACAGAAACAGAATTACCTGGAAAAACTGAGCAGGTCTGGCAGCTTCAGCCGAGAAGAAAAGAGTTGACGTTTCGAGTCCTCATGACCCTTCAACAGAACTTAATGTTCTGTAAATGTTCTGTTGAAGGGTCATGAGGACTTGAAACGTCAACTCTTTTCTTCTCCGCCAATATCTTTTTAGTTCGGTGTCCATTTCTTCTTGCCTTTCTATGAAGTGATTTGGGTTTCTTACTCTGAAAAGGAACTACATAAATGTAAGTCAATATCAAAGTAAAATATCACAATCTCATTTGCAGTAAAGTTGCCTTGCTATATCTTAATTATTTTGTAGATTTGTTACATTATGTTGCATAGTTTTGGTATTCAAGACTATAGGGATCTGATTAATTATTTAAATGTATTATTTTATCCACAAAGATGTATTTCAAGATGGGTAGGTTGGAATCTATGTTCAGCATCTTCCCTGCAACTGCGTAGTCTACTTAATTGACTGAGGCTCAGCATCTTTCACACAACAATCAAATCTTTATCACAGTTCATTCAAGAATGAGAACAAATGGTCATTCACCAAAACAAATACAAAACAATGGCAACAACAGCATCAACAACTTAATACAATGTGCCCAGGTGCTTCACAAAGGAGAGAACAGAACATGAAGTGGTAGAAAAAAATTTGGAGTCGTGACTGAATGCACTACCAAAAAGATTTTGAAAAGAAGCAAATAGCAGGGGAAGAGGTTTAAAAACCTGTAGGGTAAAACCTGGCTGGCCGAAAGCTCTGCCCCATATGAGGAATGCTGGGAGGGAAGAAATATACAGCAGGCCGGAGTTTGGGGGATTGCAGGGCATAAACTGGATGTAGAGAAAATTGCAGTGGAAGGTTGAACAAATCTGAGAAGAAATTTATGAACATCTGAGAATTATCCAGTTTTAAACTGATTTTTAATTTTCAGCTTTGGCAAATAGGAATCCTGGGGACAAAAGCAAAATTATGCAGATGCTGGTAATCTGAAATAGAAACTGAAAATGCTGCAAATATTCAGTAGGTCAGGCAACATCTGTGCAGAGAGAAACAGAGTTAAGAAGAATTTTCCCCTTATCGGCGAAGTGCAGGAGCGGGTGCGGGCAGGCGTGTGTCTGATCAGCGCCCCCGATCGGGGGCGTGCCGCCATTTTACGTGGGCGAGTCAATTAAGGCCTGCCCAGCATGACGTCTGCCAGGAAGCGCTATGCGCTTCCTTTGTGGGCGGGGGAAGGAATTCCCTCAACCGGGAGTGCGTTCTTTCACGCATGCGCGCAAAAGAACGCACTCATCTCCCTGAGGCTAAGTGCTGCCTCAGGGAGATCAGCACCAAATTTAAAAATGGTAAATGTGCACAAACAAAATTTCCCCGACATGTCCCCTTATGTGACACTGTCACATGAGTTGGGACATGTCCATCACTTCAAATCAAACATTTATTAAATTTCTAAAAACCCTCATGAAACCTCATCCCGCCCGTGGATGAAGTTTCATGGTTTTTCTGAAGCCTGCCAACCTTAAGGTTGGATGGCAGGTCCATTAATTATGTCAATTACTTTTTAAATGGCCTCAATAGGCTGTTGACAGGTCGGCCGGCGCACAGTTGATTCGGCTGCGCCCCTGCCAACGTCATCCTGCGTCATTTTACACGTTGGTGACCAGGCCCCGCCCCCCCCCCCAAACATCCTGGCCAAGGTTTCAGCTCGATGACCTTTTGCCAAATCCAGTTCCAAGCATGAAGTGACCAAAATGAGTCCTTTTGATTCCATGCGTGAACATCTAAATTCTACACAATTTGGGTAGAGATAAGCCTTTTCAAAGGCTGCAGCATCATTTTAATGACTCTGTCACCATCATGGAAGATGAAACAAATATAGTTGCTTTTTCAGCTGAATCTTATAACAACATATATAATCTCATTTTCTTATTATTTTCCAGCTGAAAACTCCAGTGTGCATCCATTTTTTAATACTGAATGCTAAGCATGCATCATTTTTCTGATGATGAATATTAGTCTATTTTTCTTGAAGTTTCGGTGGGAGGCTGGTCATTACAGGTAGAGGCTGTTCTGAACTTCATCAATAACATTACTGAGGGAATCACGAGCCTTTGTTAAGACACGTAAAAGTTCAGATTCTCTAGCAGCCTGGGGATGCTTATGCACTGGGTAGCGGAAGCAATTGTGTAAGAAGCTGAACTTTAGGATTGCCAAAACGAAGCCTGAGGCTTAAATATTAAAATTCTGTATTCTAACTCCTACTATTTACAATTGGAGTATACAGTAGGAAGTGATGGTTTACAAGGAAATAAACTACCAATTGCCTAGGGTCTAATGACTCATGAGTACCCCAGATATGAAGCCTGGCTGCTTATCCTAGTAAAAGTAAACTGCTGTTTCCTATCATTTATTATATTTATGCCACAGATTTGACTCTTTTGTCATTGTTTGGAGCCAGTCTGAGAATTATCTCAGTTTGAAGCAGACCCTGTCTGTCTGGTGAATTGATGAGACGGTCTTTTCATCATTCTGTACTGTGTCTTGGCACAGACATAGGGTTCCCATCCACTTAGTCCTCAAATATCTTCTATCATCATACCTAGCTCTGACTGTATTGCAGGGTAAAAAGCACAGACTTTAGATGTACTACTTTAAAATGTAGGACCAACAAACCCTACCTGTTAAAGCAGTTTTATTCATGGTAATAGGTGAGGTGAGGCTGGAAAATCACAAGTGTAGCCTTTCATTCATTTTGTATAAAGCACAAACATCTGTGGTGATTGTCCTCTAGTGTCTATAGCACTTAAAAACCTTATGAAACTCTCCTGAATTTTCTGTTTTCCCACTCTTTCCCATACAGATCTTGTCCATTTAAAATGTGAGTTAAAAGATAGTTCAATTCTCTCATCTGTCTATAAGTTGGGGCCAAAATATCTCTCTGGTCATGATTTCAATAGTGATGCCAGGAATACACCTATCATTGCCCTGTTATGCTGGCCCTGTCCGAATTCCTGAAAGGACAGCTTGTTTACATGGGGCAGGGAGTCATAAACACCAATGTAGGCTGATCCCATCTCCTCAGGGTTTCCACCTTGAGAGTTTCATTGGCAAAATACAGCTGAGGGGATAGAAGATGGGGTCTTCTGCCCATTTCTCCTCCATAGATCGGGGGGCGGGGGGGGGGCGGTGTCCATTTACAACCAGTAGTATGCACGCCTCTATAAAACAGGGCTATACTACCACAAAAAGAGGGACTGATCACCAGTCTATGGCTCCATTCTGCCACCCTTTTAGTAACATGGTGCTGCTCTGAAATTCCGCTCAATGTGTTGGGTGGGTGTCCTACTGTGCTGCACCTGGTTCAGGCACTCATTTCATATGTTTAAAAGATCTCACGCCAGAATTATAGCAAGGACAAAGAAGTTCTCTTCCGGTAGCATAATGATACCACCAGAATTTGTAGACTGTTATCTATAAATGTTACAAGTTTCCAGAACATATGCAGCCCTTTGGCACACACTAGTTACTTAACATGCACTATGTTTTGTTAGAAGGCTTCTAGGGTAAGCCTTTTAAAGAAATTAGTGGGGCCATATTTCCATGTCATAATTTGCATCTTGAATGTATGCCTGGCTGTATTACAGGTATGTGTGGTAAACAATAAAAGAGCTATAAAGGGTTTCTGAGTATTCTGTATGGGTAACAGTTAATAAAAAGTAAGCGTGAGAGAACACTTTGTGGCTTTGCCCATCTTTTTGGTATGTAAAATTGTCAGATATCCTCACCTTGGTAGCTTTCCTCAGGTTTTCTATGTTCTCTTGGTGTTTAACCTCTCCATTCCCTGTCAGGTATTTTGTTCATCACTCTTTTGGTAAAGGTGATTTTCAGTGCCAAACAAGGAAGCTATTCTTAGTGTCAAGTGGCTGCACCACAGCTGCTGTATCCATGAACCATGGAAAGTGTTCTTTGGAGTGCTACATTGGTAACTGCTCTGTGTCTTGCCTTCAGTTTACTCCACTGTGCCATCCTCTTGAATCAATAATGCAGTTTTTTAAATAGTTACAGCTCTGTGATGAAATTCTTCTCAGCTGTGAGTAAACTCCTGCAGGCAGCCTCCTGTACAAACAGGAGTAGATAGAAATATTCTG
Source organism: Carcharodon carcharias (assembly GCF_017639515.1). Taxonomy (NCBI): domain Eukaryota; kingdom Metazoa; phylum Chordata; class Chondrichthyes; order Lamniformes; family Lamnidae; genus Carcharodon; species Carcharodon carcharias. Next base: position 20,909,403 of record NC_054498.1, read on the forward strand.
CACATAAATAGGATGTATTTCCATTTTAAAGAAATAAGACATTTTGCAGTCTTTTAAATATTTCTGCATCAAAGTAATAGTATTGATGCTTTTATATTCAACATAGAGCCATTACCCATCATCCCATACTTAAATTCACTACTTAATGATCTCTAGAATAGTACATTATTCTTTTATTTTCTTCAGAAAAGGAAATTCACAAGAATAGTACAGTTTCAATGTGAGGGTTCTTCTTATATTTTATGTTCATCCCAATTAGTCAAAATTTAATATTGCCATTATTCACACTGCTTGGGGTTATTTAACCTGGAAAACCCATCTACAACAAAGTCCATTTGTAAATGGAAAAATAACAATGCAACACTTGCATTTCACATGATCTTTGGAACAAGGATCCAGCATGAACAACGCACATGAGATGAGGGAAGTAAATCACCGCATAAACGTAAGTAAATGGCATAGTCAGGGCTTTCCTACCTGAACACTAGACACTGAACCAAGGACAAGTTCTGTTTGAACATTAGATTACTGAAAATCGCTTCACCAGTGTTATTTTGTCAAAAGTGTTTTCTTATTTGTGGCTGTCTCTGGCACCTTATTGCCCTTGTTCACAGGGCATTTAAGAGTCAACCAGATTGTTGTCACATGGACGGCAGATTTCCTTCCCTAAAGGACATTGGTGAACCAAATAGGTTTTTATAACAATTAGCAATAATTTCGTGGTCATCACTCTTAATGCCAGAACAAAAACAGAATTACCTGGAAAAACTCAGCAGGTCTGGCAGCATCGGCGGAGAAGAAAAGAGTTGACGTTTCGAGTCCTCATGACCCTTCGACAGAACTTGAGTTCGAGTCCAAGAAAGAGTTGAAATATAAGCTGGTTTAAGGTGTGTGTGTGGGGGGCGGAGAGATAGAGAGAGAGAGAGGTGGGGGGTGGTGTGGTTGTAGGGACAAACAAGCAGTGATAGAAGCAGATCATCAAAAGATGTCAACGACAATAGTACAATAGAACACATAGGTGTTAAAGTTAAAGTTGGTGATATTATCTAAACGAATGTGCTAATTAAGAATGGATGGTAGGGCACTCAAGGTATAGCTCTAGTGGGGTTTTTATTTTTTTTAAATAATGGAAATAGGTGGGAAAAGGAAAATCTTTATAATTTATTGGAAAAAAAAGGAAGGGGGAAACAGAAAGGGGGTGGGGATGGGGGAGGGAGCTCACGACCTAAAGTTGTTGAATTCAATATTCAGTCCGGAAGGCTGTAAAGTCCCTAGTCGGAAGATGAGGTGTTGTTCCTCCAGTTTGCGTTGGGCTTCAGAGCTATACCTTGAGTGCCCTACCATCCATTCTTAATTAGCACATTCGTTTAGATAATATCACCAACTTTAACACCTATGTGTTCTATTGTACTATTGTCGTTGACATCTTTTGATGAGCTGCTTCTATCACTGCTTGTTTGTCCCTACAACCACACCACCCCCCCCACCTCTCTCTCTCTCTCTATCTCTCCGCCCCCCACACACACACCTTAAACCAGCTTATATTTCAACTTTTTCTTGGACTCGAACTCAAGTTCTGTCGAAGGGTCATGAGGACTCGAAACGTCAACTCTTTTCTTCTCCGCCAATGCTGCTAGACCTGCTGAGTTTTTCCAGGTAATTCTGTTTTTGTTTTGGATTTCCAGCATCCGCAGTTTTTTTGTTTTTAACTCTTAATGCCAGATTTTTTATTGGATTCAAATTTCACTGTCATGGCATTTGAACCCAGGTCCCCAGAGCATTTCCCTGGGTCTCTGGCATACTAGTCCAGTGACAATACCACTATGCCAGCACCTCCCTGTATCACCAATATGAATGTAAACAGGGTTTCTGCTGCACTTTCAGCAAGTAACACTAGTGAAGTGGCTAATGTTTTGAGGAATTTCCCAGATGGTTTTGTACCAATTATCATTGTAATGGTAAACCGCCATTTCATTGCACTTTCGACATTGGTCCAGTACAAAGAGAGTGTCATCCCAATGTCAGACATGAAGTATTAAATGGTAATGAACTGGAATGTTATAGGCTAACTTGTTCCATGGTACAGCTACATGCAATTCTGCACAGTAGATAGAGGATTCTCTCTGAGTGAACTAGTGACATTTATGTATGAATAGGACACAGTCTCCTTCAAATACAGTGCACCCATTATATGCTAACAATGTGATGATTTTGTGCACTTGTTAATTAATTATGCTGATTTTCTCAGTATATCAGGACACATCATCTAATCATTACTGGGGCAACTAATCAACAGAGAACATCAAAAGAATTAAACAAATAGTTAAAAAATGTGTTGAACCAGCTCTTTAGTCGGCTGCTAATTAACTGATTTGGCCCTGAGCAGGACACCATAGTTGAAACAATGCAGGAAACAAAAGTAATGTTCTTGGTATTCAGTTTGGGTTCATTTAAAGCCAAAAATTACTACAGAAGGGAAATACTTTCCCTCCTTTTGTCCCATACCCTCATTTTAACTGCCAACTACATTTGTTGAATAATCCTTTGTTTCAAATGAAGCAGAAGCAAAGCAGATGTTGTCCACATGAATCAGGTAAGAATTCTTATGGAACATTTCCATTAGCTGTCATTGAGAACTAGAATTAACTTGTATGCAGTTTAATCAGGAGCCATTCTCTTCTTGGCTTAGTCCTTTCTAAGATTCTTGCTACCCCTATATTGTTGATATTAATGTAATATCACAACTGTTTTTACAGGTAGGTGAATAAACAGCACAAACACAATGAGTGCACCACTTGAGATGGTTGAACATTGACAGCATTGGGGTCCATGTGTTGGACATTTGATTGCACTTACTCCCATAAAGTCACTGTAATTGTCAAGTTACTTGGTACTGCACAACACTGAGAGATCAATGTCTGGCGCTGTCATGTTGGCAGCAATGATAGTGAAGGCAATATGCAGTGCTACAGATGCAAAACTAACTGACCCTGGTAATAGTGCTTTAACATAGAAAAGCATCAACATTAATTAGTCAGTAAATTTCAGTGTTGCATTGTTTGTGGCAAAACTCAGCAGGAATGTATTACAAATAAATACATTACTGACATTACTAGGCTGGGTAGCCTGTGAATTCATTTTCTGTTTTCCTGGCTCTGACAAAGCCGTTCACTAAGAATTAATCAATAATAGGTGCAAGCAGCTTAATAACAATCTATAGGATAATTCCTCCAAAAAGGTCATAGTTGAGATATTTTAATCTATTTTCTTTCAAAACATTTCCTACTTCCTTCACTAACTCACCTATCATTCACATTTTTGTCACCTCCAAGCTTGACTTTTCTAAAACTCTCAATATGATGTCCAAAGTTCACAGTAATATCTTATTTTGCTATAAGTCCTGCTCACATACAACCCTATCCATGCCAACCTCTCCATTTTATAGCATGTAGGTTTCAAAATCCCCCTTCTTGGCTTTACATCCACGCTATTCCATACCGCTGCAACCTCCTCCTCCAGTCCTTTATGCTTCCCTTATCTCTGCTCTCCCAGTGATAAGTGCGTTTATCAGAAAGTGTGGGCCCTAAACTTTGTCCATCAGCAACCATGTTGCATCCTAATAGACTCAAGTTTTCAGAGGCAAGGTGACCAAATGCATGGCAATATCTGGACAATTCACTAATACACTAACTCATTAATCTCTTTACGATTATACGAAAAGGAAGCCCATAACCTATGGAAGATGTGAGTAACAGATGTAGGGTGAGCCAGATTGAAGCCTTAAACCACCTAAAGGAAATGATTCAGCAAATCATTGGCCTGGATTTGATGACCTCATTGGAAAAAGATATGCAGAAGGCCAAGCTCTGAGCATGTATCCATTTCTTCCTTTCCCTCGATTTTCATACACTCAAACATTCTGTCAATCCCAGTCTTGACAGGCACTATAGACACAGCATGCTTTGATAAATTGTATTTGTTATTAGAAGTGCATTTCTGATATCATTTCATATTTGATTCCCTTGTCCACCAGCTACAAACTCAGGGGGTGCTGAACTTGCCGTTATTTGTGAGAGTCTCCACTGGGTGGAAGGGCATTTTTCTCAAAACTCCACTTGCCCTCTCTAAACAACAACAATAACACCTTACATTTACATAGCATTTTTAATGTAGTAAAATATCCCAAGCTATTTCACAGAAGTGTAATTGGACAATAAGATATATCAAGCCAAAGAAATCTGTGTAAGTATTGAGTTAACATAATATGGCAGAGGCACTCTACCGAGTACCCTCTTCACTTGTTTATATGATGTATGATTGTTGATCTATATTATGTGAACTTTAGTAATTATATGCTGAATGCTAATATGTTGCTTTATTGCTGTTTTGTTTTTGCTGGAGTCCGGGACAGCATGGAATTTTTGCTGGAGTCCGGGCATGGCCATCAGTGGAGATGTGAAGGAAGCAGGGAAAGCACAGGAGGCCATCGCTGGAGGAATGCCGAATCTTTGGCGGGTTGTACAGCTGAAGGAGGTTACAAAGATAGAGAACAGTGAGGAAGTGAAGGGATTTGAACATGAGGATGAGAATTTCAAAATTGAGTTAAATATAGATAAGTGAAGTTAATGTAGGTCAGTAAGCATAAGGATGATGGATGAACAAGTCTTGGTGCAGAAAATGGACCACTTATGCTGGAGTCAAAGTCACTTCATAAATTACTGGACATCCATATCAGTCTCTTTATTTTTCTATATTTCCTGTTATAAGTTTAAGATTAAGAAATAATTATAGGGAGAAATGATTGAGAATACTTGACACTCTAGTATAATATTGGCAATGAACTAAATATGGCTAATGCTAGATGACTAGATACAATTAGAATCTGTGTAGTCATAGAATGATTACACCACAGAAGGTTCTTCAGCCTACTGTGTGTCCATGCCAGCTCTCTGCAAGAGCAACTCAACTAGCCCCAATTCCAGCCCCCAGCTTAGCCCTACATTTTGTTCTTCTCAGGTGCTTATCCAATTTCCTTTTGAAAGCCACAATTGAATCTGCCTTCAATACACTCTCAGTCAGTGCATTGCAGATCCTAACTGCTTGCTGTGTAAAAAAGTTTTTCCTTATGTCACCTCTGGTTCTTTTGTCAATCATCTCAAATTGGTGTCCTCTGGTTTTCTACCGTTCTACCAATGGGTAGAGTTTCTCCACCCACTCTAAAACTCTCATGATTTTGAACAAGTCTAGCAAATCTCCTCCCAATTTTCTCTTCTCACAGGGAGAACAACCTCAGCTTCTCCAATCTATCCACATAACTGAATTCCTTCAGCCCTGGAACCATTCTCATAAGTCTTCTGCAAGTTTTCAAAGAGAGAGATATGTGTAAAGGAGATTGTGTGTAAGGTAGAGGCATTTTAAGATCCATCAAGTGTGAGAAACCTCCAGTCTGCAAGCCTCAAGTTGCTGTCTGCAAGGTCCCAGAGCTGATGAGACTGCCCAGGGTATGTTTTGCCAGGTGTCTGTTTAAATCTATGAGATTTACTGCTGCCTTAACAGGGGTGTAACTGAGGATCAGGTTAATTAGGGGATTTTTGGCATTATTATAGTAGTAATTTTGTAGACTATGTATGTGTTTACAATATTTCTTTTATTAATAAATGTTTAATTTAGTTTTATAAAATCTCTTGAGACTCTGTGGTCTTATTACTACTGAATTCAAAGCCTGCATCTTGAAACATACAAATTGCAGGAAATTAGTTATGACAATTGTTTCAAGTTTCCCTTGGGATTTGAACAACTCAGCCTTGACCATTGGCTGTGTCATAATATTCTCTTGTTGGAGATAGTCTTTGCCTGGCACTTGTGTGGTGTGAATGTTACTTGCCACTTATCAGCCCCTGCCTGAATATTGTCCAGGTCTTGCTGTGGATCATCATCAGCAGTAGCATTATATTCAACCACAATCTGTAACTTCATGGCCCGGCATATCCCTCACTCTACCATAACTATCAAGCCAAGGGGTCAACGCTGGTTCAATGAAGACTGCAAGAGGGAGCAGCACCGGGCATACCTAAAAACGAAATGCCAGTGTGGTGAAGGTACAACACTGGATTACTTACTTACAAACAGCAGAAGCAGCAGCATCCACAACTAACAGAACTAGTTGGCAAGGAGAAGGCTCCGAAAACAACCCCTGCCTATTTGATGGCAAAATCCAGAATATCTGTGCTAAAGGCAAGGTCGCAGTGTTTGCAACCATCTTCAGCCAAATATGCTGAGCGGATGATCCATCTCGGCATCTTCCTGGAATTCCTGGCATCCCAGGTGTCAGTATTCAACCAATTTAATAGATTTCATGTAATGTCAAGAAATAGCTATAGGCCCTGGATACAACAAGGTTATTGTCCCTGAAAACATTGGGCTGTAGTGCCGAAGACTTTCGTTAAATGGATCCATGCTGGTTGGTGAAGTCAAAACGAAAACACTGAGCATTTCCTTGCTGAGAGAGTTTATTAACTTTGTTCAGTGTCAACACTTCTCACATTCAACCAGTATTCCAGCTATCCCTTATTTATGTGTTCAAATACCCATCACTTGTTTCCCTTAACAACGTTAGACATTGACAAATTCCCGTCATTTCTTTAAATTAAAACTTTTGAAAACACAAGAACACTCTTTCAAATTAGTCGAAAAGAAACAATTATATATATATATTTCATTCACCTTCTATACAACCAACCATTAATAGATTCCATATTCCTCCTTCGTTAAATAATGTATTTTCTTCTTACCATGTATAAATATTGGGCATTTACATTCTCATTATAACACAAGGTGTCCCTCTTCCAGTACATATAATAATTTATTGGAGCAAGCACTCCTCTTCGTAAAACAGTTTGGCAATTGGAGACTTGCATCCACCCATTTTATTTTGGAAATCTGTCTCCTTTCCAACATTTAATTTACGCGAGCAAGATCAATCTTCAACCTTTATTCATTGATACTCTTTGTTGAAAGAGAAGTTATCCACATAGAGTTTTATGGGTAAACATTTCTTAGATTGTACCTTGTATAGGATTTCCTTCAATAATATATTAGTACACCCCCATATCTATTGCTTCCATTCATGCCAGTGTTTCAGCAGCTAAGGTGTTTTTAACTGCCCTTTTTATTTTCTTCACTTCCCAGGCCAATGGACAACATTTATTAATCTTCCTGCTGTGCTGGAATTTTAAAAAATTCATTTACGAGATGTGGGCATCGTTGGCTAGGTCAGCATTTATTGCCCATCCCTAATTGCCCTTGAGAAGGTGGTGGTGAGCTGCTTTCTTGAACCACTGCAGTTCCTGTGGTATAGGTACACACACAGTGCTTTCGTGAGGGAGTTCCAGGATCTTGACCCAGCAACAGTGAAGGAACAGCGATATATTTTCAAGTCAGGATGGTGAATGGCTTGGAGGGGAACTTCCAGGTGATGGTATTCCCATGTATCTACTGCCCTTGTCCTTCTAGGTGGTAGTGGTTGTGGCTTTGGAAAGTGCTGCCTCAGCAGCCTTGGTGAGGTTCTGCAGTGCATCTTGTATATGGTACACACTGCTGCTACTGTTTGTCAGTGGTGGAGGGAGTGAATGTTTGTGGACGGGATGCTAACCAAGCAGGCCTCTTGAGTGTTGTTGAAGCTGCACTCATCCAGGCAAGCGTAGAGTATTCCAACACACTCTTGACTTATGCCTTATAGATCGTGGACATGCTTTGGGGAGTCAGGAGGTGAGTTACTAGCTGCAGGATTCCTAGCTTCTGACCTGCTCTTGTAGCCACAGTATTAATATGGCTAGTCCAGTTCAATTTCTGGTCCCCAGGCTGTTCGATCTTCCATCCAGAAGATTGGCATGTGAAGCATTGCTAAAAATGACTAAACTCATATCTCTGGATCACCAAAGGCTGGAACATTTAGTGCACATTTCCCTGAATTTAATTTCTTTAATGTTTTATTTTCTCTCAGAACTTCCTCAACTTTAGCATCATATTTCATCATAGTACTCAGTTCCAATAAGTCATAACTGGCATCAGGTCTTGTCTGAGTGCACAACCAGTTCAACTATCCAAACAAACTTTTTAATTGGTCTGTTTCTTCCTAATACGCAAGATCATCTTTCTGTGAGGACCTGGCCCAATTTATTGAGATGTAATTGACAATTTCTAAATAAGATTGTTGATTCAAGGTCACTCCTGGCTTATTCTGCTTGATGTTTAACCCTATATATTTAAAGGCCCCCGAAGCCTGACTTCCAATACTAAATTCCTTCTTTATTTTATCTATCGTCCATTGCACAAATTCTGTAGAACCTCCCGAAAGAAAATTAGCAACGTGCATTCTAAAAATATCTGTTAGTTTCTCCACTTGTGATATCAAAAGAACTTTGTTTGGTCTGCCTTTAGCTCAATACAACCTATTTTCAGCAGGATGGACTTAAGTGAGAAATGTCATGCCCTTGATGCATCATTCAACCCATAAACATACTTCTATATCAACAGCTTCTTTAGGCGGTTTCAAAAACACTTCCCTTTGAAATTTCTTACCCTGCAAAAATGCAGCTTTGACATCAATTGATTTACATTCCCAGGAATATGTTGCTTAAAAGGCTAAGAAAATCTTCAAGCTCATTTTTCCTGCAGTGGGGGAGTGCACTCTGACATCTTGATCACCAAGTCTTTCTTCGAAACCCTAAGCTACCAGTCTAGCTCTAGCATTTTGCGTGTCATCAAGTGCCACCTTTTCTGTACATATCCACATGTATGATATGACTGGTTGTCCCCTGCCTGGTATTTAAGTGTATACATCAAACTCTTTCCAACTCTTTTTGTTTGGCATCCTTTCTCAACTTATCTTCTAATTTGCTAGTAGCCACTAAAACTTCTCAATCATAAGGGCTTCTATTTCTAGTAGCATTCCTAGCCTGTTCTATGATCCTTGTTCTTGTCAAACTATGACCTTTACTCACCCTTCTATCTCTTTCTGGACTATTACCACATGATCTCTCCTTCCTATGATCAGGATCCCTTTTGCAAGTCCGTAATCACTTCTCAGTCCACTATCAGAACTCTCACTGTATTTACTGGCCTTCCACGTTTCTACCTCATTTTGCCAATCCGTACATTTTACCTTCTTTCCCTCGTCTTGCACAATTAGCTAATGTTTGTATTTGCTGATGGTTTTTCCTAGTCTCCCTATAATGGTGACAACCCTCCATTTACTGACCCCTACTGGCATATATGTTACTCTCGTGCCAACTTTTGAGTAGCCTTAACCTGTGCTTCAGTGTCACTTTGTTTATATTTAGTCATTCCTTTATCTGCCATAATCTGCTCCTCGTAATTGTTCAACATATATGTATGTGAAGTGCATGGTACCTCTTCACCTTCTGTTACCTGTTCAGATTCTGCAAATGTGTAATCAGTGCCAATCAGCATCGAGGAATGGACTTGAACAGCTTGATTGCCATGTTACAAAATTATTTTTCCATCAATGCCTATAATCTTACCCAAACCTTTCCATTCTATCTGGTTTTCTCTTTTGCAATATATCATGTCCGCTGTATCTGATGGCCTTATGTGGTGCCATAAGGCTCGCTGAATTTACTCTGAAACCTCAGCCTTGATAAATGCCTTGTTCATGTTATGTGTCATTTCAAAAACCCTGTTATTCCATTTTGGGTAATTCATCCCATAATGATATTTCGAGTCACATCTGAAGCACCTGTTTACCATTTCTTTGGTTGTTTCTGGGGTTCATTCTCCTGGCAAAGTTACTGTCATCTGTTAGAGCTACCAAAAGGCTCTCTATCCTCATTTCTTTTGATTGTGGCCTACCTGTCCTATTGATGCCTGCACCCCATATCTAAATGGTCGCAAAGTGCTGCCCAGCATTGAATCCTTCATCTTTTGTGTTATCTCTGAATGTTCCATTTCCAGTGGCTAAGAATGAATGTCTTCCCAACTTTTTTTCATATAAATTTTAGACATCTGATCCAAAAGCATATTTTTTTGAGAATCTAACTCCATAAGCCTAACCATGTTCGATACTTCAGCACAATCCAACAACTTGAAAGCAAGTACTGAATTAGGGATCTCCAAATAGAATTTCTGCAATCTGTTATATGACCTGTTAAATTACATGATATATTCTTCAATGGAATAACCGTCCATCCTTCTAAATTTATCAAAATTTGACCATTCCTCTTATGCAGTTAACAGGTCATCTTTCTTATAAATCTTGTCCATAAATTATAAGAGATTATCCAAATCTTCCTCAGTGTCCAAATGATGAACCTCTAGCTCTGAAAATCCTTTGCACCTAATCCTGCTTCTGGTGGGAAACACAATTACCAAGGCCATACCTTGCTTTTTCTTTGGTAAGGACGTAACCCGTGTCCATATATCAACTTCATTCTTCCATTGGTCATAAGGTTCAGCTTCACAGAACAACAGTGGAAAATCATACCCCAATACTTTACACTTGGGCCAGGATTCTCCCCTCGGTGATTTGGGGGCGGGGCCCGGTCGCCAAGGGGAAAATGACATGGGATGATGTCATGAGGAATCCTCGACATCATCCCGGGCCATTTAAATTTTTAAGAAGGTGGGCGGACAGCGAAATCAGCTGTCCACCCACCGACCTGTTAATGGCCAAATGAGGCCATTGACTGGCTAGTTAAAGTATTTAAAGACCTGCCTGGCCAACCTTAAGGCTGGTGGGCAGGCCAGGAGCCCCAGCGGGCTCCAGATTATTCATGAAACTTCATCCACTGGTGGGATGAAGTTTCATGTCTGTTTTGTACAAAAATAATAAAGTTTATCTGTTCTTTATTAACATGTCCCATCTCGTGTGACATTGTCACATCAGGGGGACATGTTATTAATTTTTTAATGTTTCTATTTTTAAAGTTTTTACCACTGTCACTAATCTCCCTGAGACAGGACTTTGCCTCAGGGAGAAGTGTGCTCTTTCGTGCGCATGCGCGAAAGAGCGCACTTTGACAGATGGGGAATCCCTCCCCGCACAGGAAGCGCATAGTGCTTCCCGCTGGGGATGCCGTTAGGCGGGCCTTAATTGGCCCGCCCACTTAAAATGGGGGCGGGCCCCGCTTCAGTGGCGGGGGTCGGCTGCCTGCCCGCTGCCAAGTCGGTGGGGCCCGCCCGCCATCCAAGTGCAAGATCCTGCCCTTGGTTTCAGCTATTCTTCTCCAAAATAACTCCAATTATATTTTCTGTCTGTTTCCAATCTTCACTTTTAGGCTAATGATCCTCTGCTACCAATGTTAAATGGATCCACGCCGGTTGGTGGAGCCTTTCCTTGCTGAGAGTTTATTGACTTTGTTCAGTGTCAACATTCCTCACATTCATCCAGTATCCCAGCTATCCACTATTTATGTGTTCAAATGCCCATCACCTATTTCCCATAATTGACATGAACCAACCTTAACAATGTAATTGAAATGACAATGACAACTTGTGCTCTAGAACTAGTGGCATGCCTAGCCAAACTGTTCCAGCACAGCTACAACATTGGCACCTGTCCAACAATCTGGAAAATTACACAGGTATGTCCAGTCTGCAAAAAGCACGACAAATATGATCTTGCAAATAATTGCCCCATCAGTCTACTCTCAATCATCAGCAAAGTGATGAAGGTAACATCAACAGTGCAATCAAGCAGCACTTACTCTGCAATAACCTGCTCACTGATGCTCAGTTTGGGTTTCAGCAGGGTCACTTGGCTCCAGGCCTCATTACAGCCTTTGTCCAAACATAAACAAAAAAGCTAAATTCAAGAGGTGAAGTGAGAGTGACTGCCCTCCATCAATTTAGTATTTTTATTCTAGACTGCTCCTTGACCTTTTCCATGGCTAACCTTAATCGTATAATACAATAATCCGTGTTCCCAAAATGTTGCCCTAGCGACACTGGAGCCACTCTACCCACCTCACTCCCCAAAACCAGCAATGCCTTCTTCCTCATTGAGCTGGAAAACATATTGATCAAGAAAATTCTCCTGAATGCACTTCAAAATCTCTTCCTACTCTCTGCCCTTTACATTATCAGAATCTATATTTGGATAAACAAAGTCCCCCAGTGTCACCACTCTAGTTTTATACCCACTGTTCATTTCCCTGAAAATTTGCTGCTTTATTTCTTTCCCACTAGTTGGTGGCCTATACAATGCACCCATTTGTCTAATGGTACCTCTATTGTTTCTTTGAATCTGTTCAGTGCTTTCCATTTTATTTGTGATAATCACTTCCTTTGACATTCTCTTAGATCAATCTTCCCCCTTTTCGTGTTTTTCTACAGTCTGTAGTTGGTTGGTACTTGATCCAGCAGGATATCTACTTTGTTTTCTCAATTATCTCTGTTGGGCTGAAATTACTGTTAAACATTGTCACCTACCCCAAGGGGTACCCTGAGGCGAAATTTTGTTTTTGACAAAATGAGTTGCTACCAGAATTTGATATGGCTTTAAAACATCACATCTGAGAAGACATTTGTTAGTGGGTCAATAATACTGGAGCAAAACAGGTATTCTCTCAATTTTGATTGGAAGAGGTATTCACCTATGTTCTTCAGATGCATTTACAATTTGGTAGAGTGAATCCAGAGTAAGGCCTGCCATGATCACAGAATCATAGAATTTTAACAGCATGGAAGGAGACCATTCCACCCATTGTGTCTATACCGGCTCGCCAAATGAGCATTATGACCTAGTGCCATTGTCCTGCCTTTTCCCCGTACCCTTGCACATTGTTTCTATTCAAATAATCATCTAATGCCCTCTTGAATGCCTCGATTGAACTAGATTCAGAGAGAAGTGGTCTTGGAAGAAGCAGCATCAAAGTACTTCAATTTGACACCACATCGGGTGTAAAACCTTTGGCTCCTTTGACATGGCTTAGGATGTAGCTTCAATAAATCCGTGATCCTTTTCAGTAAGTGGCACACAAGGAGACAGGCGACTAGGCTGGAGTGAGATGGAAACCAAGTGAGTAGCGAGTTAGGCTCACGTGTTAAGTCTTTTTCAGATTCAAATATAGAATAAGAGTCAAGCTTTGACATAGAACTAACAACCTTCAAATAAGTCAGACTACCTTGTTAAACAGGGAACTGCTTGGTAGTGGTTCAAAGACCGAGTGAGGAGCGAATTAGGCTCATGTGGGAATTCAGTGCACAGGGGAATGAGGTGTAGTATATACAGGAATTATTCTAAGTAGGAAACAGCAGCAGCTAAGCAGAAATGGACCTGGGTATAAACCTTACTTACGGAGCTGTGTTTGGAAAAAAAAAAATCCAACATTGACATCACAGGAAAACTATAAGTTCATTGGTTGGTAAGAAACTGCTGTTAGGGAGTGACTTTAAATAGCTGTAAGTTAGAAAAGCGTATTATTTTTAAAGAAGGTAGCTACTTGGATTTGAATAAGAAATACTAGAAATAAGGGGAAGTTGGGGCCAGTAACGTAAAGTAATATAAGCAATCAAAGTAAAATAAAGCTAACATAAGGGAAGTAAAGTTAAGGTATGGCAGGGCAGCTCGGTTGTGTAGAATGCATGTCCTGTAATATGTGGGAAGTTGTGGATAATACTAGTGACGTGGATGACCACACGTGCAGGAAGTGCTGCCAGCTGAAGAAACTTAAGCCCTGGGTTTTGGAGCTCAAGCAGTGGCTAGAGTCACTGTGGCGCATCTGGGAGGCTGAGAGCTATGTGGATAGCAAATTCAGAGAGGTGGTCACACCGCAGATTAGGAACATGGTGGCAGAAAGGGAATGTGACCGCCAAGCAGGTAGTGCACGAATCCCCTGGGGTCCCGCTCACTAATCAGTTTTCTGTTTTGGATCATGGTGAGGGCATTGGTTCCTCAGAGGAATGCAGTCAGAGCCAGGTTTGTGGCACGAGTGGCTTGACTGCACAGCAGGGGAGGAAGAAGAAAGGACGAGCAATAGTGATAGGAGATTCATTAGTTGGGGAGTAGACAGGCTGTAGACGTGACTCCAGGATGGTATGCTGCCTCCTTGGTGCCACGGTCAAGGATGTCACCGAGACGCTGCAGGACTTTCTTCTGGGGAAGGGTGAACAGCCAGAGGTTGTGGTCCACGTTGGTACCAATGACTTAGATGGGAAGGGGGATGTGGTACTGCAGTCGGAATTTAGGCTGGCGGGAAAAACTATAGCTGAACAATGGGCTACATTCAAAGAAGAAATGGTTTGGACACAGTAATAGTATATTCCCTCAAAAGGGAAAGGTGGGGCAAACAAATCCAGAGCTCCCTGGATGAAAAAGGAGATAGAAATTAAGACGAAGAAGAAAAATGTGCTTATGACAGGTGTCAGGTAGAAAATACAATTAAAAACCAAGCTGAACACAGAAAGTTGAGGTGATGTGAAGAAGGAAATAAAAGAAGCGAAGATGGATTATGTGAAAAGCTTGGCAGCCAACATAAAGGATAATCCCAAAGTCTTCTATAGGCACATAAATAGTATGAGAATGGTAAAAGGAGGATAGGCCGATTAGGCTCCAAAAAGAGGATTTACACATGGACGTAAGGGGCATGGCTGCCTGACAGATATTTTGCATCTGTCTTTACCAAGGAAGCAGATGCTACCCAGGCCATGATGACAGGGGAGGAAACTCTGTCACTAGAAGGGTTCAAAATTGATCAGGAAGAGGCATTGGATAAACTGTTGGTACTTAAAATTGATAAGGCACCTGGGCTGGATGAGATGCATCCAAGGATATTGAAGGAAGTGAGAGCGGAAATTGAAGGAACACTGGCCATAATCTTTCAGTCTTCCCTAGACTCAGAGAAGGTGCCAGAGGACTGGAGAATTGCAAACATTGCGTCCTTATTCAACCAAGACGTAAGGATAAGCCAGCAATTACAGACCAGTCAGTTTAACTTCGGTGGTGGGGAAGCTTCTAGAAACAATTATTCGGGATAAAGTTAATAGTCACATGGATAAATGTGGATTGATTAGGAAGGGGCAGCATAGATCTGTTCAGGGAAAATAGAGTTTAACTAACTTGCTGGAGTTTTTTTTGAAGAGGTAAGCGAGAGAGGGGTGATGAGGATAATGCTGTTGATGTGGTGCATACGGGCTTCCAAAAGGCATTCAATACAGTGCCACACAACAGACTTGTGAGAAAAGTTATAGCTCGTGGAATGGAAGGGGCAGTAGCAACACGGAAAAAACATTAGCTGAGTAATAGGAAACAGAGGGCAATGGTCAATGGATATTTTCAGGCTGAAGGAAGGTTTGGAGTGGAATTCCTCAGGGGTCAGTATTGGGACATTTGCTTTTCCTGATATATATTGATGACATAGATCTTGGTGTGCTGAGGGCAATTTCAAAGTTTGCAGATGATACAAAACTTGGAAGCATTGTAAACTGTGAGAAGAACAGTGTAGAACTTCAAAAGGACATAGATAAGTTGGTGGAGTGAGCATATAGATGGTAGATGAAGTTCAATGCAGAGCAGTGTGAGATGATTCATTTTTGTTGGAATAACATGGAGAGACAATATAAAATAAAGCATACAACTCTAAAGGGTGTGCAGGTGCAGAGGGACCTAGGTGTATATGTGCATAAGTCATTAAAGGTGGCAGGGCAGTTGGAGAGAGCAGTTAATAAAGCATACAGTATCCTAGGCTTTATTAATAGGGGCATAGAATATAAGAGGTTATACTAGTTAGACCTCAGCTGGAATATTGTGTACAGTTCTGGGCACCACACTTTAGGAAGGATGTGAACACATTGGGGAAAGTTGTGAAGAGATTTACAACAACGGTTCCAGGGATGAGAAAATTCAGTTATGAAGATAGATTGGAGAAATTGGGACTGTTCTCCTTGGAGAGAAGGCTAGGAGGAGATTTGATAGAGGTGTTCAAAATCATGAGGGGGCTGGACAGAGCAGATAGGGAGAAACTGTGTCCGCTTGTAAAAGGATCAAGAACGAGAGGGTACAGATTTAAAGTGATTTGCAAAAGAAGCAAATGCGATGTGAGAAAAATCGTTTTTACACAGCGAGTGGTTCAGGTCTGGAATGCACTGCCTGGAAGTGTGGTGGAGGCAGGTTCAATCAACGTAGTCAAGAAGGCACTAGATGATTGATTAAATAAAAACAATGTACAGAGTTATGGGGAAAAGGCAGGAGAATGGCTCTGAGGATAATGTGCATTCGGAGAGCCGGTGCAGACACAATGGCCTGAATGGCTTCCTTCTGTACCGTAACAATTCTGTGATTCATACTAAAGTGTAAATCAGTAAATCCCATGATCTGTTTCATACCAATGTTAACTACAGTAAATCCATTTGACCTCATTTATTTTTAAACCTACCTCCTGTTAATCCAAATATTTACAGAGTGTTGAAGGCTGCTGCCTGCATTTTCTAAACAATCAACTTTAACTGCTGCAAATGTCTGTCAAGCAGTGCGGCTACCAGTCCCAGACTGTGCTTACTAAAGGTGTGCATAAAACTGTTTAAAGTATGAGAACTGACAGGAAAGGCGGAAGAATCTATAACATTACTTAAATTAGTTGTGGTGTGGAAGTAAAAAGTGAATCTATGGGCAGAATTTTATGCCTTGCGGTTCGACACGTGCCCAACCTGATTGGGCTTAAAATTGCACGAGATGATGTCGGGCAAGCGTCCTGATGTCATCCCGCACGTGCGCAATCTTCAGGTCGGTGGGCATGCATGAGTGTTGGAACCACGCCCACCATCAATTAAAGGACGACTTAAGGCCATTAAAAAGGCAATTGTTTGTGATTTTATGATGCCTGTGTGATTTTGCACTCCTTGCACGGGCAGAACGGGCCCACCTTCTGCAAAACCTCATCCCAGAGTGGGATAAGAAGGGTTGACAGCATTTCCATTGTGTGCAGTGAGGAGTTTAGGAGATAGTTTGCTTACTTGAACTTGACAACTTCATCTCTGTTCTGAGCTTCATTCTTAGCATTTCCAAGCTTCATTTCAGGACTCATTGGTGTCTCCATGGCTCCCGGAGAATTTTGACCAGGTATCAGACAGCCTTCTGTAACCCTGGTAATGGGGATTGTGCTCTTTGCTGGAGGCACCTCCTCTGAGGAGGAAGAGAGGGGCAGAAGGGAGAGGAGGCCAGGTGTCTCAATGCAGCTTCCAGGGGAGTGATCTGTAGGAGAGGCGCAAGGGGCGCAGGGCCAGCAGCTAGTCCAAGGTGTAAGGGGCCGCAGAAGACGCCACTATCCTGCTGCCAGAGTTTACAGGCAACGATGCAGCTACCTCAATATGTCCAAGGTGCAATGCCAAAGGAGGCACCGCCTCTCCACGGAGACAGTGACCTCCATTTATCATATGATTGGGCCTGAGATCACCTCCAACTGTGTGGATGGACACCTCATGCCGGTGGCTCTGAAGGTCACAGTGGCCCTCAACTTCTACGCCTCCAGCTCTTTCCAGGGGTCTGTGGGGGATCTTTGTGGACTGTCCCAATCAGCTGTCCACAGTTGTGTCAAGCTGGTGACAGAAACTCTGTTCAAGCAGGTAATGACATTTATTAATTTCCGTACGGACGAGGCCAGCCAGGCTGAGTGAACTGGAAGGTTTTTAGCGATTGCTGGGTTCCCCCGCATCCAGGGTGCAATCAAGGTGCCAGCGGGTCAGCCGGGTGCCTTTGTCAACAGGCAGGGATTCTACTCGACGAACATCCAGATAGTTTGTGACCACAAGTTGCAGATTCTGCAAGTCTGTGCAAGGTACCCTGGCAGCTCCCATGATGCTTATATCCTCAGACACTCCTAGGTGCCAAGGCTATTCAGTGCTGCAGCCCGACTGGATGGATGGCTGCTGGGCGACCCAAACCATCCATTGAAAAGGTGGCTTATGGCGCCTCTCTGCCACCCAAAAACAGAGGCAGAGCAGCGTTATAATAGGAGTCATGTCTCCCCAAGGATTGTGATAGAGAGGACCATAGGTCTTCCAACGATGCGCTTCCGATGCCTGGGCCATTCAGGGGGAGCATTACAATACGCCCGCAAGAGCAGGTGCCATTGATAGTGGTTGCATGCTACGCTCTCCACAATCTGGCACTGGCAAAGGGGGATCCACTGGAGGAAGAGGATCTTGAGCAGTTCCACAGGCCACAGAGGAGAATCCAGTAGTGAGTCAGAAGAGGTGTACAGTGAGGAGAACGCTGAAGATCTGGAGGCAGAACTCTGTATCCTTCAGGGGGGCAGGGACAACAGGGACACCTTGATCCAAAGCTCCTTCAGCCACGCTGCCAAAGATCTGCTTCCACCTCATGCCAGGGCTGCCACCTCCATCCCAGATGTCTGAAATGACCCTTTCATTTGAACCCAAACAACTCAGTGTCTGCGCAATAAAGTTTAGAGCAACTCACGTTCAGCATTAGATACTGGCATACCCTGCATTAAAAAAATAGTGAAGCATACTCAGGCCATTAAGGCAAAAGCAAAATTTATATAATTTCAAAACGAATGAACATTACCATATCTGGCGTTAATGCCAACACCAGTAAACATATAAATAAAACATGGAAGAAAAGATCAACTGTGAACAGTCCCTCTTGTACTCACGGTGCCTTAAACTTAGGCTTACGAATGCTGCGTCTTAGTGCCAGCAGCCACCTCCCACCACCACCCTGCTCGCTGGCAGCGGCATTGGAGGCAGCCTGCAGACTCTGCTATCTTGTTGGCCTTGATAACCTTGGTGGTCGTCCTCTGACCAGTGCAGCCCATGGCCTGGGAGGGGGCAGCCAATGCCACGGCTGGCATCTCCCCTATCATCGCAGCCTCATCAGGCAACATGGTCACTGGTAGAGGGGTAGAGGAGCTGCTGCTGTCACCCAGAGTGCCCCGAGAGGAGCCAGCAGAGACGACAAGCAGTTCGTGTGCCAACGTGAGGTCCCTCTGAACCTCCCTGCTCGCCATGAATAGATGGTCACCTAACTGGGATACTGGATGACTCATCCATCTCCCACACTGACACTGACCACCTGAGGCCATTGCTTGTGTGAAAGCTTGCAGGCCCGAGCGCAACCCCAGGAACCCCTGATTCAGTTCCTGGAGCTGCCTCACCATGAGAGTCGTTGCTCTCTCAATGGAGGAGGCAATGCGCTCAGCAATAAGTGTCAAGCAGCGCTCATACTCCGCATGGACTCCTCCACAACAGATACCATAGCATGCATACCCTTATGAATCTCCATCAGATCCTCTTGAACGTCCTACTGGACATCCGGCGTCTGCCGCTTAATGGATGACTTGAGTCCCATCATCTGCCTTCGGCTCAGCATCGTCCTGGTCTCTAGCTGTCCACTGACTGCTGGCACCCTGGGCACTCTCTGCCTTCAAGCAAGTGTGAAGTGCCCTCACTGCCGTGCACCAACATTCTAGCTGACGATCTAACACTGACCGAGGTGCTGGTATCTGCCTGGTGCAGAGAGCAAGTGTGGCGCAGGTGCATCTGAAGCCCAGCGGTCCTCTGGCATCAAGGATGGCTCTTCAGGGTCCTGCATTCGGGTGCATGCTGGTGAATCTAAGGGAGAACAACGACATGGCATTAAATTTAAGTCACAGTGCATGCCGGGCACCCTGTTGAGACAATGGAGATCCGGATCACGGTGCCATCATCTTTCAATGATCAATGGGGACTCCCAGTTTTGAGGCTCCCATTAATAATGAGACTACACAAGAATGTTTGTACAATCCGAAACTCTCACCTCCATGCACTGCACTCTTACCTTCGTCAGAGGTCCCTGCCTCTCCATGAACATCTGATCGAGGTGAGTGGCTGCTCTCCAGCTCCAAAGCATCCATTTCAAACCTCCCTTGCCATAATTAGAAGGTTTGGAGGTCCTATGCTGGTCCTTGACCTCTCCATGTTGTTATGGCTCCTTTTCTCCTGAAAGGATAGAGGAGTATTGATTAGTTCACTCTCTACCTGCAGCACCATTGCAGCTTGGACAACCCCACCTGAGGAACACTGTGCAGGGCACAACTGAGTTGTGGCCCTCAAGCTGCAAGGCCCTCAAGTCCAAGCAGCCAGGGTTCACCCCCTTGGAGAGCTCTGGCGTCACTGACAGTTGGCAATCAGACTCTAACACCCCTCAGCTCCACGGGGGAATGGCCAGCCCTTAAACCTTCTCCATACTGATCCATGCCAACACGGTACTCATCCTTGCCAAGCGCAGCAGGTTGTTGAACCTTTTGCAGCACTGCACCCATGTGCATCTCATGACGCCATGGCTGCTGACCTCGGCTGCTACCTCCTCCCAAGCTTTTCTGGTCTGGTGTGGTGGCCTCCTCCTGCCATCCCCGGGAATGAGGGTGTCCTGCCTGACACCCACCTCTCCCATGAAGACCATGAGGCATTCGTCTGAAAAATGGGGGGCCAAGTGCCCACTCAGCCTGCCCTCCCACCTGACGCCTCCAGCTGCTGTTGAGGCCATTGCTCCATCTCCAGACCGCAGAATGATTCTCCCTTGGCAGCCTTTAGGGAGCTGCCTCTGCCGATTTTAAACCGCCCGCCGGGTTGCCATTGGATCTGTGCCTGACAGGTCACCGTCCGGCTCTTCCCGACCATTGGAAAGACATGTTTCATGCTGGGCGGGCCTTAATCACACGCACCCAATAAGGGAAAAATACAGGCCTGTGTTCCAAAATGTTCAATGCTAATACAATCTTGGATTCTTGCATTACTGCATTGTGACCATCTTTTAGTCATAACTAGCAACAGTAATAGTGAGGTATAAAGGAAAGTGTTGTGTTGAGCTATGCTGGGATTTCACTGAATGTGAAGGATATTGATCTCAGCATACTATAAATATGCAGGCTGCATTATGTTGATTTATGGATGAGGTGGGAGAACTTCTATTATATTGCATGGGGTCTCTGCAATGCCATCCCTTGATGTACTTGAGGAGAAAACTGAAGTTTCTTCAGCTTGTTGCCTGAAGAAAGGAACAGATTTCCTTGCTTTGGCTCGTTTAGTGGCTTTCCACTGCAATGTCACCTCTGATTACCTGTTCAAGTTGATGGGGAGAGCTTGAACCCATGCTAACATAATATGGAGAATTTTTTGCTTCAGTAAAATGGGTCCATATGCTCATTAACTGCTCTTAATTTATCAATTAGTCAATTACTTCCTATCTGGTACAATGTTCCATAGGATAAAAAGTCTCTACTTTTAAATGTTTTATTTAGAAAACAATATAAAATGTTTAAGTAACAAAAGTAGGATTAATAATGAAGTATATCAAGTAAAGAAAAACTTGCACTTCAACAGATCTTTATAATATTCTCAGGCATTCCCAATGTACTTTACAGCCAATATATGACTTTTAAAGTGTAAAGACAAATGGAACAGCTGATTTGCACACAGTGAGGTTCCACAAACTGAAAGGAATTAATGATCAGGCTATATGTTTTCAGTGCACATTAAGGGAGGAATGTTGGTCAGGAGACTGAAGACTCCAGCTCTTGTTCAAACAGTGCTATGGGGTCTTTAATATCCACCTGAACCAGCAGTCTTAGTTTAAGGATGGCACTTGTGGAGTTGCAATACTCAATCTGCAATCCACTGCAATGTCACCTCTGATTACCTGTTCAAGTTGATGGGGAGAGCTTGAACCCATGCTAACATAATATGGAGAATTTTTTGCTTCAGTAAAATGGGTCCATATGCTCATTAACTGCTCTTAATTTATCAATTAGTCAATTACTTCCTATCTGGTACAATTGTTAGATTACAAACATACTAGCCACACTGGCTCTTCTTTATTAGCTGTAATTAATTGATTAATTAAGTCAAGTCTTCAATTAATTAATTGATGAATGACCTTACCATTGCCTAAAACATGCACAGTGGCATAGGTAAATTCTACTAAGGATGAATTCGAATTTCCAGACTATAATGATGCTAAGGATAGGAAACAGTTATTCGCTAAATATCTGAATAATAAACAGGAGCGAATTGTCATAATTTGATAGGCTCCAGCTATACTCCATTGCCTTATTATAGAGGTACAATTACCGCCAGGTACTTAAAGATTGTGTGTTTTGGAAAAAGCACAATTTTGTCAAAATTATACTGGAAGTTTAATCATTTTATTTCAAAACTGTAACTTTGAATTATTGTCAGATTTTCAAAGAGGCTTTAATTCATGAGAAGCAAATAAAAGTGAGCTCACAGAGTCTAACTTACAATGAGACTGACCAGTTAGAGCAGACTCATGGTCTGAGTAGTGTGCATCTCGTCTGGGTGTGAAGCACTTTGGGCTTGTTACCGCCAGCCACTTCACAATCGATAATTGCCCTTATTGGGATGAATAGCCTATTTCTGTGTTGTACATTTTTCTGTCACTACTTAACAGAATTCCATATATTAAACAATTTAACTGATGGAAGATTTCTTTCTTGATATAAATGCGCTTAGTGCCAGCTGCAAGTTGCAATGTGAATGAGGATAGGCTTTTTCTGGGGTTCCATAAGACCATAAGACATTGGAGCAGAAATTAGGCCATTCGGCCCATCGAGTCTGCTCTGCCATTCAATCATGGCTGATAAGTTTTTCAACCCCATTCTCCCACCTTCTCCCCGTAACCTTTGATCCCCTTACCAATCAAGAACCTATCTCGGTCTTAAATACACTCAATGACCTGGCCTCCACAGCCTTCTGTGGCAATGAATTCCATAGATTCACCACTCTATGGCTAAAGAAGTTTCTCCTCATCTCTGTTCTAAAAGGTCTTCCCTTTACTCTGAGGCTGTGCCCTCAGGTCCTAGTCTCTCCTACTAATGGAAACATCTTCCCCACGTCCACTCTATCCAGGCCTTTCATTATTCTGTAAGTTTCAATCAGATCCCCCCTCATCCTTCTAAATTCCAACGAGTATAGACCCAGAGTCCTCAAACTTTCCTCATATGTTAAACCTTTCATTCCTGGGATCATTCTTGTGAACTCCTCTGGACCCTCTCCAGGGCCAGCACATCCTTCCTGAGATACGGGGCCCAAATTTGCTCACAATATTCTAAATGTGGTCTGACCAGAGCCTTATAAAGCCTCAGCAGCACATCCCTGCTTTTATATTCCAGTCCTCTCGAAATAAATGCCAACATTGCATTTGCCTTCCTAACCACCGACTCAACCTCTAAGTTAACCTTAAGAGAATCCTGGACTAGGACTCCCAAGTCCCTTGGCACTCCAGATTTCTGAATTCTCTCCCCATTTAGAAAGTAGTCTATGCCTCTATTCTTCCTACCAAAGTGCATGACCTCACACTTCCCCATGTTGTATTCCGTCTACCACTTCTTTGCCTATTCTCCTAACCTGTCCAAATCCTTCTGCAGCCTTCCCCGCCTCCTCAATACTACCTGTCTCTCCACCTATCTTTGTATCATCTGCAAACTTAGCCAGGAAGCCCTCAGTTCGGCTTAAGACAGGTATGTAATGTGGTGCATTGAGTGGAGTATTACACGGGTGTGTCATTTAGTGTTATATTGCACCATCCTGGGTTACTCCGAGCCTCAACATACAGCATAGTTCTGGAGCTTTTGTGCGTTGTGCTAGGCAGATGTGTTGATTTATGAAGAGTTATATTGTGCTATGCAGGACTACCTATGCTTTTGAACTCTTGCACTTGTACTCCAGCACAGTGAAGTCTTGATGGTGCCATGGCCTTGATTAAACAATGAATGATGTCCTGATTATAATTGCAAACAGTAATGTACTGTCCACTTACCCTAAATGGACACTTGCCTTGGAAGGTTTTTATGGAAGATTCAATGTTATACTAAGTAATATTATGCAATATATTTGGCTTCACTGTGCCATAGGTAGCTTAGTTCTGTTTTGCTATACAGAACTATGTTGAGGATGCTATGCTCTGTATTGCAATTCATCAGTGTGGGTGTTATCTAGGGCTGTATCATCTGCATTTATATAGCACCTTTGTGTGATTTGCTTGGAGATGTTTTGACACAAATGAATTATTTTTGAAATGTAGCACCTGATACCTCTATATTCTGCAGTATGGTATTATATTATGCAGTTTGCAATATACTGTACTGTCTGGATCTTAATATAATGTAGAATGCTGTGCAAGGCTGTATTCCCCCAGTACTACATAAATCACACCTTTTAATTTATTCTTGGCTGTGAGTGACCTGAGCAAAGCTTTTACAGTATTTACCATCCCTCATGCCCTTCAGAATGTCGTGGTGAGCTGCCTTCTTAAACTGCTGCAGTCCATATCGTGAAGTTACTCTCACAGCAGTTAGAAGATCCAGGAGTTTGATCCAGTTTGATCCAGTGACAATGAAGCTACTGGAACGCATCCTGTAGATTGCCCATACTGCAGCTGCAGTATGTTGGTGGTGTACGCTGTATATTAGAGGATTATGTGGTGTAATCCAATATATTACATATGGCAGGTATAATATTTTGTGCAATACTTGCTGTATTGTAGAGTTCTTTGCAGAACTGACTTCTGTGACTTACAGGATTGTTCGATACAGGGCTTTACTGTTTAATCCCATGTAGTTTTGTATGACAATACTCTACAGCGCTGCATTTTTTTAAAGGAGTTTCGTCGCTCAGTGTTAAAGTTTTTATGTACATGGGACCTCCAAAGTTAAGCTGATTTTCCAAGTTCACTTGACCAACAGGGAGCCTCACCCAGTGGCTGTGTATATTGGGAAATCAAAGATCGTTACACAAAACTTTTCTATCATTAATTTTAATTAATGGAAAACTGTGGGCAGTGCAATTGTTCTTTCACAATATGCATAACTACCAGTTATAGGAACTCTAGAGGTGTCCTCCATAAAACTAAAAGCTATGTTTCAGCAATATGAACAGGTCTTGGGTGTTCTGTAGTGTTCATATATACAACTTCCTAACTTGTCTTTTCTTTTTAATGTTATTCTGTGTTTCTAGCATTTTCAGCGTTCTGATCTTTGGATTTCGCCACTGTTCCAAGACTCCTGTGTTCATAAACTAGTCAACCTATAATATGCTTATCTATCTAATGTATCGAAACAAATCTTGCATTGGTATATGCATCCTGTTAAGTTTTTTGTTATAAATTTCACATTTATAATGGAAACTGCCTATGTGAACATACATGCTGTAATTGCAGTATTTAAAATGGGGACTGAATTATGTCTGCATGTCTTAATCTGAATTTCTCACCTTTCAATATTCTGTTATTTAAAGACTAGGCTTTGTCTTGATTTTCCTGTTACATTGAACTACGTAGAATCTACAGCATTTAAATTGGCCATTTGACCCCACATGTCTGTGCCAGCCTTGATGCTTCACACGAGCATCCTCCCATCTTACTGCATCTCACTTTATCAGTATATTCATTTATTCCTTTCTTCTTCATGTTCTCATCTAGCTTCCCTTTAAATGAAAGTATGTTATTCATCTCAACTACTCCTTATGGTAGCAAGTTGCACATTCCACTCTTCAGGTAATGAAGTTTCTCCTTGTTTTCCTATCAGTTTTATTAGTGACTATCTTATATTTATGACTCCTAGTTTTGCCCCGCCCCTGCCCCACCATCATGTGCAATGCCATGGAAACTTGGCTAGTAATGTATTAGGCCAAATTTGGCAATAGTAGGGGCATCTAATGGCAATTGCCCCTTGCCATTTTTTTTGTGTGGCATTTTGCTGAAAGTGTAAATTGATAATGTTGCAGTGAAACCCGAGTGAAGGTTGGCAAGAAACTATATTTCCTTAATCATAGAATGAAGAACTTTGAAATGAACAGCGTAAGGACTGATCAGGACGTATAAAATAAAGTGGGTGAATTCAACATCAAATCAGGCACAGAAAGAAAAATAACCAGAGGGAAAGAAAGTTTGAACTTTTATTTATCTCTCTCAGTCCAAAGGGGAAGTTGAAAAAAATTAAAATGTAAACTTTACGTTTTGAAAACTCAACAGTTAAAACCTGAATGAATGAAACTTGACACTTATAATAGTTAATTTTCAGTGCCAGAGAGGTTGTTTGGCGTTTACGAATACCTATCATACCATTAAAAGGGTACTTAAACTGGAATAGATAAGATTTAAACTTTGTCAAGTTTAGTTTGTGTCTATTGTGTAAATTCAACATTTTCACACACTCAATGCATTTCAACAATGTGACAGAGAGTAAGATGCCATTTTCATGAAGCTGACAAAGAGGAACAACACATCTTAGATATCTGAGTTTAGACATGCAACTGTCTATGCTATAGCACTGTAAATAGCAGTGAAAGCCATTGGCCACACTGTTAATTTGACAAGAGAATCTGGGCCATTACATTTGGTATGTGATATCATGCACTCTTTTTGAGCAACACCTCAAGGTGGCATCTTAATAGGATTTTCAATTACAAAGTGAGCCACAGCTATCAGATTCCCAGCCCCACCAGTAATTCCAAAACGAGCCCTGCATCTTCCTCCGCTTTGAGTATTTATCTAATACTCACATGAATGATGCATTAGTTTCATTCTCAATAATTCCTGTAGCAAAGCATTCCATGTTCTAACAAACTTGTGTACAGAAATTTCTCCTATCGTTTCACCAAGCAGCAATTTTAAATATTAAATCTACACTAACTTCTTGATTAACTCATGATTTTCCAAATATTCATTCACTCTTAATTATTTTTAAGAATTTTCCTAAAATTGATATTAGACTAACTATTCTTATCCAGTTTGTTGTTCTTGCTACTTCTTGATCAAAGATGATATTTTGGCTACTCTCCAGGCCCACTTGTTCTTTCCCCAGTAAAACTTCATTATTTGTTGTTTACCTATCCTCAATGGTTTGCCTTTTAACTCAATTTTGTGCATATATTTTCCTGAAATCAGGTATCCAGGTGTGACTCACACCCTTGCCTCAATCATTTTGCGATATCACATCTCCAGAACCCTTCCTACTTCTGTCCCAGTTTTTTTATCCTCATTGCATAATTAACATTTAGCCCTTTTATAGCCTCACCCTACAAATGTTCATCCTTTTAACCCATATGCTGTTTAGTGTTCGATTAAATTATTTTCACTTAAATACATATTACACTTGGCTCACATCCAATTCACATTAAAAATGGATGTTTAACATGTTCCTCAGTTCCATCCCATAACTAATCATTTCTATAATGTTTAACCTAATTGTATACCACTGGGTCATTTAAATTTTTCACTTATTTATTCAGCATATCTTTCATTATTATTTAAAAAATAAAATATTAATGATATGAAAGTATTAATATCCACTAATGATATTATTCAACAGCCGTGGGATTGTTTTGAGATGGGGATGCAACATGGCAGCATCCAGGCGAATAACACAATAACATTGGATGGGACAGAAGGCAGAAATTAAAACAAGATCTTTCAAAGGTTCCTTACAACTAATGAAGTAATTCTGAAATGTAGTTGTAAAGTAGAAAACTCACAGCTGATTTGCACAGGGCAAGCTCATATAAGTAACAGGAGGACCAGAAAATCTGTTTCAGTGGTGTTGGTGTGGTGGCCTAGGCAACTACAGGGAACCCATTTAGTGCTAAAAGGGTTAATGGGGAAGTTAAATTATATGCCTAGGCCTAAGAGAAAAATACTGCAGCCTTGAGAACAATACCATCTTGCCTGACCACAGTTGTAGGATGAGCCCTGAGACATTCCACTTTGTTCTTTCTCAGGCCAATGTAGTCAGGATTGTGATAAGCACTTGCATAAGCACAACATCTGTTGTGCTGGGAATGAAAATTTACTGAAATATGGATTGGTCAGTTAACTTATGCAAATAAGTGGATAGGTTTGTGCAAAATTTACTGATTGGCTGTAAAAATGCTTTTAACAGGTCTGCATGTATTCTGCTACGAGACTGTACAGTACAGTAGCTCTTTTGTGTGCTGTCTCCCTTGTGTACAAGTAATAAATGGGGTTTCTACGTACGAAATGATGCCTCGGTGTGATTAGTCTCCAACATTGATTGAGGGATAATTATCAGCCAGAACAGCAGGGAGAATTCAGGAGATAAAATTCAGGACAGGATTCAGGAGACAAAACAGTGAGAGGTTGGACGACAAAACAGCGAGAGGTCGGGCGACAAAACAACGCGAGTGGAGAGACAGTCAGGAGATTGAAAACAGTGTGAGAACAGAAACGTAAATTTCTAGATGAGCACAGGGAAAGAAAGAATTTATAGGCACAGGGGAGAGAGCTGATTTGTGAGTAATGGTGAAGAATTTCTACTAATTTCTGGTATATAGTTAATAGAACAAGAGTAAGATTAAAGTAAGCAAAAGTAACTAAAGTTTAAGTAAAAAAGTGCTTTAAAAGTTTGAGGTTAAGGCAAGGCAAGACAGCTCAGCCAAGCAGAATGCCCGTCCTGTGGCATGTGGGGAGTCATGGACACTTCTCATGACCCAGACGAGCCTACGTGCTGGAAGTGTGACTGGCTGCACTAGCTTGAGCTCTGCGTTTCAGCTTGAGTCACTGAGGTGCATCTGTAGCAGAGAACTACGTCAATAGCATATTCAAAGAGGTGGTCACACCGGAAGTTAGGGGAAAGCAGGCAGATAGGGAATGGGTGACTGCCAGGCAGTCCAAGAGAAATAGGCAGGTAGTGCAGGAGCCCCCAGTAGTCCTGCTCACTAACTGGTTTTCCGTTCTGGATATCAGTGAGGGCAATGGATCCTTGGAGGGATGCAGCAAGATCCAAGCCCGTGGCACCTTGGGTGGCCCAGCTGTACAGGAGAGGAGAAAGAAGAGCAGAAGGGCAGTACTGATAGGGAATTCTTTAGTTCGGGGAGTAGACAGGCATTTCAGCGGTCGTCAACGTGACTCCAGGATGGTTTGTTGACTCCCTGACGCTAGGGACAAGGATGTCACAGAATGGCTGCAGGACATTCTTGTGGGGGAGGGTGAACATCCAGAGGTCATGGTCCATATAACAACATAGGCAGCAAGTGGGATGTGATCCTGCAATCGGAATTTAGGGAACTAGGTAGAAAATTAGCAAGCACGACCTCTAAAGTAGTAATCTCCGGATTACTCTCAATGTCACGTGCAAGTGAATATAGAAATAGGAAGATAGCACAGATGAACATGTGGCTGGAAAAATGGTGCAGGAGGGAGAGCTTTAGGTTCCTGGCACTCTGGGACTGGCCCTGGGGGAGGTGACACCTGTATAAGCCGGACAGTTTACATATGAACAGAGTTGGGACTGACTTCCTTGTAGACCTTTTGCTGGTGTTGTTGGGTAGGGTTTAAGTTAACTCAGCAGGGGTGGAGGAACCAGGAGAGAATATTAGAAAGTAATACCAGGATGCACGGAATTCTGGGAGAGGCAGACAGCACTAAAACAGAGAATAGTAAGTTAATAGATAGAGTCAGAGTAAGGGAGCAAGTAATGAAGTCTAAATCAGAGCTACACTGCATGTACGTGAATGCACTGAGGACAGTTAATAAAATTGTGGAGCTACAGGCACAGATTGCCTTGTGGGATTATGATGTTGTGCAATAATGGAGACCTGGCTTAAGGAAGGGCAGATCTGGGTGTTAAATATTCCTGGTTACAAGGTGTTCAAAAAAGATAGGAAAGGGAAAAAAGGAGGAGGGGTGGCATTTTTGGTTAAGGAGAGTATTGCAGTACTGGAGAAAGAGGATGTGTCAGAAGATTCAAGGACAGAATCGATTTGGCCAGAGCTAAGGAATAAGAAGGGCGCAATTACATTGCTTGGTGTAATATATAGACCACCAGCTAGAGGAAAGGATATAGCGGAACAAATCTGCAAGGAAATTACAGAGGGGTGAAAACATCATAGAGCAGTTCTAATGGGGGACTTTAATTACCCATATATGGACTGGGATAGTGATAATATAAGGGGCAGTGAGGGAGAAGCTTTCCTAGATTGTGTTCAGGAGAATTTTCTACAGCAGTATGTGTCCGGTCCAACAAGAAAGGAAGCATTGCTAGTCTTCGTTCTTGGGAATGAGCGGGTCAAGTCGACCAAGTGACAGTGGGGTGACATTTATGGGACAATGATCATTGTATCATAAGGTTTAGGATGATGGTGGAAAATTACATTGGTCAATCCAGAGTAAGAATAATCAACTGGCAGACAGCGGACTTCAATGGGGCAAGGATGGAGCTGGGCCAGATAGACTGGCGGGAAAAACACGAGCTGAACAATGGGCTACCTTCAAAGAGGAAATTGATTTGGACAGAGTCAAGGTATGTTCCCTCAAAAAGGAATGGTAGGACAAACAAATCTAGAGCTCCCTGGATGGCAAAGGAGATAGGAATTAAGTTAAAAAAGAAAAAGTGTGCTTATGACAGGTGTCAGGTAGCAAATACAATTGAGAACCAAGCTGAATACAGAAGGTTCAAAAGAGATGTGAAAAAGCAAATACGAGAAGCAAGGAGGGATTATGAGAAAAGACTGGCAGCTAACATAATAGGAAATCCCAAAGTATTCTATAAGCACATCAATAGTAAAAGGGTGGAACAAGGAGGAGTAGGGCCTTTTAGGGACTAAAAGGTGGATACACATAGAGGCCGGAGGCATGGCTGAGGTGGTAAATGAAAACTTTGCATCTGTCTTTACCTACAAGGCAGATGCTGCCCAAGCCATGGTGACAGAGGAGGAAATTCAGTCACTAGAAGGGTTTAAAATTGATAAGGAGGTGGTATTGGATAAGCTGTCGGTACTTAAATTAATAAGGTACCGGGACTAGATGAGCTGCATCCAAGAATATTGAAGGGAGTGAGACTGGAAATTACAGAGGCACTGGCAATAATCTTTCAATTCTCCCTGGATGTGGGGGAGGTGCTGGAGTACTGGAGAATTGCAAACATTACACCCTTGTTCAAAAAAGGTTGTAAAGATCTGCCATGTAATTACAGACCAGTCAGTTTAACTTTGGTGGTGGGAAGACTTCTAGAAACAATTATTCGGAATAGAATTAATAGTCACATGGAAAAATGTCGATTGATTCAAAGAGTCAGCATGGACTTTTTAAAGGAAAATCACGTCTAACTAATTTGCGGTGGTTTTTTGAAGAGGTAACAGAGATGGTTGATGAGGGCAAGGCCACTGACGTGGTATAAATGAACTTCCAAAAGGCGTTTGCTACAGTGCCACACAACAGACTTGTGAGGAAAGTTATAGGTCATGGAATAAAAGGGGCAGTAGCAACGTGGATACAAAATTGGCTGAGGGATAGGAAACAGAGAATAATGGTTAATGGGCATTTTTCGGGTTGGAAAAAGGTTTTGTAGTGGAGTTACCCAGGGGTCAGTATTGGGACTCTTGCTTTCCTGATATATATAAATGATCTAGATCTTGGTGTGCAGGGGACAATTTCAAAGTTTGCAGATGACACAAAACTTGGGAGAATTGTAAACTGTGAGGTGGACAGTGTTGAACTTCAAAAGGACACATCAGTGGAGTGGGCAGATAGGTGACAGATGAAGTTCAATGCAGAGGAGTGTGAGGTGATACACTTCAGTACAAAGAACATGGAGAGACAGTATAAAATAAAGGATACTATTCTAAAAGGTGTGCAAGAGCAGAGAGACCTGGTGTATATGTATGTAAGTCATTAAAGGTGGCAGGGCAGGTAGGCAGAGCTGTTACTCAAGTATATAGTACTCTAGGCTTCATTAACAGGGGCATACAGCACAAGAGCAGGGAGGTTATGATGAACTTATATAAGACACTGGTTAGACCTCAGCTGGAGTATTGCGCACAGTTCTGGGCACTACACTATAGGAAGGATGTGAACACATTGGAGAGAGTGCAGAAGAGGTTTATGAGAATAGTTCCAGAGATGAGACACGGCAGTTATGAGGAAAGATTGGAGAAGTTGGGACTGATTTCCTTGGAGAAGAGATGACCAAGAGGAGACTTGATAGAAGTTTTCAAAATCATAAGGAGTCTGGACAGAGTTGATAGGGAGAAACTGTTCCTGCTCATAACGGATCAAGAACCAAAGGGCATAGTTTTAATGTGTTTTCCAAAAGAAACAAATGTGAGGTGAGTAAAAGCTTTTTTACACAGTGAGTAGTTAAGGTTTGGAATGCACTGCCTGGAAGTGTGCTGGAGGCGGGTTCAATTGAGACATTCAAAAGGGCATTGGATGATTATTTAAATATAAATAATGTGCAGGGTTACAGGGAAAAGGCAGGAGATTGGCACAAAGTTAAAATGCTTAGAGAGCCGATGCAGACACAATGGCCCGAATGGTCTCCTTCCACGCTGTAACAATTCTGTGCTTATACTACTCTCCAAAACTGTGCCTTCTCCGTCATAAGCTTCTCTAGCTTCTCTTTAAATGTATCTATACTATTCACTTCAACCACTCTCACTATGGTAGTTAGTCCACATTATCATCAATATTTGGATGACAAAGTTTCTTTTGAATTCCCTATTGAATTTCTCAGTGACTATCTTATATTGATGGTCTTTAGATGCTCTTTCTCACAAGAGGAGACACTCTCTCTGTATGCACTTTACCCTTTCACAATTTTAAATATCTCTAATAGATTATCCCTCTGCCTTCTTTATTCAAGAGAAAAGCAACCCAAATCGTCAATAATTTCCTGATATGTATATTGTTGTGAGAATCTAGTTCATGGTTTATATGTTTTAGAATATAACCTAGTTTTAGTTTTAGGAATTGAAGTTTTAACTGTAGGATAAATGGGGGGAGGGGGGGGGCATCCTATTAAGAAATTGGTAAGCTGTCCTGAAGTAATTGCAATTCAAACAAGCTTGGAATTAATTACGCTTAAAAGGTAGCCTGTGTTTGTCAGCAAGCACAAAAATAACAGCTTGTCACTGAGTACAGCTTGAGGCAGTGAGTGAGCTTGGGAATTTGATGAGTTTGGAAATTATGTGCAGTGAGGGAGCAGGTTCTGACCTTTTACATAAAAGGAGTGGGCTGAGAGAGGGAGCCAAAGACTAGCAGCAGGACATGACAGCTAAAGCATTGAATCATTAATTAGGTGAGCAGATAGGTGAGGGATTGGTGTGTTTTAAGTTTTATTCCTCTCTAAAAATGGACAGCAGTTTAAGTAAGTACTGGGGGATGTAAGTATTGCATTAAATTTATAGCTTAACTAGTTAAACCACCTGATATAATTACAGATAATCATTGAGTGATATTTCTAAACATAATTAGTTAAATAAAACACAAAGAAGATGGCAGAACATGTGATGTGTTGCAGCAATAGCATGTGGGAGCTGGTGAACACTTGTGTGATCCACAGCAACCACATCTGCAAGTGTCTGTAGATTGAGGAACTTTGGCACAGGGTTGATGAGCTGGAGTCTGAGTTTCGGATGCTGTGATGCATCAGGGAGGGGGAGTTATCCAGGCGGTTTGTTCCAAGAGGCAATCACACCTCTTAGGCTACGTACTTTGAATTTGGTCTGCAGCCAGGGACAGGTAGCGAGTGAGGCAGGCATGAAAACCCAGAAAGTAGCACTGGAGGAGCCTCAGCCCTTGCAATTGTCCAACAGGTTTGATGTTCTTGCAGCTTGTATGGACAAGAGAAGGACTGCAAAGAGGATGAGCAGATTGGCCTCGGCACTGTGATGCAAGAAGCGATTCAGGTGAAAGGAGTTAAAAAGAATGTAAGTGTAGTAGGGGAAAACATAGTTAGGGGGTTAGACACATTTCTCTGCAGCTGAGAGTGAGAGTCCCTGTCTGCCCAATGCCGGGCTTAAGGACATCGCCTCAGGGCTGGAGAGGAACTTGGAGTGGAAATGGAATGATCCAGTTGTCATCCACGTGGGTACCAACATTTGAAGGCTCTAGAGGGGATGCAGAAAAGGTTTACAAAAATGGTTCCAGGGATAACAGACTTCAATATGAGGATAGATTGGAGAAGCTGGGCTTGTTCTACTTGGGGAAGAAAAGATTGAGAGATTAGATAGGTGTGTTCAAAATAATGAAGGGTCTAGACAGAGTAGATAGGGAGAACCATTCCAGTTGGCAGAAGGGCTGAGAACCAGAGGACACCAATTTAAGATGATGGCAAAAGAACCAACGGTTACATGTGTCACAAAACTATCATATTTTTCATAATATTATTATGGGGTATTGTAAAGTAGGCTTATGTGTGTCTGTGTGGTTCTGTGTGTGGCTGATTTAATTAAATTAAAGACGGGTGGACTGTAAGGTTGAAATTATCAGAAGAGTTAGGTGTAAAATGGCATTTCAAATGCTAATGAGTGAGCTGGGTAAAGTCAGCAGTTAGGGTGTGAATGAAATTTGCATTTTAAGATAAGTGGAGAGGTGTTTGGTTTTCAAAGAGACATCTTAAGGTTTTTATGACTGGCAAGATAAAAAGAGCAAGGTTATTATGTTGATTTTTCCCAAAAGTGCTGACCATGACAATATGAAAGATTTTTATATTATGGGAAAAGTAAATTCCAAATACATTGGGAATAATGGGATTCACAGATTAAAGAGGAAGAAATATATTTAAAGAAGGATGGGAGCCTGTGTGGGGTGTGGCCGTGTGAGATCTGAAAGGTACACTGTGTGAAACAGACTTGGGGAAAAGCCTCTAGCCACTTTGCAGAAGTCTGCTGTTCTAGAAACCAAAGTTATGTTAAAAGCCTTTGGAATTCTACTGTCGAGTGGTAATTTTGTTGGATTGTCTCTATAAATTTAAAATCTATTTTGGATTGTTGCCTTCAAGGGGTGTGTAGTTGGGAATCTGGTTAATTAAGAATTTTGGGAATCGTTATAATATTAAAAGCCGTTTAACTGTTGTGTATGTGTTTATTATTTTCTTGTGTTAATAAATGTTTCAATTTAAGTTTTTAAAATCTCTAAAGGTGTCAGTGGACTCATCACTTCTGGATTCAGTGCACAAACCTTCACGCAATAAATACAAATTGCAAAACCATTATGATAGCGTGGTAAGTTTCCCTTGTGGATTTGCTGTATCAAAACACATTAGGAAAAGCTTTTTTACGCAATGCACTGCCTGAAAGTGTGGTAGAGCCAGATTCAATAATAGTTTTCAAAATGAATTTGGATAAACACCTGAAGAGAAAAAAAATGCTGGGCCTTAGGAAAAGGGTGAGGGAGTGGGACCCAAGTTAGCATGGACATGATAGGCCATATGTGCTCCTTCTGTGCTGTAACCATTTTGTGATTCTGCTAAGGGAATGTGAGCTAAATTAGACAGCAGAGCCACAAAGCTGATAACCTCTGGATTACTACCTGAGCCATGAGCAAATTGGCTTAGGGTAGATAAGACAAGTTGACTGCATGGGAGAAATGGGTTTTGATTCATGGGGCATGGCACCAGTACCAAAGCTATACCATTAAGACAGCCTTTACTTGAACTGCGCTGGGAATATTGTCCAGGGAAATCATTTAACTAGGACTGGAGAGGGCTTTAACCTGAGTAGTGGTGGAGGTGGGGGGTTCACATGAGGGGAGATTTGGGAAGTTATAGAGAAACTACAAAGCAATAGTGCAGGGTGGCGGTCCAAGGAATGATAACTAGACTGACAGGAAGGGACAGAGCATACGAACATGAGCATGCCCCGCTAATAAGGCCAGAATAAGCAAAAATGGTAAAAAGACAGAATTAAAGGCTCTTAACTGAATGCTCGCAGCATTCATAACAAGATGGATGAATTGCTAGCACAAATAAATAAATGAGTGTGATATGATAGCCAGTACAGGGACATGGTTGCAATATGGCCAAGACTGGGACCTGAATATTCAAGGGTATTTGACATTTCAGAAGCACAGGAGGAAGGGGAAAGGACGTGGAGTAGCTCTGTTAACAAAGGATAAGCTCCGTACAAAAGTGAGAAATGTTCTTGGTTCAGAAGATCAAGATGTAGAATCAGTTTTGATGGAGGTAAGAAATAACAAAGGAAAGATGTCAATGGTGGGAGTAGTTTATAGGCCCTCTAAAAGTAGCTATACAATAGGATAGAGTAAGCATCAAGAAATAATCTGGGCTTCCAAGAAAGTACTGCAATAATCGTGGGTGACTTTAATTTGCACATCGATTTGACAAATCAAATTGACAACAGCAGACTGAAGGAAGAGTTCATAGAGTGTACTTGGAATAGATTCTTAGAGCAATACGTTCCAGACTTTACCATGGGCCAGGCTATTTTGGACCTGGTAATGTGTAATGGCACAAGATTAACTAAGGACCCCATAGCAAATGATTCTCTAGGCAAGAGTGATCATAACATGTAGAATTTCACATTCAGTTTGACAGTGAGAGATATGGGCCCATAACTCGTGTTTTAAACTTAAATAAAGGCAACGAGGGAGGTGGTGACATAGTGTTAATGTCACCGGACTAGTAATCCAAAGGCCCAGGCTAATACTCTGGGTATGGGGCTTCATATCCCACCATGGCAGCTGGTGGAATATCAATTCAGTTAATAAATCTGGAAATAAAAGCTAATATCAATAATAGTGACCAAGAAACCATTTTTGGATTGTTGTAAAAACCCATCTGGTTCACTAATGTCCTTTAGGGAAAGGAAATCTGCTGTCCTTACCTGGTCTGGCCTACATGTGACTCTAGACACCTTAGCAATGTGGTTGAAATGGGCTGGCAAGCTGCTTGGTTGTATGAAGGACTCTACAAAGTCACAAAAAAGAATGAAACCGTATGGATCACCTGGCATCGACCTAGGCACTCAAAATTACAAAGGCAATCCCAGTCCTGTTGGCCCTGCAAAGTCCTCCTCACTAACATCTGGGAGTTCGTGCCAAAATTGGGAGAGCTGTCCCACAAGCTAGTCAAGCAACAGCCTGACATATTCATAATCACAGAATCATACCTTATAGACAATGTCCCACACACCGCCATCATCATCCCTGGGTATCTCCTGTCCCACTGACAGGATAGACACAGCAGAGGTGACAGCACAGTGGGATACAGTCAGGAGGGAGTTTCTCTGTGAGTTCTTATATCGAGTCTGAACTCTATGATGTCCCATGGCATCAGGTCAAACATGAGCAAGGAAACCTCCTGCTGTTTACTACCTACTGCGGCTCCTCCCCACCCGATCCCCCCTCCCCTGAGACTAGGTCAGTGGTGAGGGCACCAACAAGAGAGAAAAACCTACTTGACCTCGTCCTCACCAATCTACCTG
Source organism: Carcharodon carcharias (assembly GCF_017639515.1). Taxonomy (NCBI): domain Eukaryota; kingdom Metazoa; phylum Chordata; class Chondrichthyes; order Lamniformes; family Lamnidae; genus Carcharodon; species Carcharodon carcharias. The sequence continues at coordinate 20,946,612 of NC_054498.1, forward strand.
TCCTCGAAAGTATGGATGGGAATGACCGCTGCACAGTCCTTGTGGAGACGAGGTCCTGTCTTCACATTGAGAATACCCTCAATCACATTATGTGGCACCACCACCATGCTAAATGGGATAGATTTCGAACAGATCAAAGAACTCAAAACTGGGCATCCATAAGGTACTGTGGGCCATCAGCAGCAGCAGAATTGTATACTATCGCAATCTGTAACTTCACGACACGGCATATCCTCCACTCTACCTTCACCATCAAGCCGGGGGTCAATCCTGTTTCAATAAGAAAGGGGCTCGTGGATAGGAGGCTATGCCTGAATGAGATGTAGATTGAGTGAGGAGTTGGGAATTTGGGGCAGAAGAGCACAAGGTGCTCCTTTTTGTACTTTTTTCAGCTTCCAGTGGTTAGTGAGTTTTCTTCCTTGTCTCCAAGCTAAGTGACTGCAATCTTTTATTACTTTATTATTAACTAATTGACTGATTAAATACAAAGGTTGAAAGAAATGACAGGGCTGGTGGTGTGCCATGAGTGCAGCATGTGGGAATCTATGGAATGCACTGCAATACCAGGCAGCTATCTCTGAAGAAAATGTATGTAGCTTAGGCAACTTTGGCTCTGAGTTGCAGACATTGTGGGGTATCAGGGAGGGGGAATAGTTACCTGGACACTTCATTCCAGGAGTCAGCCACTTCCCTTAGGTTAGGCAGGACTTTAGAATTGGTCAATGGTCAAGGACAGGAAGATGTGACAGTGAGTCAGGCAGGAAGGGGGAACCAGCATGCAGTGATGGAGGAGCTTCAGCCCCTACCTTTTTCCAACAGGTTTGAGGTGCTTGCTATCAGTTTGGATGGGGAGAAGGACTGCAAGGTGGATGAGTGGACTGGCCATGGTGAAGAATGCCATTCAAGTGGGGGGAGAGAAGAGGAATGTGGTAGTGATAGGAGACAGTATAGTCAGGGGGCTAGATACTGTTCTCAGCAGTCGGGAATGCTAGTCCAGACAGCTGCTTTTTTTATTCAGGATGCGGGCATCGCTGGCTAGGCTGGCATTTATTGCCCATCCATAATTGCCCTTGAGAAGGTGATGATGGGCTGCCTTCTTGAATTGCTGCAGTCACTGTGGTGTATGTACACCCACAGTGCTGTTACCGTTAGGGAGGGAATTCCAGGATTTTGACCGAGCAACAGTGAAGGTACGCCAAGTTAGGATGGTGAGTGGCTTGGAGGAGAACTTCCAGGTAATGTTGTTTCCATGTAAGTCTTCTCCTCCACTGAGTTAATTGTCCACCACCATTCACAACTGGATGTAGAAGGACTGCAGAGTTTAGACCTGATCCGTTGGTTGTGGGATCGCTTAACTCTGTCTATCACTTGCTGCTTATGCTGTTTGGCATGCAAGTAGTCTTGTGTTGTAGCTTCACCAGGTTGGCACCTCATTTTTAGATATGCCTTGGGCTGCTCCTAGCATGCTCTCCTGCACTCTTCATTGAACTAGGGTTGATCCCCTGATGTGATGGTAATGGTACAGCAGGGGATATACTGGGCCATGAGGTTACTGATAGCAGTTGAGTACATTTCTGCTGCTGCTGAAGGAGGCCCAGTCTTGAGCTGTTATATCTGTTTGAAACCTTTCCCATTTAGCACGATGGTAGTGCCACACAACACGATGGAGGGTGTCTGCAAAGTAAAGACATGATGAACCAGATGGGTTTTTACGACAATCAACAATCGTTTTGTGGTGATCATTAGAGTTTTAGTTACGGATTTTTATTGAATTCAAATTCCACCATCTGCCATGGTGGGATTCGAACCCAGGTCCCCAGAACATTATGTGGGTCTCTGGATTCCAATCCAGTGACAATACCACTGCATCACCACCTCCTGCGTTGTCTGCCCAGTGCCAGGGTTGGGAATATCTGTTCATGGAGGGGGAGGAGCCAGTGTTCATGGTCCATGTAGCTACCAACCACATAGATAAGGCTAGGAAAGAAGTACTGGCACCAGTACTGGGGAAAATGGGGGCTGTACAGTTGGGACAGCCTACACCTGAATTGTGCTAGGACCAGTGTTCTAGCGAGCTGCATTATTAGGGAAGTAGAAAGAGTTTGAAACTAAATGGTGGGGGCAAGGGATCAAATTTGGGAAAATGTAGTAAATCAAAGAGTAGAATCAAGGCAAGAAACGTATTAATAAGGGAATAGATAAACAGACTGTGACAGGAGGGGACAGAGTACAGGGAGTACAAATCTATGAGTAAATCAGCAGGTAAGGCTAGAGGTCACAAAAATAATAAAAGCATAAAACTAAATGCTCTGTATCTGAATGCACTTAGCATTTGAAACAAAACAGATGAACCAATAGCACAAATAGAAATAAATAAGTACGATCTGATAGCCATTACAGAGACCTGGCTGCAGGATGATATAGATTGGGACTTGAATATTGAAGGGTACATGACATTTAAGGATGACAGGAAGCTAAGAAAAGGTGGATGAGTGGCTCTGTTAATTAATGATGACATTAGCACAATAGACAGGGATAATCGAAGTTCAGGAAACCAGCATTTAGAAGCGGTTTTGGTAGAGATGAGAAATAATAAAGGCAACTCACTTGTGGGAGTGATGTACAAGCCCCCTAACAGTAAACACACAGTAGGAAGGAGTATAAGGGAAGAAATTATGGGAGCTGATAAAGCTCCCGCTGGAGCTGTACTGAGCATGGCCCGCTGGGTGAAGACCTCAAGACCAACCCAGGACACACCGGAGGGATTACATCTCTCGGCTGGCCTGGCCTGGGAGGAGCTGGAGTCTGTGGTGAAGGAAAGGGAAGTCTGGTTGGCCCTGCTCAGCTTACTGCCAGCATGACCCTCATCAGGAGAAGTTGTGTGAAAATGGATGGATAATGGGAGCTTTTCAGAAAGGTATTGCCATAACCATGGGGGATTTTAATCTCAATATAGAAAGATCTGATGGACAAAGGTAGGCTCGATCAAGAACTCATAGAATGTTTTCAGGATAGTTTCTTAGAGCAGCACATCGTGGCACCAACCAGAGAGCAGGCTACACTAGACGTGGTATTATGCAATGAGAAAGGATTAATTAATGACCTCATAGTGAAGGCCCCTAGGTAGCTGCGATCATATGGTTGAATTTTACATTCAGTTTCAGGGACAGAAGAATGGGTCTAAGACTAATATTTTAAATTTAAATAGAGGCAATTATGAGGGCATGAAAGTAGAGGTAACTAAAGTGCACTGGCAAATTAAGTTGATGGATAGGTCAACAGAGATGCAGTGGCAGACATTTAAGGGGTTACTTCAGAATACTTCAGTTATACAGGGCATTGGTGAGACCACATCTGGGATACTGTGTGCAATGTTGGTCTGCTTACTTAATGAAGGATGTAAGTGAGTTGGAAGAAGTTCAAAGGTTTAGTGGACTAATACTGGAATAGGCTGGTTGTCTTATGAGGAAAGGTTGGATAGGCTAGGCTTGTGTCTGCTGGAGTTGAGAAGACTGAGTGGTGACTTGATTGAAACATAGAAGATCCTGAGGGGTCTTGGCAGGGTGGATGTGGAAAAGATGTTTCTTCTTGGAACAAGGGGTTACTGCTTAAAAATAAGTGATGATTTAAGGCAGAGATTAGGAGAATTTTTTTCTCTCAGAAGGTTATAAATCTGTGTAACTCATATTCAAAAGGCAGAGGAAGCAGGCTCAATAAATATTTTTTAAGGCTGAGGTAGATAGATTCTTGATAAGCAAGGGGGTAAAAGATTATCAGGGGCAGGCAGGAATGTGGAGTTGAGGTTACAATCAGATCAGCTATGATCTGATTGAATGGTGGAGCAAACTCAAGGGGCTGAATGGCCTACTCCTGCTCCTAATTCACATTAATGTTTGTCTGAAATGCAGGTGGGCATAGCAGAAGCAGCATCAGGCCTACCTAAAAATGAGGCTTCAACCTGGTGAAGCTACAACACAGGCCTACTTGCATGCCGAAGTGAAAGCAGGATGCGATAGGCAGAGATAAGCGACTCCACAACCAACAAATCAGATCTAAGATTTGCAGTACTGCCACATCCAGTCATGAACAGTGGTGAACATTTAACAACTCACTGGAGGAGGAGGCTCCACAAATAACCCTATCCTCAATGATGGGGGAGCCCAGCATACCAGTGCAAAAGATAAGGCTGATAATCTTCAGCCAGAAGTGCCGAGTGGACGATCCATCTTGTCCTCCGTTGGAGGTCCCCAACATCACAGATGCCAGTCTTCAGCCAATTCGCTTCACTCCACATGATATCAAGAAATGGCTGAAGGTACTAGACACTGCAAAGGCTATGATCCCTGACAATATTCTGGCAATAGTACTGATGACGTGCTCCAGAACTTGCCGCGCCGCTAGCCAAGCTGTTCCAGTACAATTCCATCACTGGCATCTACCCAGCAATGTGAAAAATTGCCCAGCTATGCCCTGTACACAAAAAACAGGTCAAATCCAACCTGGCCAATTACCGCCCCATCAGTCTATTCTCGACGATCAACAAAGTGATGGAAGGAGTCATCAATAGTGCTATCAAGTGACACTTGCTTAGCAATAACCTGCTCACTGACGCTCAGTTTGGATTCTGTCAGGGCCACTCAGCTCCTGACCTCACTACAGCCTTGATTCAAACATGGACAAAAGACTTGAACTCCCGAGGTGAGGTAAGAGTGACTGCCCTTGACATCAAGGCCGCATTTGACCAAGTGTGGCATCAAGGAGCCCCAGCAAAACTGGAGTCAATAGGAAATAGGGGGAAAACTCTCCACTGGTTGGAGTCATACCTAGCACAAAGGAAGATGATTGTGGTTGTTGGAGATCAGTCTTCTCAGCTCCAGGAAATCACTGCAGGGGTTATTCAGGATAGTGTCCTCGGACCAACCATCTCCAGCTGCTTCATCAATGGCCTTCCTTCTATCACAAGGTCAGAAGTGGGGATGCTGTCACCGTTCACGATTCTTCAGATACTGAAGCAGTCCATGTCCAGGCTTGGGCTGACAGGTGGCAAGTAACTTGCATGCCACACAAGTGTCAGGCAATGACCATCTCCAACAAGAGAGAATCCAACCATCGCCCCTTGACATTCAATGGCATTACCATCACTGAATTCCCCAATATCAACATCCTGGGAGTTACCATTGGCCAGAAACTAAACTGGACTAGACACATAAATACTGTGGCTAAAAGAGCAGGTCAGAGACTAGGAATCTTGTGATGAGTAACTCACCTCTTGACTTCCCAAAACGTGTCCATCATCTACAAGGCACAAGTCAGAAGTGTGATGGAATACTCCTCACTTGCCTGGATGAATGCAGCTCCCACAACACTCAAGAAGCTTGACACCGTCCAGGACAAAGAAGCCCGTTCGATTGATACCACACCCACAAACATTCACTGCTTCTGCCACCAACGCACAGTACTAGCAGTGTGTACCATTTACAAGATGCACTGTGGAAACTCAGCAAGGCTCTTTAGAAGCACCTTCCAAACCCACAACTACTACCATCCAGTAGGACAAGGGCAGATGGATAGCAACACTGCCGCCTGGAAGTTCCCCTCCAAGTCACTCACCATCCTGACTTGGATATATATCGCTGTTCCTTCACTGTCACTGGGTCAAAATCCTGGCACTCCCTTCATAACAGTATTGTGGGTGCATCTACGCCACATGGACTACAGCGGTTCAAGAAGGCAGCTCACGACCACCTTCTCAAGGGCGACTAGGAATGGACAATAAATGCTGGCTCAGCCAGTGAAGCCCACATCCTGTGAATGAATAAGAAAAAAAAAAGTAAAGTAAATTTCTCTGGGCTGTGGCATGCCTTTTGGGTTAGTCCCAGAAAAAGTGTATGAACCTTCAACATTTTGTGAGATAAAGGAACTCTTTGGGTGCCTGGGGAATTGGGGAGGGGAGGGCAGGGGGCTATGGGGCTGGGAATAAAATTCAAAACTGAGTTTGTAGTATAAAGTATTTATAAATGATAGTGTTAAGCTATTGGCGTTTGCTCTGTTTAATTTTTTTTAAATCTATAATAAAGTTTGTTTTTATTTAAAAGTATGAAATCTTCTGTCAGTTAATTGCTGGGTGTTCAGATTACCTCTTTAAAATGTTAACAATCACTAACAGGATCGTAATAAAACCCACGCATTTCTGGTAACATCCTTGTTAGTCCTCTCTGCACCTTCTCCGATGCTTCTATATCTCTTTATAATATGGCAACCAGAACTGCACACAGTACTCTATGAGTGGTCTAACCAAGGTTTAATACAGATTTGACATAACCTCCCTACCTTTCAGTTCTATCCCTCTCGAAATAAAACCGCCAGTGCTTGAGTTGCTTTTTTAAAAATGGCCTGGCTAACTTATGGTGCAACTTTTAGTGATTGGTGTATTTGTACTCCGAGATCCCTTTGTTCCTCTACCCCACCTAGAGGCGCCCTGGTGAGTTGCGGTAGTGCATCTTGTATATGGTACACGCTGCTGCCACTGTGCGTCGGTGGTGGAGGAAGTGAATGTTGAAGGTGGTGGATGGGGTGCCAATCAAGTGTGCTGCTTTGTCCTGGATGGTGTCGAGCTTTCTGAGTACTATTGGAGCTGCACTTATCGCAAGTGGAAGTACTTTATCATACTCCTGACTTGTGCCTTGCAGATGGTGGAAAGGCTTTGGAGATACAATGGCAATGCAGTAGATGTAATTTATCTGGATTTTCAAAGGGAGCTATTATTTCACTGCTCATCTCATTCAATATCACATATTCCTGTTATATCTCTCTGGTAAATACCCTGAAGCAAAATAATAAAATATTTCTACCATCTCTCTATTGTTATTTGTGGTATTATTCTGTCTTTCCCTTAATGGTTCTATTCCCATCGTAGCCTTTGATTTTTATTGATGCACTGAAGTATTTTACTATTTTGTTTTCTGCCCCTTGTTAATTTCATAGTTCCTCTTTGCCTTTTGAATTGTTTTTATGACTTCTCTCCTAATCTCATCTCATTCTATCTTATTATGTACTCCTCTGCTGTGTATATGCTTAAGCTATGCCTCTTTCCGAGCCCTCAATCGTTCCCTTATGTCTTTATTCATCCATGGAGTCCCATCAGTACTTAGTTTACTCTTTTGTTTTGGTGGGATCTATTTTTCCTGCACTGTGTTGAACATTGTTTGAAATGTTTTCATTATTGTTCTACTTCCTTGTCTACCAACAGTTGCCCATTTTACTCTCCTTTTCCACCATCATCTAAGGACATATATTGTGGTCACTATTTTGCCTAGATGTTAGATGTTTCCCTATTTTTCTTCTCTTATCTGTTTTGATTCATTCCCCATTATTAGATCCAATAGCAAATTTTCCCTCATTAAGCTATTTACATAGAGTTAGAAACGGGTATTACGAAAGCGAGGTTTTAGCCTGTCTCTTTTAATTTAACGTTAAACAGAATGCCCTGGTAAAGGGGGATGGTGCAGTTGTATTGGACTCTGCCTGGCAATAGTTACCATGGAACAGGGGGCCCAGGTCAAGACTTACTAAAATTCAAGAGTCATATTTCCCACCTGAACACAAAGAGAGGCAGCAGTTCTTGCTTTGTGCTGATTTACAGACCCCCAGATTTATAAAACCCTGGTCACAGAGAGAGATAGAGAGCGAGAGAGAAAAAGTGTATGTCCTGACAAGAGAGAGAGGAACAGTAGTTGCTGTGGTCATCAGAGGGAAAAAGGACATTTTTCTCTGTTAACTTCCAGGCAGAATATGGCTGAGAAGACATTCTCTGGTCGGTGAGACGAAACCATAGAAATTTAAGGACCCTGGAACATTTGTTCTGGCATGGCCGAGGGAAGGAATCACACGAGTGAAGTGTGGTGCTGGAAGTCAGTTTGGGATTTCATGGAAGACTGAGAAAAAGGACATTCAATGGTGCCTGGCTGTTATGATCCCTGGAAGTTATGACAGCGAAATGGTGAGAAGTGAGTCCATTAGAAGCTGGGAGTAACTTTGGACTGTTCCCTATAAAGGCTGCAATTTTGGGACAGCATGCTGTAAAGTATAAATGCAGCATGCTTATGAAGTGTGTCTTTTCTGTAGTTTAGTGTATGAGTTGCCTCCTGAGTAACATTTAGTTAATGTTGATTTTAGTTTGTTTGTTACAGTAAAAGTCTTAAAGCTTGAAATCTTATTCTATGATTCCCTTAAGTTGATCACTGGGAAATCCTTTTAAAGTTATCAGGCTCTAAAGGGATTGTAAAAGGAGTTCTGTACATATTGTAAGAACCCCATTCCTTTATCCCTTTAACCACTTCTTTTGTCCAATTAATATTGGCGTAGTTGAAGTACCCCATGATTATTTTATGTTTTTTTACAATTCCCCAATTTGTCTGCACATTTCTTCCTTCCTCTGTTTGGTGGCCTGTAGACTACATTTATTAATATGCTTCGATCCATATGAATTCTATTTTTTGTCTTGCTTATAGCTGCGTTCCTTTCCCTCCTGCTATTTTGTTATCCCTAATACATATAGTTACTCCACCTCCCTTTTCTCCCTCTCTATATTCTTCAAAGTATATTTAAATTCCAGCCCTGATTTTTATGTAGCCATGGGAAGAATCTTATGCTTCCCCCTGTCATGACAGTGGATCACAGCCCTGAATTACTTACGGGTATACTGAACTTTTTAAGGAAGATGTGTTTTTTAAAATGACATACAAACAAAGACACTGAGCAAAAGATAGCTGAGAATGTAAAGTAACCACCTGCTGGAAAATTCCTATGTGGATTACACTTGACTGGCTAGTCCAGAGAGAACATGGAATGTCGCACCTAAAATGGTGTCAAGGCTTACTTCAGATAGAGACACTTGAAAGGAAGAGATGAAATGCAAAATTTGAACTTTATGGTTGCAGAGACAATGGAGACTGATTGCTACATCTCAGCAAATATCCAAAACCATCTCCTGTTAAGTTATCTCTTAGAATGTGGAATGATCTGAGTTGAAAGAAAATGGACTCTGGGCAAAAGACATGTTTCTTCTTTCCCTTCCAGCAATATACAAGGGAATGGTTTAAAAAGCGAGCTGCCAACCTGATCTATGTGTGCTGTGAGAGTCACAGCAGATGAAGATCAACTCGCAGGCAAAGGCTCTCTCTTTTACTTTTGCTGGAGGCAAGTTAGCAAAACCACAATCAAAAAGGAAATAGGACAGCTTCTTCAGCCAACCTGCAGAATCAAGTGTCCCCAAGACAACTGCTAAACTGCCAAAGTCAACTCTACTGGAGTCATCCAACTTAACGGCCGTAACATTTCGTCATCTATGCCTCATGGACAAGCCAAAGACCGATTTGTATATCTTCTTAAACTTTTATTTGGATTCAACTTCTCGTTTCTGATCTGTGTGTACGTGTGCTGCATTTTTATTATTTTTTTTCTCGGGTTTTAGTAACAAACAAACTTACTCTTTCTTCGACTTGAGCCTGGTTAAATTGGCTCAGCCTAAAACATAAATACATTTGGACGAGGAAAAGGTATCCAATGTGATGGGGGGGGGGGGGGTGCAGTAGGGATCCCTTTCAAATTAACCTTGTTGTGACCAACCAAGGGGGTTGAATAAAGAAGGGGAGCCAGCTCATCCCTCCCCACTGGTGAGCATAATCAAATTCGGGCCCCATTTGAGAAGTTAACAAATTGGGGGACCTTGCCTGGGGACCGGCTGTAACACCCCGTCAGTGGGTTTGTAGGCTTAAAGGCATGAAATTTGCCAGGTGGCTTTTCCATCACCCTCCTGAATACCCCTGATCTGTTCACAGTAGGATGGTACGCTGGCCTCGCCTCAAATGAGGCCTCTGAGTGGCCAATTACTGGCCACTTAAGGACTGCTTCCCATCTAGCCTCAACATTGAGGCTGGCGGGGGGAGCTCAGGGGCAGGGAGAAGCCCAATAAGTCACCCTGCTCGGGCCTCAGGTAGGAAGGGTGGGGGGGTAGTGTGTGTGCCTCCCTCAAATGTCCAATTTCCACATCAGGCCCCTTCTACAGGTCTGCCTCTGTGGGTGTTCCCTCTCCCCTTGAGCGCTCCATCAAAGTCACACAGCCCCCTCTCCCCAGCACCAGCCCTTTCTTCCCTGCCATGAGACAGACCCCACCTCGTTGAGTGGCGGGGTGGGAAACCCTACCATTCAAAAAATCAACTCTCACTAATCCACAGTGTGTCTGGTGCTCCCAACGCAGGATCGCCACCAGCTCCCCTGTTTATTATTGGCAGTGCATGTATCCCTGTACAGACATTTTAACTCATTTTTAATAGGATTTCCTCTCACTTTATATTTAACCATCTCTTTTGAGACCATAGGAATGCTGCCATTGTGCCACTGGATGCCATTAACTAACATGTGAGTATGGAACCAAATGTATTCGCGCATTCACTAGTGCCAAGGCTGACTGGTAAGAAAGAGAGGAATATAAATCTATCTTGCTCGGTGATGTCAAAGGGGTGGTATTGAATCAACCGGCCATTACAGGAGCGCCAGATGGGTAATTTCACTGGCTGCAAGGGAAGCGAATATCAGGCGCTGTGCTGTGATCCGACACTGCCCCAAGACAAATTTCTACACTTCAGGGCTGCCAACTGCAATTAAATGTATTCCTGGATTTTTCCTCATACTCCAGCCATTGGTCAGCCAACACATCCATCCTTGTGATGTACTGCTTTGAGTCAGAGGTCAACAGCACAGAAAAAGGCCCTTTGGCCCACCGAGTTTGCGCTGGTCAAACAAGTACCTAACTATTCTAATTCCATTTTCCAGCACTAGGCCCATAGTCTTGTATGCCATGGCATCACAAGTACACAGCCAAATACTTCTTTAATGTTATGAGGGTTTCTGCCTCCACCACCCTTTCAGGCAGTGGGTTCCAGATTCCCACCACCCTCTGGGTGAAAAATGTATTCCTCACATCCCCTCTAAACCTCCTGCCCCTTACCTTAAATCTATGCCCCCTGATTATTGATCTCTCCACCAAGGGGAAAAGTTCCTTCCTGTCTACCCTATCTATGCCCCTCATAATTTTATATACCTCAATCGTGCCCCCCCTCAATCTCCTCTGTTCCAGGGAAAATAACCCCAGTCTTTCCAATCTCTCCTCATAACTAAAACTCTCCAGCTCAGGCAGCATCCTGGTAAATCTCTGCACTCTCTCTAGTGCAATCACATCCTTCCTATAATGCGGATTCCAGAAATGCACGCAATACTCTAGCTGTGGTCTAACCAGCTTTCTATACAGTTCCAGCATAACCTCCCTGCTCTTATATTCTATGCCTCGGCTAATAAAGGCAAGTATCCCATATGCCTTCTTAACCACCTTATCTACCTGTCCCACTACCTTAAGGGACCGGTGGACATGCACACCAAGGTCCCTCTGATCCTTGGTACTTCCCAGGGTCCTACCAATCATCGTGTATTCCTGTGCCTTGTTTGTCCTGCCCAAGTGCATCACCTCACACTTCTCCGGATAAATTTCCATTTGCCACTGAACAGCCCATCTATATCCTCTTGTAATCTAAGGCTATCCTCTTCATTATTTACCACCCCACCAATTTTCGTGTCATCCGTGATCTTACTGATCAGCCCTCCTACATTCAAGTCTAAATTGCTTATATATATGCCACAAACAGCATGGGACCCAACACCGATCCCTGTGGAACCCCACTGGACACAGGCATCCAGTCACAAAAACACCCCTCGACTATCACCCTCTGCTTCCTGCCACTCAGCCAATTCTGGATACAATTTGCCAAATTGCCTTGGATCCCATGGGCTGTTACCTTCGTTATCAGTCTCCCACGCGGGACCTTATCAAGAGCCTTGCTGAAGTCCAAGTAGACTACATCAAATGCATTGCCCTCATCTACACACCTGGTCGCTTCTTTGAAAAATTCAATCAAATTGACATGACCTCCCCTTAACAAAACCATGCTGACTGCCCTTGATTAATCCCTGCCTCTCCAAGTGTAGATTAATTCTGCCCCTCAGAATTCCTTCCAATAGTTTCCCCACCACTGAGGTTCGACTGACTGGCCTATAGTTCCCTGGTTTATCCCTTCCTCCCTTCGTGAATAACGGAACTACATTAGCTGTCCTCCAGTCCTCTGGCACCTCTCCTGTGGCCAGAAAGGTATTGAAAATTATTGCCAGTGCCCCTGCTATCTCCTCCCTTGCCTCACTCAACAGCCTGGGATACATTTCATCTGGGCCTGGAGATTTATCTACTTTTAAGCCTGCCAGACCACTTAGAATCTCCTCCTTTTCTATGCTAATTTCTTTAATTATATCACAGTCCTGCCTGATTTCCAAACACACATCGTCCCTTTCACTTGTGAATACCGACACAAAGTATTCATTTAGAATCCTGCCTACGTCTTCTGGCTCCACACCCAAATTACCACTATGGTCCTTAATGGGCCCTACTCTTTCCCTAGTTATCCTGTTACTCTTAATGTACTTGTAAAATAAACTTTGGATTTTCCTTTATTTTACCTGCCAATGTTTTTTCATGCCCCCTTTTGCTCTCCTAATTTCCTTTTTAAGTTCCCCCTCTACACATTCTATACTCCTTGAGGGCTTCCACTGTTTTGAGTCCTCAGAATCTGCCATAAGCCTCCCTTTCTTTCTTTATCCAATCCTGTATATCCCTCGACATCCAGGATTCCCTGGATTTGTTGGTCCCACCCTTTGTCTTTACTGGAATATGTTGGCCCTGTACTCTCCCTATTTCCTTCTTGAATGAGTCCCACTGCTCTGACACAGATTTACCTAAAAGTAGCTGCTTCCAGTCCACTCTGGCCAAACCATATCTGATCTTCTTAAAATCAGCCTTCCCCCAATTTAGAACTCTGATTTTTGGCCCATCCTTGTCCTTTTCCATAACAATCTTGAATCTAATGGAGCTTTGATCACTATCTGCAAAATGCTCCCCCACTGATACCTCGATCACTTGCCCGGCTTCATTCCCTAAAATTAAGTCCAGGACCACCCCCTCTCTTACAGGACCTTCTACGTACTGGCTTAAAAAGCTCTCTGGAATGCATTTTAAGAATTCTGCACCCTCTAAACCTATCACACTGTGACTAACCCAGTTAATGTTGGGGAAGTTGAAATCCCCCACTATTACTACCCTATTATTTTTACACTTCTCTGAAATTTGCCTACATATCTGCAACTTTATTTCTTTCTGACTGTTTGGGGGCCTATAGTACACTCCCAGCAATGTGACTGCTCCTTTTTTGTTTTTAAGTTCTACCTATATGGCTTCATTTGAGGAGCCTTCTAAAATGTCATTCCTCTTTACTGTTTTAATTGATTCCTTGATCAATATTGCGATACCTCCTCCTCTTTTATCTCCTCCCCCGTCTCAACTGAAGACCCTATATCCTGGAATATTGAGCTGTCAATCCTGCCCCTCTCTCAACCATGTCTCTGTAACAGCAATGACATTATACTTCCATGTGTTAATTTGTGCCCTGAACTCATCTGCCTTATTCGTCAGACTCCTTGCATCAAAATAAATATCCAACCTTGCCAAGCTCCCTTGCACTTTAACTGGCCTATAATTTCTCTAACTTCCAGACTCATTTGCTCTCTCTTCTAATTTTGGCTGTGCATCTTCCCCTGCTGAACCTCCTCCCAGGATCCCACCCTCTTGCCAAGTTAGTTTAAACCCTCCCCAACAGCACTGGCAAACCTCCCCACAAGGATGCTGGTCCCATTCCAGTTCAGGTGCAACCCATCTGACTTGTACAGGCCCCACTGCCCCAAGAAACGGTCCCAATGTCCCAGAAATCTAAAGCCCTCCCTCCTGCACCATCTCTCCATCCACACATTCATTTGGACTAAGCTCCTATTTCTATACTCACTAGCATGTGGCCCTGGAAGTAATCCAGAGGTCTTGTTTTTTAATGTTTCCTAGCTCCCTAAAGTCTGCTTGCAGGACCTCATCCCTCTTTCTACCTATGTTGTTGATACCAATATGTACCACGATCTATGTCTGTTTGCCCTCCCCCTGCAGCAGTTCAGTGACATCCTTGACCCTGGCACCAGGGAGACAACATACCATCCTGGAGTCATGTCTACGGCCGCAGAAATGCCTGTCTGTTGCTCTTACTATCGAGTCTCCTACCACTATTGCTTTTCCCCTCTTTTGTCTACCCATCCTGTGCAGTTGAGTCACTCACAGTGCCATGAGCATGGCTGCACTCCCCAGAGGAACCGTCACTCTCACCGTTTTCCAACACAGAAAAACAGTTCTCGAGCGAGATGCGCCCTGGGGATATCCTGACTACTTGCCTGACATCTTTCTTCTGACTGATGGTCATCCATTCCCTCTCTGTCTGTACTTCCGTAAGCTGTGGAGTGACCACGTCTAAAAACGTGCTACCCACAAAACTCTCAGCCTCGTGGATGCACCTCAGTTTCTCCAGCTGCCGCTCAAGCTTCGAAACACGGAGCTCAAGTAGCTGCAGCTGGCAGCACTTCCTGCACGTGATCTGTCACAGCGCAAGGATCATCTAGGACTTCCCATATGTTGCAGGCGGTACATAATATGGGACTGAACTGCCCTGCCATGCCTCTAGTTGGGAAAAAAACCTTACTTTAAGTTAAATACAGTAACAAAAGTTAAATTATTTATGAAATTTAAATAAAATCTAGAACGCTTACCTTTTCTTAGCTTAAGCTATTTTAAACTGGAGAAAAACACTTACCCACTACTCACCAATCAGCTCTCACATTTGTACTGACATTACTTTTTGAAGTTTCCCTCTACTCGCGCTGGTTCTGATCTCTCCACCACTCTCTCGCGCTGTCTTGTGACGTCACTTGTTATTTTCAACAAGAACTGACTGCAGGACACCCTTCCCAGGCTGCTTCACCATGATGCTGACTGTAGGACACTCTTCCGAAAGTGCTTCACTGCAATGCTGACTGCAGGACACTCTTCCCAGACTGCTTCACCACGATGCTGACTGCAGGACACTCTTCCCAGACTGCTTCAACGCAATGCTGCTGCAGGACACTCTTCCCAGACTGCTTCACCACGATGCTGACTGCAGGACACTCTTCCCAGACTGCTTCAACGCAATGCTGCTGCAGGACACTCTTCCCAGACTGTTTCACTACGATTCTGACTGCAGGACACTCTTCTCAGACTGCTTCACCATGATGCTGACTGCAGGACACTCTTCCCAGACTGCTTCAATGTGATGCTGACTGCAGGACACTCTTTCCAGCAATGCCAAGTGGAAAGCACAAAGACTCATTACCCAATAGGATGGCGCTTGACTGTCAGCCAAATAGCCGCCTTTCTTATTTTCAATATTTTTCTAATAAAAACGTGCTGAGAAAACTCAGCAGGTCTAGCAGCATATGTTGAGAGAGAAGCAGAGTTAACGTTGAGTCCACTATGACTTCTTCAGAACATTTCTGAAGAATAGTCATAGTGCACCCAAAACGTTAACTCTATTTCTCTCTCCACGGGTGCTGCCAGACCTGCTGAATTTTTCCAGCATTTTCTGTCTCTGTTTCGGATTTCTCTCCATTTTGGTGTTCAGCCTTCCCTCCTTCCCTGGGCACACCCCAGCCGCTTTGTTTTCGGTGCACAGTGCGTCAAGTCCTTACCTTGCAGAACGAGTTCCGAAGAAGAGTCCATTTGGACTCGAAACCTTAGCTCTGCTTCTCTCTCTATAGATGCTGCCAGACCTGTTGAATCCAGTCTTCCCCCTCCCCGGCTCTCTTTTGTTTTTAATAGCCCTTAGCTTCCCACATCCATCGACAGCTCTCGCCTCCTCCTGGCGCGCGGGGCTCGCGCTGGCCGGCCAGCCGGCCGTTGGCGCTCTCGCGAGAGCAGCGCGCGGGGCGGGAGAATGGCGGGTGGGGGGCGGTGGTGGCTGACGGTTGGAGGGAGGGAGGGAGCGAGCGAGCTGCCTCACAGCCGAGTCTCGAGCAGCGCAAACTACATTGCAGACGTGCGGCTGCAGCAAGCCCGCGGGGGGGACAAGATATATGTATATAAATGTATAATATAGAATAGACATAACTTTTTATATGAAAAAAATTTCCACTCATGGTATTTTTTCCTCTCTCTCTCTCCCGTTCAACTGGATCTGAACGGAAAGTCTGAAGTTGGAATTTTTTTTTTGGCTTCAACTTTTTCCCTCAGTTCTTTTTCTTTGGAAGAGATTGTTTCTCCCACCCCCCTTTTTTTTTGCCTCTCGAAAGTGTGGGGGGGGGGGGTGCAAATCCAGTTGAGTTTTGTTCCTTGCCACCACCACCACCACCACCACAACCCCCCCCTCTCTCTGTCTGCCTCCGGAGCACCGAGACCGGGAGGGAGTCCAGCCCCGACTACACTATGTGGATACGGTGGCTGCTGAAACTTTCCGTGGGATTTACAACTTTCTTATCTGTTGCGGTGCAGACGGGCGTAGGTGCGGCGGAGCAGAGTCCCAGTGCTGATAAATATAACAATAACAACAACAACAACAGCAACCAGAAGACTGCAAATAGGTCAAGAAGACGAGGCGGAGCAAGCCAGGATGTACTGAAAGGGTAAATGTTACCGTTACTGATTGGGGCTTATTTTTTATATATATATATATATCTGCAAAGCTTATCTTCCTATTTTCCATACTCTGGTCTGTTCCATCCCCTCCAAAAAAAAAATGTATAAAATCAATTATTCAACTTTAGCTAACGGCGAGGTGGATATTTTTGTTTCTCAACTAAGCCTGCGTTTTCAGCAGTTAAGGGTACGACGGACGTCAAGGCAGACTTTTTAATTAAAAGCACGATGTTTTTCTTATAAAAAAAAAACGGACTTGGCGAGTAGGTTGCATTAATATTTTTTTATTTAGAAATCAGTGCAATGCTTTGCTGGAAGTGGTTGTTGCCAACGCGTTATTTTTTTCAGCCAAAGTAAAGACATTTTTTCACTGAATTTTAGTTTAAGACTGCATTTCCACATCGGTATATATATATATATACACACACACATATATATAAAAAAAATCTATAGGCTCCTCTGTATTCTCCCCCCCCCCTCCTCCTCCCTTTAAAGCAGCGCAGAGACTCCTCCTGGATGTGAAGTTTCAGGGACGTGTAGGTGCAGAAAGAGCCCCCCGTCTGTACCTCTGATTCTCGCAAAATGTTAACCCTTTAGCAGATACTGCGCAAGGTTCTGCTAACATTGCATTGCTTTCCATCTGGAACTTATTTGCATTTTTAAAATTCAGGATTCGGTGCCCCCAAGTGCTTAGCTGAAGCTCGGATGTTCTAAGCAATACGTGAAACTTTTTTTTTGTTGTTGTTTTTGTTGTTGTTGTTGTTGTTGTTAAAAGCTTATCTCTCCCCCTCCCCTCCCCTCCCCTCCCCTCCCCAGGGTTGGGACGGATCGGATCCGAGCTATACTCACCGCGTTGATGTAGTTTTACTGACTGGCGAAAGAGGGGAAGTTATTGGTTATGTTGCTGCTTGCTGTAAACATTGCTGTTTCCAGCTACATTGTTAACATTGGGGGGGGGGGGGGGGGGGGAGAAAGTGTCCCCTGATCAGACGGGGTTTCTCTCATCTTAGGTCTTCCTTTTGATAACGGTGCAACCCTCGCACTCAAGAGCTATAATCTGCAGAGCGGTTTGCTTATCGATTATTGGACGTGTCCGAAATTTCTTGCACTCGGGATTGCTCCGTTGGTGAATGTGAAGGGACCAGACTTGCGCTTTGACCCAACCAGTTTTTGTCTTCCAACACCTGGGGTCAGGCGTTGAAGTTAAAACAAGCGCAATGGGATGGGGGGAGGTGGGGGATGGGGGGAGGTGGGGGGCGGGGGGATACAGCTCAACCGGTCGGGAGTAGACACAAGAGCGGCTGGGTTGCGGGTTCCTTTGATTGAGTTACGGTCACTAAAATATCCCTTTAAAATCAAAAGAAACCCCCCCCCACTCCCGCCCCTTGTTGGAGCACATCTTCAACAGACGTTTGCAATAGTTCCCTTGTAATGGTTTTGATCCCGGATTCTCCTGATGGCTCCAGTGAAAAGTTGTTTTTATGTACCTCGCAATAAGATCGACTATGAACAAATTCCTTTCATAACTTTCCGTGGGGGGAAAAGTCGTTCTGACCATTTCTTCCAACATCACAGTGCTGAAGTTGCTCTTTGACGAAAGCTTTTTTAAGCTCCAAATGAAGCCACCCCCACTTTATAGTGCGGGACTTGCGCGTTGTAATGTATCGGCTACTAAACCTTTTTAATGCAAGTTTGAAACTGATTGCGTCTAAAGTAAGTTGGAGGGAAACACATAGTCCTTGATAACCAGAGTTTTCCATTCAGTGTTATTTTGTGTTCAGAGATGTAGAGCTATGAGAAAAATGGGACAGCTCTTTCAAAGAGCTGGCAGTGCACTGTGGCCGAATGGTCGTCTCATGTGTCCTATAACTTTTATACTCCCTTTATAAAGAAAAACTTGCATTTCTGTAGAACTCCATCAGGTCTTCAGGCTAACCCAATACATTTCACAGCCAATTAATTACTTTCTGGAAATATTGTTACATATGCAGATGTAGCAGCCAATTTTCACTTTTTAAATTTCAGCAATCAGCAAGTGAAAAGAATGGCTGGAATAATGTTGGTGAGGACACCAGAATAATCCTCTTGTTTAAATACACCCACATGACTCAGCAGATGGGACAGCATCTGAACAAGCCTCCAGCCCTTGCAGCTGGAGTATGCTTTGAATACCACCCTAAGAAGCAAGAGTGCTACCAACAGATCCAAACTGTCAATAAATGAAGAATTTTCTGATAGGAGCTGTGGCTGTGATTTCCCATATGCACAGTCTATGGGCACATTATAAATGCAAGTCTTTTTAGTGTTTTTCAAGACCGCTGGATGTCTCAAAGCACTCTTCAGCCAATGAAGTATTTTTGAAGTGAGGTCACTGTTGTAGGAAACGAGGCAGCCAAGTTGCACACACAATCTGCCACAAACAGCAATGTGATATTGACCAGATATTCTGTTTTTGTGATGTTGATTGAGGGATAGATATTAGCCAGGTCACTGAGAATAACTCCCCTGCCCTTCTTCGAAATAGTACCATGGGATCTTTTGCATCCACCTAAGCAGGAAGATGGAGCCTCTGTCAATGCACTGCTCCCCAAGTACTGCACTGTAGCATCATCCTTAACTTCTACGCTCAAACCTTGGAGTGGGAACTTGAGGGCAAGAGTGCTACCTGCTGAGCCATGGCTGATACACAAGTGGTGCATGTTTTGAAAATAAACCCTTAAATATTCAATGCAATTGAGGAACATGCTTTATTTTTTATATAATGATTAGCTCTTTAAAATATATTTGGTATTTCATTGTATGCAATACTAATACTGTTACTAGTAATAAGCCATAAATTCGCAGATCATCCATGTTGTAATCTTTATATAGCTCCTGCTTCTATCAAAATTGTCTAGGAAAATCAATTAATAGTCCGAAGTAAGCCCAAATATTTGAGTCTGGGAATCTTTAACATTTAGTTTATCTATTTTGTAAAACTGTGACATGGCACTGTGCTCATTGACCATTGGTTTGTGTTTTAAAGCCTTGCCTAAAATTTTACAAACATAACATATGGAAGAATCTGTTTTTAACCTTGAATATGTATTGAACCTCCCACATAATTTAGTACAAAAATCTAACTGATGATGTTTGCACCAGTATTAATTAACCTTAATAAAAAGACAAATTTTAAGACTTTTTATGTTCATGCTCTGAAACTTATTTCAATAGCAGTTTTTCAGTCTGCATTCAGCTTTTTTGGGAAACTGTTTATTTAGATTATACAGATTTTTTTACCCTACAAGATGTTTTTAACCCAACAACACTGCCTACCATATTATTTAGGAGTCTGGTCAAAAACAGAAATTGCAATTGAGTTGGATCTTGTATTTTCTTTCATGTTTTGAAGTTTAGGTGTGTTGTTTTCCTGAACAGTCATGCCTTATTAATGTGCTTTGTGTTCGTGTTTTCACTATAAGTGCATGGCAGTTAAATGCATCAACCTCTACACAACCCATTTCTTCATACCATTACAACTATGACCTTCTGTGACTTGGTAAGGAGGTAGAACCAGATAGAAAGTAGGACCTTGTGCTGATGAATGAATGTAATAAAATTCCTTGGTCAGAAATTTTCCAAGGCATTGGTCTTCTATGTGTACTTGTCAAAACTTAGGTAATACCACTTTTATATTTAATCCAAGTTAGCCTAAAAAATTATAATGACACAATTTGTGTTTAGGGCATGCCTAGAAGTATCGATGTAAACATCCAACATAAAGGTAAAGCATTTATCTTTTGAAAACATAAAAGCATTTTTATCTCAGAATAAATGTGTTTAACTGATTCACTTTTTTTTAGGCCAAATGTTTGTGGATCACGTTTCCATTCATACTGCTGTCCAGGATGGAAAACATTACCTGGTGGAAACCAATGCATTGTCCGTAAGTAAGCAAAATGGGAAGTGGGGTGGCAGTTAGTTGTAAAGTAATGCCAGAGATCAAGCAACTTTATAAAGGTGGGAGTATTAATGGAGAAGAAAAGATTTTTGAACTTTTCATTTCTACTTTTTATTTCTATCTTGTATTTTGTAATTTAAAGAAAACACATTCCGATTAAAATATACCTTTTCCTTATTTCAGCAATTTGCAGGAACTCATGTGGTGATGGGTTTTGTTCACGGCCAAACATATGCACATGCCCGAATGGTCAGATAGCACCAACTTGTGGTTCAAAATCAGGTGAGTGAAATATATTTGTTTATGAAGCAATTATGTTTTTTTTTGAGGATATAACTAATAGGGTTGGTAAAGGGGGACCAGTCGATGTAGTATACTTGAATTTAAAAGCTATTTGACAAGGTACCACACAAAATATTAAGGGCTGTGGAGTTGGGAGTAATATATTAGCATTGATGGAAGATTGGTTAACAGACAAGAAGCAAGTTGGGATAAACAAGTTGGCAGGCTGTGATTAGTGGTGTGCCTAAGGAATCAGTACTGGAGCCTCTGGTAATTGCAATCTATATTAATGTCTTAGAAAGACCAAGAATAAAGTTTGCTAATGATAAAAAAAGACCAGGGGGCAATGTAAACTGTGAAGACACCAAAAGGCTGCAAAGTGACAGGTTAAATGAATGGACAACAAGGTAACAGATGGGAGAGTGAGGTTATTCACTTTATAGTATGGGTAGAAAAGCAGAATATTTTTTGCAAGGCACGAAACTTGTTAATTTTGTTTTTTTACATATATTTGTTCATGGGATGGTGGCATTGCTGGCCAGGCCAACATTTATTGCCAATCCCTAAATGCCCTTGAGAGCTGAATGGCTTGTTAGGCCATTTCAGAGGGCATTTAAGAGTCAACCATTGCTGTGGGACTGGAGTCACAAACCAGGTAAGGATGGCAGATTTCCTTCTCGGATGGATTTTTACAACAATCATCATCATTCAACTTTTAATTCCAGATTTTTTTTATTGAATTCAAATTTCACCACCTGCCATGGTGGGATTTGAACCCAGGACCCCAGAGCATTACCGTGGGTCTCTGGATTACTAGTCCAGTGAGAATTCCACTATGCCGGCGTCTCCACATTCAGAGGGACTTGGACGTACTCGTAGAGGGAATACAAAGTTAACATGTTGGCACAGCAAACAATTAGGAAAGCAAATGGCACATTGGATTTTATTGCAAGGTGATGCAGCACAGGAATAAGGAAGACAATGATACAGTTATATAGCACTTTGTTAGGTGAAACCACATCTGGAGTACTGTGTTCAGTTTTGGTGTCTGTACCAAAAGAAAGCTATACCTGCCTTGGTGACAATACACTGAAGGTTAATTCAATTTGTTCCTTGGATGAGAGTGTTTTCCTATGATGAAAGGCAGAGTAAACTATCTTGAATTTAGAAGAATGTGAGGTGATTTCATTGAAACATTCAAAATTCTTGAGGGGCTTGACAGGGTAGACACTGTGAGGTTGTTTTTCCAGGTTGGGGAAATCTAAAGCACAGGGGCATAGTCTCAGGATAAGAGGTCAATCATTTAGGACTGAGATGAAGAGAAATTTCTGTTGTAAGGGTTTGTTCACTACGTCTCGGCAAGAAGTTTGGAGGCTTGTAAGGTTGAACAGTAGTGTTTATTAGTAACACATAACCAAGTACATATATACAAGGTATAGTACAGACTGTGAGCTAACTCCATGCTTACTTCTGCACAGGTCTCTGCATACTGTTTTTGACTGCCCCAGATCCCTTGTCATGTGACCATTTACATCGCACTGAGTGGCGCTGTTCTCCAGTCCCACATTAACCCTTGCTATGCCAAACACCCTTCTACTTCACACCCCACCCCACCCCCAAGTCTTTACCCAACATATTTATGGTGCAACCTTTCTTCACATATTACCCCTTCTCCTAATCACCCCCCGCCCCTGCGTAAAAACCTCTGACTTCATTAATTTAGACAGTCTGGAGACTTGACAATTTTCCCACATCTTGTTCTGGTCACATTTGGAGGAATGGTCGTCTTAGTTGCTTTGGGCAAGCTTTGTTGGCTTGGAATTAAAATCATAGTCTTGCTTTGGGAGATGAGGAGCAGATGCCTTCTGTTCTGCCTCATCGTGCTTCCGGGGTATGTATCAGGTATGACCTTGGTTGATCATCATCTCTCCAGACAATGATGCTCTCTCTTTCAAGATCCTGATCCAAACCTTGTCACCTTTGTGTAACTGGGGCAGGTTTCTAGTGCAGTACCTCCTATTCTAGGCAGAAGCCTGTATCTGTGTGTAGGACTGTTCTCAATCCTGAATCTTCTAGTAGTCCTTGACTGTCAACCCTGGGATTAATTTCATTGGCAGCATTGGGAGTTGATTCTGAAGTTTTCTGCCTATCAGGCGTTCTGACAGGACCAATCCACATTGCAGTAGGGTGGATCTGTATGTTAAAAGTGGCATTGGGAAGTCTTTGTTTTCTTCTTAAAAGGATTTTAATGGGGTGGACCATTAGATTGCGTATACCTTGGGGAATTCGTAAGGTGTTGAGTGCCTTAACTGATAGCAAATTGAGTGAAGCATTTGTTTTTAAATTGTTATTGGACACCATCTGGTCCAAGATACCATAGCTTGCAAATACTTCCTTTAAGAACTAACAAGTGCCTCTGTGGCTGTTATGTGTAACAGCTTCACTTCGATTCGTTGGGAGAAGTAATCAACCATGATGAGGAAGGGCCTGCCATTATGCACTAATAAACCTTTTCCAACCATTCCCACGGCCTGCTAGGGAACTGTATGGGGATAAGAGGCTCCCTCTGGTCAGGCTTGTGCAGCGTGCACATCTGGCAGCTTGAGATTATTTCTTCAATTTCCCTTAATATTCCCGGCCACCACACTGCAGACTGGGCCCATGCTCTGAACCTTGCAATGCCCAGGTGGCCTTGGTGAATTTGTTGGAGAATCTCTGGCCAACGGGATACTGGAATGACCAACCGCTCTTTATATATTAGCAGACCCACTATTATGGTAGTGTTTTTGCTGTTCAAAACAAATTTTCATGATGTTGTCACCTGACCTCTGCTGTGGCCACCATTGTTGACAGTAACGACAGATGCAGACACACTTCTCATCTCCTAACTGCTCCTCAACTTTCCTGAGGCAACCGGCAGTTATTTTCTCACCAATTAAGAATACAATTCGAGCTTGATGGCCAGGTTGCCATCGTGTGTCGCAGGAAGGTCGACTGTGGTCCTGGATAGTGTGTCTGCTGTCATTTCCCTTGAACATACACAGTATCATATGCAAAATGCATGAGACACAAGCGGAACCTCTGAATTCTGAGAGGGGGAAGCATCTTTGCAAGTTCCTTCTTGTCAAACAGTGAGACCAATCGTTCATGACTCGTTTGGATGATGACTTTCAGGCCAACAATGTAGTCACGGAACTTTTCGCTAGCCCATGTGACTGTGAGAGCTTTCTTTTCAATAACAGCATACCATAAGTCTGTGTCTGACAATCTTTTAGATGCATAATATACTGGTCCAGTTGCTCCTGGAGTAAAATTGCCCCTAGGCCTGCAGAGGAAGCATTTGCTGCTATTGTAGTGGGCAGGGATGGGTCGTAATGAACCAAGATATCAGGTGAGAGCAGCATGTCTTTGTTGTGACTGAATGCTTGCTTCTTGTGTGCATCCCAACACCACCCCTGGCCTTTCTTGAGAAGGTGCTGCAGTGGCTCTGTGATCTGCACCAGGTTATGTGTAACAGCTTCACTTCGATTCATTGGGAGAAGTGCAGAAATTTCACATAACTGATCTATCGTGCCCAGGGATCTTTGAAGATTTGGAACAGATGGTGGTGTTGGTAACTCGCTGATTGCCTTTGTTTTGTGTGGGTCAGCCATGTTGCCTTCGCTGCTCATGATATGTCCTAAGAACTGAATAGAGGTCTTGGAGGACTTGTATATCTCGTTCATTGTCAGCCCTGCTACCTGCAAGCATTCTAAGACAGCTGTGAGCCTCCTGTTGTGTTCCTCAATGGTCGTACAGTGAATATAAACATCATCCATGGGCAGATAACACCCTCCAGGCCTTGAAAGATGGCCAACATTGTGTATTTGAAAAGCCTCAGGCGTCATGGTAATACCGAAGTGCAAAAGGTTGAAACAGAATTTGCCAAATGGGGTGATAAACATCAGCAACCTGGATGTCTCGTCTCGTGGAAGTTGCCAGAAGTTGCTCTTGGCATCAAGCTTTGAAAACACTTTGCTTTTGGAGAGCTTGATCAGGCTGTCATCCATCAAGGACATTGGGTGGACTTCACTCACATGTGCCTTGTTGAGTTGTGTTAGGTTGACAAAGATGTGAATGGATCCGTTTGGCTTCAGAACTGGAACCATCCCGGAACACCATTATGTCAGCTGAATGATCAGGCAGATGACCCCCCATTTTGATCATCCAGTCCAGTTGTTGCTGGACTTGCTTCATAAGTGGATATGGTATTTTCCATTGTGTGAACAGGCACAAAGGCTTGGCATCCTTTCTCAATGTAAAACTATGCAGTCTTCATCACCCCAATCCAGTGAAAAGTTTTTGGAAACTCTTTCTTAAAATTGGAACCAGACCCTTGCTGGTTAACCTTGTCAGTTTTCTAAAGGAGGTTGAGGTTGACACAGGCTTTCAAGCTGAAGAGAGAAAATTCTTGGATAAAAGCCAGAATTTGGGGATGCTGGAAATCTGAAACAAAAACAGAAAATGCTGGAAAAACTCAGCAGGTCCAGCAGCATCTGTGGAGAGCGAAACAGAGTTAATGTTTTGAGTTTGTAAGACCCTCCTTCAGAGATCTGAAGGAGGGTCATAGGGACTTGAAACGGTAACTCTGTTTCTCTCTACACAGATGCTGCTAGACCTGCAGAGAAAGTTCTTGGTTGTGAAGTACAAATAATATGTCCCGTATTAGTTTGCTTTTGTATCGAGTATGGCTTGCAACATACCTTTAAGGGGAGCTTAATGTGTCCTGGTCTGTACAAAAGTGTTATGGGTGGTATCAGGCGTTGCTTCACCAGCCGTGGTTCCTTATCCAAGAGGATAGTAACACTGGCTCCAGTGCCTAATTTGAAATTGGCGAGGTAACCGTTTAGAGATGTCAACATTCCAAAAGGAGAAACCAGGATTCTTGATCTTGCCGAAGATGTACGGATGGACTTCCTAGTGTGGTACCTCAATCTTATGGACTGATTTGGGATCCTCTGCAGGTCTCGATGTCTTAAGACTTGCACAGCTTACCAAAGTGTGTGAGCCGGTTGCAGTTGAAACACTGCACAGAGATCGCTGGACGTTGCTCTCACCCGTGAGGTCTTTTGGCTCCATGGCACTGAAATGGTCATCTGCCATCATGTGGTCTGTTTGGGTATTACCTTCCTTGGCCTGGAATCTCCTGCCCTTTTGTTGCTTTGTGAGCTGGACAGTTGGGATTACCCTATACCATGGCTTGATCTCGCCATGAAAAATAGCCTGGTGTTGGCGTGTTTCAGACTGCCTGACTAGTTGGCTGGCCTTTTCTAGAGCCAGCTCTTCTTTTACCTGTAGTATGTGTGAAAGGGCATTATCAGCCACTCTGACTACTAATTCGGTCTTGTATGAGCTCTGATTTAATGTTGCCGTAGGCACAGCCTTCAGTCAACCTGTATAATTCGTTTATGAAAGAGTCAGAGTTCTCTAAGCTGTTGGACTCGCTTGTTGAACTTGGCTCGCTCTATAATTTCATTACTTCCCAAATTAAAGTAGGTATTGAAGGATTTCAGAACATCTTCAAATTTACTGAAGATTCATTTATTCCTTGCCTTGCAATGGTGTCATTGCTATCGGACCTACTGTGTACGGTAATATATCACTTGTTCAGCCTCGTCTTATCTTGAAGCTGTCGTCTATCTTGAAAATCTTTTTAGCCAAAGCCCCCAAATCTGTGCTTGGTCTGGCCCTTGTATCAGCCCAAACTGATCTGGTAGGATTGATTTATTATCCATGTTTGCCTTTCAGCTCAGGGGAGTACAGCTTTAAATGCTGTTTCACTTTTAAAGATGGCACTGCAGTAAATGTTTTCTCAATGCTTCTTTCCGCATTTGTTGGGTTTTGGTGGGCTGCCATGGCGATTACAGACCCGACCTCAAAGGGATTCATTTCTTGCACTGGATTTTTTAATCAAAGATTTAGGCCTTTGAGAACATTTTTGGACTATGCTAGGGCAATTAAAAGGTGATTCCCAGCTTTGGCTAAGCTTTTAAAACTTGATTTATTTTCAACGGAGCTTGGTTGCCACGTGGTATGGCACTGTCTCTGAACCTGAGCTGGCCACAGTGATGAATAAAATAGACTGCTGTGACTGATTAATGGCCTGAAGACTCTGAAAGGCTAGTTCAGCCTTATAACTACATTTTTGCTCACCCTTGCTAGGTCCTTTGACTCTGCAAATGATGGGAATTAACAATGGACCTCTAGGTGCTCCAGTGAAGCCCTTTAACTGCACGGTGGATTTTTCTTCTGCTCTTTTAGCTTCCACGTCTGCAATGAAGTTTCTTTATAGGTGATCTCCAGCTGTCTCTTTTATTGAGTCAGGTCAAGATGCTGTTCCTTTAGTTTTTCAGACTCCGGGGTTTTTCACCAGCTTCTCTGGTTCTGGGTTTGTTCATGAACTGCCGCCATATTGTAAGGGTTTGTTCAGTAGGTCTCAGGAAGAGGTTCAGAAGCTTGTAAGGTTGAACAGTAGTGTTTATTGGTAAAACATTGTTATTTAAACAAATACAAAATATAGCCCAGGCTATGAGCTAACTCCATGCTTGCTTCTACATGGGTCCCAGCATACTCTCTGACTGCTCTGGTCCCTTGTCATGTGAGCCTTTACATCACATCATGGGTGGTACTGTTCTCCAGTCCCACATTAACCCTTGCTATGCTAAATACCCTGTTACTACAATTTCTTCACTGAGTGTTGTGAATCTTAGCAACAAATTCTGGCTGTGCCAGTGGCACTCACTTCTCATGAAAGAATAAAAAATATTCAACAATGGAACAGCCACAGCCCTCCAAGACAGACAATTCCAAGATTCCTCTGAGTGAAGAAATTTCTCCTCATATCTAAATGATGCTTTATTCTGACACTGTGCTCCTGTGATCTAGATTCCCCAGCCATGGGAAACAACTTCTGTCAAGCCCCTTCAGAATCTTCTATGTTTCACTAAAAGCACCTATCATTCTTCTAAACTCAAGAGTATAATCCTAGTTTACTTAGCCCTTCATCATAGGAAAAGCCTCTCAATCCAGAAATGAATTGAGTTAGCCTCAAACATCACCTTTCAATAAAGGCCAACATTTGCCTTCTGAATTGCTTGCTGTACCTGCATGGTAATTTTGTGTTGTTTTTGCAAGTTTGCTATTTAAAAGATAACTATATAAATGGGAGTTGTTGTTATGCATACCTTGTGAAATGAATTGGTAATCTCAATCAGTTCCTGGTGAGCATTGGGCAATGAACAAAAAGCTGCCTCTTGTCTATAATAATATTAGTTTTTGTCTGTCTGGACAGTTTTGATTGGCCTGTTTAAGGGCCGAGTCTTGTAGGTTAATTTGATGTGTGGAGCTTGGTGCAGGCAGAGGCATGTAGGATGCGCAAGAGGGGACTGGAGATGTGATGTATTTGTGAATGCCATATTTGGTCTCCTGTTGTTGTTCTCATGCAAAGATGGATTCTGTGTCCATGTATGTGAGGCAGTGTGGATTCTCAATGACAGTTATTAAGGTTGGTTGTTTTTTTGTTTTGAAAGTTGGGCCAGGAATCACCGAGAATTGCCAGGATTTGTCCTTTCCACTTCTACTTCTGGAGATGTTAATATATGGTAGCTGAGAGTTGAGAATGGGGATGGGATGCCAGGAGTGGGATGGCATTTGTGGGATGTGGATGGCATGGAAGGGGTGGCTGAAATGATGGAATTGGCTAAGTCTGGCAAGATGTGTTGTCCGTTATTTGATACAACTTATTACTCGAAAGCTATTCTTTGTGATAAAATGAAGATTCACTTATTTTGAATAAAAAAAGTTTTAAAAGCTGTCATGTGAATTACAAGTGTACATCAGCATTGATTGTATAGATGAAGAAGTTGATATCTTCTGATATCATCACCGTCATGGGACCAAAATCCTGGAGCTCCCTTTCCAGCAGTACCGTAGGTGTACCTGGGTCAGATGGACTGTAGCAGTTCATGAAGGTGGCTCACCACCATCTTCTCAAGGGCAGTTAGAGATGGGCAGCTAATGCTGACCTAGCAAGTGACACCTACATCCCATAAAAGAATAGTTGTTAAAAAATCGGTCTATATTCTTCAGACCTTCTACACAGCCTAATTTCAATGGACATTTCACCATAGAAACTTAGACTGAAGGAAGGAGCAATTATAATGTTGCAATGAAACTTGAATCCTAAACAAAGATTTTGTCATGGAGCAAGATTGGTAGATAGGAAGCTGTTTTCTTTGACCGATGCTGAAATTATAACAAACATATTTCAAGGAAGTAGAATGTTGATTTCTCAAATAATATTGAGCATCAGGTATATCTTCAATTCAGGAGCAAAACAGTCCCCAAGGAGACTATTATATTTAATGACAACAAACAAATCACAGGGCCAGACTCTTGACAAAATTTGTATTTGTATCCCTAGGACCATTTTTGCACATGGACAGCATTATGTTATTTTTTCCAAAGCGTTATTCTGTTAAAGTCTTAGAAACTCTATATTTAAAGAAGTGCTGTTACAATGAGGATACTAATTTGACTGCAAATATTTTATGGGTTTCGGCTAGTTTATCAATAATTAACAATTTCACTTGAGGTCACAGATTGAAAATTAAAAAGTATTCATACAAGTGTGCTCAAGAGTGCTTCTCTTGAGTGTGGGAACTAAAGCATATTGTAGGGAGATTTCTTCTGTGCATTATGTGTTGCAAAATCTTTGTAAGTAGTTTGGGATTTGCTTATACCTTATGTAAATACTGGAATATAGTGGAGGAAACTTGTGTGTGTAACTGTGCAGTACCTAACCTGAGGGTGCTCGTTGCTGGTATTTAGCGCTCAAAATTTAAAATGCTTTATTTCCCAGCACTGGTGGTCAGCTAGGGTATCAACAATATTAATGAGCACTATCGTTAGCCTAGCTGGCCAATCACAAATTTTTCAATTTTCCTGTGCAGCTGAAATAAGTTCACACTATAAAGTTTCCTCTTAGTTTTTTTAGAATCATCCATCTGTTGCACAGTTAGTGTAATAATTCTTACTGCAGCACAGTAACACAATTGTATTTGACATAGTAATGGGTTTAAGGGTATCTCCAGTTGAGGTTAGTGGTAGTGTTTTTTTCTCTTCATGATAATTTGCAAAATACATGATTTTTTAAGAGAGTGTGCCTTCTCAGCAATTAGAACCAAAAGAAATGTGATTAACCCCAGTATTCCTTTTGACCTTCTGATAAATTGGAAACATCCAATCCAACAATTTATTCAGAAGCTACCCTCAATAGAATTAGGACCATAATTTTACAATGTATCTCTGATTGGTGCTTATGCCTGCAGAATCACTCTGTTGGGCTTCGTCAAATCACTCCTTTAGGCCTAACTTGCACAACTGTGGTCAGGAACCCCATTTCCCCTTCCAAACTTGTGGTGATGAGGAGTTGGGAGGAATCTTATTTTGACGCTGTGTTTACTGATGTTCCACTTGAGATTTTGAAAGGACTGCCATCAAGCATCAATTAGGTTGGGCGATGCTGTCTCAAGGCATAAACTCTGATATATAATTCCAGTGTGCATTCAGGTTGATTGTGTGAAGAGAAAAGGAATAAAGATTCTGATGTAGAGTTTAAGGTTTGAGAGCTAGGAGAGGTAGCCAAAAACTTGTCAGGAAAGAAGGATTTTGAGAGAGTTTGTAAAAGTGGAGAGCTTAATGGAGCTGTTTAGAGAGAATCCCAGAAAATGGATTGAAGTAACTGAAATCCTGTCATCATTGGCAGGGCATTGGAAGAACATGCACGTATGTCAGAGTTTGAGGACTGGTGGTATTAGAGAAGGAGCAAGTGTAAGTTAGTATGTGGCAGTAAAAGGATTTGACAATTTTGACAAGAAATTTAAATTCACTGTTTTTGTGGATAGAGAATGAGAGTAGATCAGTGAAAGAGGAGGTGTTGGGCGTGGGTTAAAATGCAAGATTCCTGAGTTTTGTTGGAGTTTATGTAGGGTAGTAGGTGGGAGGCTGCCAAGTAAGATGTTGTAAAAAAAAATTAAATTTGGAGATTACAAATGGGCTAATGCTGCTGCTAAAATAATGAGAAGCATTTCTATGCATGTCATACATTATGATTTAGGGTTATAATATTAAACACATATTTAATAGTGGATATATGAATTATTTTGAAGTCTATATTTATTAGAAGGGATTCGAGTGATATAAACTTTGTGTCTCATATTTGTCAGGTGTTTATTATTTATTTGTTTATTTTGTACGATTTCTGTAGAGACCAACAAACTGAGAACCAAATTTACCCAATGGATGAGATTTCACTTTTTCTCCTTCAAAGCTAAGAACAATTTCAGATAGAATTGCAGCTCCTTTTCCTTCGAAGATTTGGCCACTGAGCCTCATCTGAAAGTAGCTCTGAACCAACCAGAGTTCCACGGGCACAGTCTTCACCAAAATGGTGCACTTCTGCAGGACTTCCTCAGTTGTGTTCACAACAGTCTTGATGGCGTGGATCCACCATGAACACCTTTATCCAAACCCCTCAGTAACATCTCTGACCAGCACCAACCATACTGTGCACAATTAGTTCCTTTCAAATAAATGAAGCAGTGGCAGTAATCTTATTTTCCTTTATCCCCACACCCAGATCCAGCTTTTGTCTTCCTTCAGTTTTTCTGCTCTGCACCACTGGTCATCTGAGCTAAGATGGCTCTGTGTCTTTTATTTAGTTTCGACCAGTTTCTGTTTTAGTTTCACTAGAAACTTGAAGGTTCAGTTTTCCTTTCAGTTAGGGTCTGACCCAAAAAATACAAACTTTTAAATCAGGGTCAGTGCACCTGACAGAACATTCGACAAGTCATCTGTTCAGCCAACAGCTCATACACATTCCCCCACTGGTCCTGCAAACAGTGGATTCAATCACAAAAATCTTTAATGGAATAAATTGCAAGAAAAATATTGGTTTAATGGACGCATTTTAATAAAACACGGGGAATAAAGTTAGGACTATGGAATTACTTAATGTTTTACAAAAAATGTCACCAGAAGAGTTCCATAGTCTTGGTAAAATTTTGTAGGCACTTCACAGGAGATATTTCTGGGGTTATTTTGTCAGATTGCTCTCCTGTGAAGCACTTTGGAATGTTTTCCTATGTTAAAGGCTCTGCATGCATGCAAATAGTTTTTTTGAAAGAAAACATAGTTAAAGATAATTAAAGTTCAATAACAGCCTCGAGTTATAAATTACATTGAGGTTAGTTGTCTTATTAGCCATGTTGGTAATGATAGGGACAGACTTAATCGTTTGAAGATTTTGGATCTGAAGGATAATTGTGATCCTGTGACTAACAATGTAATATCAACCTTTTTTATTTACACAAGTTTTTATTGGCTTATATCCTACAAAGTGTGTTTTATACTTATATTTCTGTATATTGCAGTAATATATTTCATAATATGCTGCACCGCACACTTAAAATTGAAAGGTTAACTTTTTAAATGCATTGCGAACAATGAATAATTTTATAAGTATTGTTTTAATGCAGTTAGAAGATGTATTCTTGCAATGAGTTAGGGAATTTTAGACACTTTGCTAAACAGGAAATGGTGTGATATGCACGTTTCATTTTTCTGTATTTCCTATGGTTATGTTAGGAACATTCATGTTTACATAAACAGTACTACTTTTGAACCTATCATGTGACTTTTTTGCTTCAGCGTAACAGAGAAAAAATGCACTGATGTAGGAAAATGTGTGTTTTTGGCAGGAGAATATCAGTTGGAATTTAGCAAAGCAGTTCAGATCTACATTTATGCCAAGTGAGTCTTCACTGTCTGTTGTTTGTTTGTATTTCATAGTCTTGGGGTGAATATACTTTAATATATTAAATCCATAACTAACCAGAAACTTTCAGAGAAATCATATTATTGGTGCTGTTTATTTCCCCTTCATTTTGTGATATGGAATTAGTTTGTCACAAAATACAAATTTAATAGAAGGAAATCTTAAAGTTAAATCTTTGAAAGATCAGTATCAGTATTGCAGATGTTCATGACTGACAATGAGGGAAGTATAGTTTGCTTATACTGCTGAGGTATTAGTTAAAAATTAGTGGCAACAATTTCTATGGTGCTATAGGTGGCTCCTTAGTGAAGTTTCAGCTATAGCTTTTAGTTGTGCCAGAAATTCTGTTTTTAGATAAGTATATAAAGTGTGCTTGCAAATGGTATTGCAAATGTGTAATTCATTGAATTTTTAATTTGTAATTAACTGGGCGTGGATTTAAATTATTTTATGGTGCACATTTATTTTCAAAGATATTAAGGAACAAAGGCAAGGAAGGAAACTTATTGCAATTTTTATTAATATACTCAAATCATAAATGGATGTGTTTTTACTTTTTCGCAGCATTCATTTTGGATTACATTTTCTCACCAGGCTTTCCTTCACATTTAACTCTTCTCCCTAAGCTGCATAATTTGTAGCTGAAAGGAAAAGCAGGTAGCCAAGGACATCTTCACAACCTTTGCCAAAGCCACTGTGTGGCCAGTTGGTGAAGAATGCTGAAGTATAATCGAAGGTGAAAAGTTTGCCAGTTTTCTTTTCTTTCAATTAAGCACTTGATCACTATCCAGTGGTGCCATCTACTTGCCTTCTGGAGAAGTGTGAAAGCTGATGCCAACTAAAACTGGCGTTTATTGTATCCTTAACTATATTGTATAACCATATTTGCATTCAGTTGCTTCCTGTGCCACAGCAGGGCTTTCTAGTTGATTTTTTCATGAATGTAGACACTCGCTGTTAGTGAAAATGCTATACTTTTCCTAATTATCAATAACGTGGATACACAAACCTTAGGAAACTTCTTTAGCAGCCTACAGCTCCTCTTACTATTCACCGAGAGTTTATTTTTATTATATATTCCATTTTGTATATTATTCTGATTGATTACCCCAATTTAAGAATAAAGGTGATGTGACGTTGCAAACTTTTAATTAATGTTGACTGACTCACTGAGCTCTAAAGCTACAACTGTGCTATATCCCTCTAAATAAGTCAGCACAGGAACATCCATGTTTACTTTTGGAGCCCGTCTGGGAATCTGACCTTTTAAATGTACATGTTTAGAAATTTTATCAATAGAGTTTATCAGGCTTATTTTAAGCTAATTGGTTCTGCCTTATCTTTGGTCACAGTGAATCTGTGTAGAATGGTTACTTAACTGTATTGCTCAGGTATTCCAGGGTAATCATCTTAAAGTTTTTCAACTTTTTAATCTGTAATTATTGTTGAGTTGAAATTTTTTTAATACACCAAAGTTTGATTTGTAGAAAAAATTCTGGTTATTACTGCACTAAATTGCACCCGCAATGTTTTATTTTGCAGTCCAACAGTGCAACATCAGATGCATGAATGGTGGCTCCTGTGCTGAGGATCATTGTATTTGTCAGAAGGGATATGTTGGAACTCACTGTGGACAGCGTAAGTATTGTTACAGATTATTTTTATTATTCCTTAAAATCAGATTTTAAAAATTTGTTTCCTTATTCACATGGGCTGTAATCTTAATTTTGCAAATGTACTTCAAAATAATGCAATAGCAATGTTTTGTTTAAGCAGATGTAGGGGACCCAATCTGACCCTTCTTCCTTCTCCCATTTCCAGAAACAAATTTAAAAAGAAATAATTAAACTGAACTCCTAATTCAATATGCTTCAATGCATATGTGATCAACTACTGTTTGCATTCCCATTACATTTATTTACTTAATTAAAATAGAAAATTATGGAAATACTCAGCAGGTCTGGCAGCTTCTGTAGAGAGAAACAGTTAACGTTTCATCAGAATTGAAGAAAGATAAAACTGTAAGAGTTTTAAGTCGTTGGAAAGTGGGAGAGGTCAGGAAGAACAAAAGGAAAGCTTTGTGATAGAGTGGAGGGCAGGTGAGATTAAATAACAAAAGATTTCATGATACAACAGCCAAAGACAGTGATAATGGGTATAGTACAGAAACAAAAGTTATGTCCAAATGAGGCATGAATGGCTACATAGCAACCATATGAACGCAACATGTTGGGAAAGAAAGAAACAAGACAAGACCAACCCAGCAAAACAAGAAAGAAATTAAAAGAAAACACATAGAACAAAATGAAGGCAGATGTTATGATCTATACCTACTCCTGCTCCTAATTTGTATGTAAAGCTGTTGAACTCTGTGTTGAGTCCAGAAGGCTGCAGAGTGTCGTCAAAGAATATTTCCTCATTTAATTAAATTATCAAAGTCATTTCTGATTTGACATTTTAAGTATCTTAGAAAATACGTTTTAAACTATTTCCTTTGTTCCCATCTAATAAAATATGACATGCTCCTAGGTGTCTGCCATTTTCCTTTGCTGCAAATATACAGCTGAGGGATGTAGAAAAATGCACAGGATGATCTGGATACTGACTTTCTCTGCCCTTAACCTGTGCTGAGTACTTCCCACAATGGTCTGAGTTGGGAACTTGCTGTCTTAGGGGTTCACTTTGACAAAGAGCCAAACTTGTCCAGACTTTCATTGTTTAGCTCATTGTTACACTAAACCTGCTGGGCTCCCAACTTTTAAACAGTTGCTATGTTTCTACTTACTCATCAGTTAGAACATTAACTAAGAAATAGGAGCCAGCAAGAGAGAATCTAACCATCACCCCCTGACATTCAATGGCATTACCATCACTGAATCCTCCACTATCAACATCCTGGGGAGTTACCGTTGACCAGAAACTGAACTGGACTAGCCATGTAAATGCTGTGGCTACAAGAGCAGGTCAGAGGCTAGGAATCCTGTGGTGAGTAACTCACCTCCTGACTCTCCAAAGCCAGACCACCATCCATAAGGCATAAGTCAGGAGTGTGATGGAATACTCTCCACTTGACTGGATAAGTACAGCTCCAACAAGAAGCTCAACACCATCCAGAACAAAGCAGCCCGCTTGATTGGCACCACATCCACAAACATTCACTCCCTCCACTGACAACGCACAGTAGCAGCTGTGGGTACCATCTACAAGATGCACTGCAGGAATTCACCAAGTCTCCTTAGACAGCACCTTCTAAACCCATGACCACTACCATCTAGAAGGACAAGGGCAGCAGATAGATGAGAACACCACCACCTGGAGGTTCCCCTCCAAGTCGCTCACCATCCTGACTTGGAAATATATCGCTGTTCCTTCACTGTCGCTGGGTCAAAATTCTGGAATTTCCTTCCTAACAGCACTGTGGGTATACCTACACCACATGGACTGCAACAGTTCAAGAAGGCAGCTCATCAACACTTTCTCAAGGGCAACTAAGGGTGGACAATAAAAGCTATCCCAGTCAGCGAAGCCCAGATCACATGAATAATAAAAAAAGGGCCATTTGGCTTTTTGAGTCTGCTCTGCATTTCAGCCAGATTGTGGCTGATTTTCTACCTCAATTCCACTTCCTGCACTATCCCCATATCCCTTGATCCCTTGATACTAAAAAATCTGTCAACCTTGGTGTTGAATACACCGAATGATTGAGCATCCACAACTTGCTGGGATAGAGAATTCCAAAGATTCACACCCTTTTGAGTGAAGAAACCTCTCCTCATCTCAGTCTTAAATGACCGACCCCTTATTCTGAAACTGTGGCCTCTAATTCTTGGCTCCTTAGCCAAGGGAAACGTCTTCCCAGAATTTATCCTTTCAAGCCCCTGAAGAATTGTGTCTGTTTCAATGAGATCACTGCTCACCCTTCTAACCTCTAGCGAAGAAAGGAATGGTCTACTCAGTCCCTCCTCTTCGGACAACTCCCTCATCCTAGAATCAATCTAGTGATGGTTGCATTTCTTCTAAGATAAGTTTATCCTTTCTTGGGTAAGGAGGCCAAGACTATATCCAGGTATGATATCACCAAGGCACATATAATTATAGTAAAGACTTCTTTACTTTTGTGCTTCAATCCCTTTGTAATAAAGGCCAACATACCATTTTCTATTTGCATTCTGTACATATTAACTTTCTCTGATTATGTACAAGGATACCCAGGTCCCTCTGTGTATCACTATTTCCTAGTTTTTCACCATTTAAAAAATGTTCTGTTTGTATTTTTCTTCCAAAGTGATAACATTGCGCTACTCCACATTATATTCCATTTGCTATGTTCTTGACCTATATCCCTTTACAACCTCTTTGCATCCTCTTAGCAGCTTAACTTCCCACCTAACTTTGTATTATCAACGTAGAAAAGTTTCATGCATTTAATTTATATTGTATTGGTAGTCTTCTACTTTTAACCTTACATAAGTAAGATTTCAGTTTAACCTGTTGTACAATTTGTAAGCTGCTAAGAATGGGGAAAAAAGTAAACTCAAATACAGAGGGGTCAAAAGTTTTCCTTTCTCCTCTTGCCCCCCTCTTTGCTTGGATGCAATTCCAAAGGCATGAATTGCATTCTAATGACCTTTTTAAATGTCTGAGCCTTCATGGTGAGTGTTAAGCTATTTTACAAGTGCAGGGGCAGGGGTGGTGTGGAGAGTGGGGAGCAGAGGATTTGATCCTTGTCTTAATGCCTACATATGCAGTTCCAACAGAGATGATCTTTTTCCTATCCTAACCCATAGCTGTTGATGCCATTTGTTGTGCCCTACCACAGCATGAATCAGAGCACAAACATTTGACATTTTGGTCCATTTGGCTTAGCTTCTCTCGGAATAAATTTTTTTTTAGTATAGACTTTACTTTGATTATTATCTTCCTGGTTGTCATATTAATGACCTTCCATTTTGTTCTACATAACTAGTAGGAATTGTGCAATAGCACTTGCTCCTTTAACTTTCTTTGATCTCATTGGGAAAACATTAGACTTTCACTGTCAGGGGGCCACTGCTATATACTGCAGAATGTATTGTTAAATGTAAAACTTAGTTGTGCTTTCTGGATTTCCATGTGCATGAAACAACCTCACTTGATGGGACAAGCAAGTGATGTGCTGTCATCCCTTCACTGTTCTATTAATGGGGTGCATGTGACAAGAGATTCTATAACACTTTTACTTCATCCTAGCCCTCCCTTTCTGCATGGAATGCTATTGCCTTCATTTTGAATGTTTCACTCCCTCCTCCACAACTGCTTAAAAATCGAACTCACCATTTGGGAAGCACAAACATAAATCTAAGTACTGTCACTCCTCAGTAGAAGACATAGCGTTAAATCACTGACTCCTTTTATAAATAATTTTCTTCAATAAAAGAAAATTCTGCTTCTTGTAGACTATAAATTTCTGAAGTCTCCTCGCTGATCTATCTTAGGCTGCCTTACCTATCTTATTTGCTCATCTGTCTACATAACTACTACTCTGTCCCTATCTACTGTCCCTTTCTTTACAGAGTTCCCATGACTTACCCACTGCCTCTTCCTAAAATGAACTGCAGGGTCTCGGATGACTCAGCATTATCTTTGGACACAACCTACATATAAGAAATAATATAAGGCAACAATTGTCAACTGAGTTTTCAAGAAGGAAATCATAAACACCTTTCAGAAAACAAACCAAGATGGAAAATGGTAAACAATCAGAGAAACGTTTGATAGACTAATGATTAAGGAAGAATTTTTAAGAATGCCACATAAATATCCAGTGTTTGCTACTATCTGATGTATTTTCCTATGAGGGAATCCACTGACAATCAAAATGGAGATTTGGGGTGATTTCGTGTCACGGGAACATTAATTAGTGGAATTATTAGTGCAAGATCAATGATTTTTATCTATATCAAACAGGTTTGCTGAAGTTTCCTATGAATTGATCTCTCAGATCTATTGTTCATAAAGATTAGTGGAAGAAAATTTATACAGTGGAGGGAGGAGGGGATACGGTGGTAGGGAAAATGAAGAAGCTGGCTTTCAACCAATTTAGATGAATTCGACAAAGTGCATAGTATGCTCATGGACCACTTATGGAAAGAAATAATAAATTGATCTGAAACAGTGCCTCTTACATATACTTGGAGATATTAACAGAGCAACAGAAACATTGCTTATTGGAAATGGTTGCTCGTGCAATAAAAAGGGAGACTACTTTGGCTTGATGATGAAATTTCTTGTCCTCTGTTATACCTCCAGTATTTTTGTACCAGTGACTGTGCAACAGTTGCAGGTTGTAGCTCAAATGTCACAACTATCATTACCTTCAACTGTTGTAATTGGAGAGAGTGAACCCAGTCCTGTTTTAATCTCCAGTATTATGTTTTCAGATGCATGATACTATGTTGTGCATTGCAGTTTATCTGCAATTAAAAAAATATGGTTGATTGCTCTCTGAGCTCAGTTGTATGAAACCACCACAAAAAAGTCTAATAAGAATAAAACTGGATGGACCACCTGGCAATGACCTGGACAGCAGCCATGACAAAGGCACAACCAGCCCAGCCGACCTTGCAAAGTCCTCCTTGTTAACGTCTGGGGATTTTGTGCCAAAATTGGGAGAACTAGCCCCCAGATTAGTCAAGCAACAGTCTGACATAGTCATACTCAGGCAATCATACCTTTCGCCAATGTCCCAGACTCTGTCATCGCCATCATCACTATCATCACTATCATCACTGAGATGAGGAGAAATTTCTTCACCCAGAGACTGGTGAGCCTGTGGAATTCACTACCACAGAAAGTAGTTGAGGCCAAAACATGGTATGTTTTCAAGAATGTGTTAGATATAGCTCTTGGGGTGAAAGGGATCAAAGGAAATAGGGAGAAAGCGGGAGCAGGCTATTGAGTTGGATGATCAGCCGTGATCATAATGAATGGTGGAGCAGGCTCAAAGGGCTGAATGGCCTATTCCTCCTATTTTCTATGTTCTATCCCTGGGTATGTCCTGTTTTTATTGATAGGACAGACCCCATCAGAGATGGCGGCTAGGTGATACATGTTTGAGAGGGAGTGGCCCTGCCAATCCCCAGCATTGACTGCAGACTGCATGATGTCTTATGGCACCAGATCAAACATAGGTAAGAAAACCACCTTCTGATTACCACCTACTGACCTCTTTCAACTGATGAATCAGTACTTCTCTGCTGAACACTATTTGGAGGAAATGCTAAGGATACCAAAGGCACAGAATGTACTCTGGCTGAGGGCCTTCAATATCTATCACCAAGAGTGGCTTCTTAGCGCCACTCCTGATTGAGCTGGCTGAATCCTGAAGCTCATAGCTGCCAGATTGGACCTGTGGCAAGTGGTGAGAGAACTAACATGAGGGAAAAGCCTACTTCATCTCATTCTCACCAACCTACCGGTTATAGAATCATAGAATGCTTACAGCACGGAGGAAGCCATTCCACCCATCATGTCCATGCAGGGTCTCTGTTAGAACAACTCACCTAGTCCCACCCCCCCCGCCTTTTCTCCATAGACTTGCACTTTTTTTCTCTTCATGTAGTTGTCCAAATATCTTTTGAAAAGCACAATTGAATCTGTCTCCACATTGTCAGGCAGTACATTTCAGATTCTAACATCTTGCTACATTTTTTAGAAAAAGCTTTTCCTGAAATCGCCATTGCTTCTTTTGCCAATCGTCTTAAATTGGTGCCCTCTGAATCTTGATCCTTCTGCAATGGGAACAGTATATCCCTATCCACTCTGTCTAGATCCCTCATGATTTTGAACATCTCTATCAAACCTCCTTAATTCTTTCAAGGAGAAGAGCCCACATTTCTCCAATCTACCCATGTAAGTGAAGCTTCTCAATTTTGGAACAATTCTCGTGAAACTTTTCTGCACCGTCTCTAATGCCTTCAGATCCTTCTGAAAGTATGCCCAGATGTGGGCATACTACTCCAGTTGAGGCTAAACCAGTGTTTTATACAACTTTATCATAATTTCCTTCGATACTTCATGCCCCCACATATAAAACTTTATCCTGTATGCTTTATCAACCACTTTCTCAACCTGCCCTGTCATCTTCATTGATTTCACGGAATCACAGAATCATTACAGTGCAGAAGGAGGCTATTGTCTCTGCACTGACTCTCCAAAAGAGCATTACGACTTTGTGTCATTCTCCTGCCATTTCCCCATAACCCTGCACATTGTTTCTATTCAAATAATCATCCAATGCTTTCTTAAATGCTTGATTGAACCTGCATCCACCACACTTCCAGGCAGGCAGTGTATTCCAGACTTGAACCACTCACTGAGTGAAAAAGTTTTTTCTGACATCATATTTGCTTCTTTGGAAAATTGCTTTAAATCTGTGCCCTCTTGTTCTTGACCCTTTTACAAGCGGGAATAGTTTCTCCCTATCTACTCTATCCAGCCCCCTCGTGATTTTGAACACCTCTATCAAATCTCCTCTTAGCCTCTTCCTCTCCAAGGAGAACAGTCCCAACCTCTTCAATCTATCTTCATAACTGAAGTTTCTCATCCCTGGAACCATTTTTGTAAACCATTTCTGCACTCTCTCCAATGTGTTCACATCCTTCCTATAGTGTGGTGCCCAGAACTGTGTGCAGTATTCCAGCTGAGGTCTAACTAGTGTTTGATATAAGCACAGCATAATCTCCCTGCTCTTATACTCTATGCCCCTTTTAATAAAACCTAGGATACTGTATGCTTTCTTAACTACTCTCTCCACCTGTCCTGCCACCTTCAATGATCTATGCATATATACACACAGGTCCCTCTGCTCCCGCACCCCCTTAAGAATTGTATCCATTACTTTATATTGTCTCTCCATGTTCTTCCTAGCAAATGCATCACTTCACACTTCTGTGCATTGAACTCCATCTGCCACCTATCTGCCCACTCCACCAACTTGTTTATGTTCTTTTGAAGTTCTATACTGTCCTCCTCACAGTTTACAATGTTCCCAAGTTTCGTATCATTTGCAAACTTTGAAACTGTCTCCTGCACACCAAGAGCTAGATCATTAATATATATATCAGGAAAAGCAAGGGTCCCAATACCAACCCGCTCCACTTCAAACCTTCCTCCAGCCCGAAAATATCCATTCACCATTATCCTCTGTTTCCTATTACTCAGCCAATTTTGTATCCATGTTGCTACTGTCCCTTTTATTCTATGAGCTATAACTTTTCTCACAAGTCTGTTGTGTGGCATTGTATCAAATGCCTTTTGGAACTCCATGTACACCACATCAACAGCATTACCCTCATCAACCCTCTTTGTTATCTCTTCAAAAAAACTCCATAAACACTATTTTCCCTTTAGAAATTTTTGCTGGTTCTTCCTTATCAACCCACATTTTTCTATATGACTATTAATTCTATCCCAAATAATTGTTTCTAGAATCTTGCCCACCACTGAAGTTAAACTGACTGGTCAGTTGCTGGGCTTATCCTTACAACCTTGTTTAAACAAGGATGTAATGTTTGTAATTTTCCAGTCCTCTGGCACCTCCTCTGAATCTAGAGAAGACTGAGATTATGACCAGTGCCCTTGCAATTTCCTCTATTACTTCCTTCGATATCCTTGGATGCATCTCGTCCGGTCCCGATGTCTTGTCGATTTTTAAGTACCCACAATTTATTCAACACTTCCTCCTTATCAATTTTGAACTCTTCTGGTGACAGAGTTTCCTCCTCTGTTACCGTGGCCTTGGTAGCATCTGCTTCCTTGGTAAAGACAGATGCGAAGTATTCATTTAACGCCTCAGCCATGCCCCCTGTCTCCATATGTAATTCCCTTTTTTGGTACCTATTCTTCCCTACTCCTCCAACCACCCTGTGGCTGCCAGTCTTTTTTCATAACCCCTCTGTGCTTCTCTTATTTGCCTTTTTCCCTTCCCTCTGAACCTTCAGTATTCAGCTTTGTTCTCAATTGTATTTTCTACCTAACACCTGTCATTAGCACACTTTTTCATCCAGGGAGCTCTGGATTTGGTTGTCCTACCTTTCCCTTTTGAGGGAATATACTTTGACTGTGCCCAAACCATTTCTTCTTTGAAGATAGCCAACCCTTGGTTCCAGTCTAACTGGCCCAGCTCTGTTCTTGCCCCATTGAAGTCTTTTCCTTGGCCGCCACCCCCCCCCGCCCCCCCGTTAATTATTCTTACTCTTGATTGCCCATTGTCCTTTTCTACTGTCATCCTAAACCATAGGATACAATGATCACTGTCTACTAAATGTTCCCCCGCTGACACTTGATCTACTTGGCCCACCTCATTTCCAAGAACCAGGTCCAACAGTGCATCCATTCTTGTTGGACATTCACACAATGCTGTAGAAAATTCTCCTGAATACAAGCTAGGGACTCTTGCCCCTCTCTGCCCTTTACACTACCACTGCCCCAGTCTATACTCAGGTAATTAAAGTTCCCCATTATAACTATTCTATAATGCCTGCATCTCTCTTTTTAATTTCCCTGCAGATTTGTTCCTCTACATCGTTCCCACTAGTTGGCAGTCTACAGACTACACCAAGCAATGTAATTGCACCTTTTTTGTTTGTTAGCTGTAGCCAAATTCATTCTGTCCTTGAACCCTCTGGGACACCCCCTTTCTCCAGCATTGCATTGCAATGCTGTCCTTAACCAGTACTGTCACCCCTCCTCCTTTACTTTTCTTATCTTTTCTGAACACTTTATGCCCAGGAATGCTTAAGACCCATTCCTGCCCTTCCTCGAGCCAGATCTTTGTTATTTCCACAACATCATATTTCCACATGGCAATCTGCGCATGTACCTCCCCAATCTTATTTACTATACTCCATGCATTCACATACATGCACAGTAACCCTGATTTAGACTTCATGAATTTCTCCCTTACTCTGACTCCGCCTATTAACTTACTATTCTCTATACTAGTGCTATCTGTCTCTCCCAGTATTTCGTGCGCCTTGGTATTATTCTCTCAATATTCTGAAACCCAGAGCTCAAGATTCTGCAGCTGGCAGAAATTCCTGCACATGTGGTCATCTAGGACACCAGTAGCATTCATGACTTCCCACGTATTACAGGGCACACATTCCACTCAACCGAGCTGACCTGCCATGTCTTAACTTTATTTTACTTTGGTTTATT
Organism: Carcharodon carcharias; assembly: GCF_017639515.1. Lineage (NCBI taxonomy): Eukaryota > Metazoa > Chordata > Chondrichthyes > Lamniformes > Lamnidae > Carcharodon > Carcharodon carcharias. Next base: position 20,990,547 of record NC_054498.1, read on the forward strand.
TATATTACTAACTTTATTATACTGGCCGTGGCCTCCCTTATTCCTGGCATTTCTCACTTAAATGCAAGTATAGTTACTTTTTGAAAAATAATGCGCTTTTCTAATTTGCAGCAATTTAAAGATAGTCCCTAACAGCAGTTTCTTACCAACCAATGAACTTCGGCTTTCCTGTGATGTCACTATTAGTTTTCTCTCGCCCTCCTTTCAAACTCAGAGCAGGCCAGTTCCCTAGCAGCTGACTGGTCCCGCTGCCCCTCCGACTCCTGGGTAAGTGGTGTAGGCCTCAAATCTCGGTCCTGATTTATACTCTCCCGCACCGGGTTGCTTCCTCGCAGGTTCGCCACCTCTCCAACTCCCAGTCAAGTTTGTCCTGTATAGCCCCAGGTCCCCCCTACTTCTGCACGCCTTTAGAATTTCAGCCTTCATATTATATTACCTCCTTGTTTTTCCTGCCGACATGACTCACTTCACTCTCCTCTGTATTAAATTTCATTTGCCATTTGCCTGCCCATGCCACCAGCCTGTCTGTGAAGTTTATTACTATCTTCTTCACAGTTAACAGTAGTTCCAAGTTGTGTCATTCACCAACTTTGAAGTTGTGCTCTATATGCCCAAGTGTATGTCGTTAATATAATATTAGAAACAGCAGGAGGCCTAACACTGATCCCTGGGGAACCCCACTATATAGCTTTCCCCAATCCGAAAAGCAACCATATACCACTACCATCCTGTCACTCAACCAATTTTGTATCCATGCTGCTACTGTCCCTTTTATTTCATGAGCTCTAACTTTGCTGACAAGCCTGTTATGTGACACTTTATCACATGCGTTTTTGAAGTCTATGCAAACCACATCAACTGTATTACCCTCATCTCTCCTTTTTGTTACTTCATGAAAAACTGAAACAAGTTAATTAAAGGCGATTTTCCCTTAATCTGTGCAGGGTTTTGTTAATTAATCCACATTTGTCCAAGTGCCAGTTACTTTTGTCCTGAATTATTTTTTCCTAATACCTTTTCCATCACTGAAGTTAAACTAGTTGGCCTGTTATTACTGGGCTTATCCTTACACCCTTTTTTGATCAAGGTATCGCATTAGCAATTCTCCAGTCCTTTGGCACCACCTTTGTATCTAAGGAGGATTGGAAAATTATGGCCAGTGCATCCACAACATCCATCCTTACTTCCCTCAGTATCCTTGGATGCATTTCCTCATATCCAGGTGATTTGCCAACTTTAAGTAGAGGCCATTTTGCACATGCTTCTGTCCATGACATTATTGGCAGGAACAATTACCCCATGAGATGGAGATGACGTTTTGTTTTCACAGAGGACACCTCCACTGTGTTGTGTGTCACTGCAACCCTGCTAAATGAGAGGTATTCAGAACATACCTAGCAGCTCAAAACCAGGCATCCATGAGGTGAGGGGGCCATCTGCAACAGCAGCATTGTATTCAATTATAATCTGTATATCATCACCCAACAAATCCCTCACTCTACCTATATGAACAAATTGGAGGAATAGCTCTGGTCTAATGAGGAGTGTAGAAGAGCATGACAGGAGCAGCACCAATTGCTTCTAAAGATGAGATGCCAATGTAGTGAAGTTACAACACAGGATGACATACATACTAAAGAATGGCAGCAACATGCTATGGATAGAGTTAAGTGATTCCAGGAATCAGATCAAAGCTCCTGCCACATTCAGTTGTGAATAGTGGTGGACAGTCAAACAACTAATGGAAGTAGGAGGCATTTGTGTGGCACGAATGTTACTTGCTACTTGTCAGCCCAAGTCTGGATGTTGTCCAGGTCTTGCTGCATTTGGATATGGACTGCTTCAGTATCTGAGGGGTCACAATGGTGCTGAACATTGTGCAATCATCAGCAAACATCCCCACTTCTGACCTTATGATGGAAGGAAGGTCATTGATGAAGCAGCTGAAGATGGTTAGGCTGAGGACACTACCCAGAGGAACTCCTGCAGTAATGTCCTGGAGCTGAGGTGACTGACTTCCAATAACCAGAACCTTTTCAGCCGGAATGACTGAATGCAGTTCCCTCTTGGTCTTCTGAGGTCTGTACCATTGCAGGTATGAGTGTTTAGCCAATTTGATTGACTCTACGTGACATCAAGAAATGGCTGAGTGCGCTGGTACAGCAACGGTAATGGGCTCTGACAACATCTGGCCACAGTGCTGAAGACTTGTGCTCCAGAACTAGTAGTGCATTTAGGCAAACTGTTTCAGTGCAGTTTCAACACTGACATCTGCCTGACAATGTGGAAAATTGGTATATCTCCTCGAGAAAAATCAGGAAACTATCCCACCTAGCAGAAAGTTGATTTCGATACAGATAGAAATCAAATGACTAATGTTACCTTGTACATTTCATGCCAGGTGACTTAGGTTAAAATTATCTCCCCAATAATGATCTTTGGTTGGTATATGGCACTGATTTGACTTTGGCCTTCTGTATCATCCATAAGAGATAGCGTGTAAAATTAAAGCGCATGGCATTGGGGGTAGTGTATTGAGATGAATAGAAAACTGGTTGGCAGACAGGAAACAAAGAGTAGGAATAAACGGGTCTTTTTCCGAATGGCAGGCAGTGACTAGTGGGGTACCGCAGGGATCGGTGCTGGGACCCCAGTTATTAACAATATATATTAATGATTTAGATGAGGGAATTAAATGTAATATCTCCAAATTTGCAGATGACACAAAGCTGGGTGGGAGGGTGAGCTATGAGGAGGATGCAGAGATGCTTCAATGTGATTTGGACAAGCTGAGTGAGTGGGCAAATGCATGGCAGATACTGTATAATGTGGATAAATGTGAGGTTATCCATTTTGGTAGCAAAAACAGGAAGTCATCTGAATGGCTATAAATTGAGAGAGGGGAATGTGCAACGAGACCTGGGTGTCCTTGGACACCAGTCGCTGAAGGTAAGCATGCAGGTGCAGCAGGCAGTAAAGAAGGCAAATGGTATGTTGACCTTCATAGGCAGAGGATTCGAGTACAGGAACAGAGATGTCTTGCTGCAATTGTACAGGGCCTTGGTGAGACCACACCTGGAATATTGTGTGCAGTTTTGGTCTCCTTATCAAAGGAAGGATGTACTTGCTGTAGAAGGAGTGCAGCGAAGGTTTACCCGACTGATTCCTGGAATGGTGGGACTGACATATGAGGAGAGATTGAGTCGATTAGGATTATATTTGCTGGAGTTCAGAAGAATGAGGAGGGATCTCATAGAAACTTACAAAATTCTAACAGGACTAGACAGAGTGCAGATGCAGGAAGGATATACCCGATGGTAGGGGAGTCCAGAACCAGGGGTCACAGTCTGAGGATATGGGGTAGACCATTTAGGACTGAGATGAGGAGAAATTTCTTCAGAGAGTGGTGAGCCTGTGGAATTCGTTACCACAGAAAGTAGTTGAGACTAAAACATTGTATGCTTTCAAGAAGGAGTTAGATATAACTCTTGGGACGAAAGGGATCAAAGGGTATGGGGAGAAAGCGGGAGCAGCTATTGAGTTGAATGATCAGCCATGATCATAATGAATGGCAGAGCAGGCTCAAAGGGCCGAATGGCCTACTCCTCCTAGTTTCTATGTTTCTATATGTGCACAGTGGATGACACACAGGAATATCTTTATATAAAAAAAGGCAGCAACAACACAACAGGTATCATCTTTCCGTATCCTGTTTCTCCACTTTTTAAAAATTGAGATTGCAACTGTTCTGCAATAAGTAATCAGACATAACTTGAATGTAGGTGCATATAGTACTCTGGTTAATTGGAATAAACCAGTGGTTTTTTTTAAAAAAAAGTCTCTTGGTGCTGGTGGGAATCACAGCCAAAAGCAGAGCAGCTGCTCACAGAGGTCTTCAAATCATCTTCAGGCATTTGACAATTCAGTTATTACTTTATTGGAGTACCTCAACCTCCTTAGACAGTATTCCTCAAACCTCCTTAGACACTTGTTCTCAGTTGGTCCTTTATGTGACATTCTGACCTGCGAACTGAGTTCAGTTCCCATATTTGTTCACAGCTTGGATATACTCTTTGGAAGGGTATTTCCATCTCACCTCTGAAGTTATTGTTAATTCATAGTGATCTGCAGCATGCACTGCGTGCATTCTGCAGTAGCATGCACAGCTGAAAGGAATTTCTTGATTGTCATTGCTGCAGCAGATGGAAAGTGAATGACTGGACTGAACTGAAGCATTCCAGCTGTTTTGTGCAAAGATTTGCAGTTTCTGTTCTGATGCTGAGTGAAACGTGATCAATAATTTCTGCCCTTGCATGGTACGAGGTTAACTCTCTCTTTTAGACAACTCATCCAAAAATCCTGGCACAAAATAGTAATCTGAACTGCCCACAGGATCTGTCTGAAAAGGGAGGTAAAAGTTGATAGACTTCAGGAAACCTGCTCCTTTGGATTTCGTTACTGATGCCAAAACAGCTTTCTGCAAAGGAAGATGACTTGTGTCTTAAATCAGTTTAATGGAAAGTTCTTAACACACTGTTTTAATATCTAGTATCAATCCTTAGTGTTTGATTTTATTTCCCATTAGCAGAGTATGGCCCTGGGAGGCATAATAATAATAAGGTTTCTCACTTTATGCTTCGACATGCAAGAAATTAGTTTGTTGATCTGTCTATAAAATATGCTTGCCACCAATTTGCATAATAAGTAATCAAAAACTTGCTAAGTACAGGATTTAAATGGGCTAATGTTGGACTAGTCCTGTCTGCCCAGCCACAAATATACATCTTTAGCAAAATAACTTCATTATAATTAATAATTGTGCACATTAGGCATGTTGTATGTGATTTCATATTGAAGTGCATTTTCTGAGGGTTACAATGAATGATCAATTTGTTGCATTACTCTGCTCATAATCTTAAACTATTATGTTGAATGTATTGTGCTGTTAAGAATTATACTTTCATATTATAACTGGTCCAGTGAGTACTGAACACTGCAATATGTAAATCAGTAAAAGTAATTCAGTTTTGTCAGGTTTTTGCATGCTGTACATTATCCATGACCAGAAAATACAGGGCCAGTTGTGCATTTATTTCCTTGATTAAAGCTGCCTTTGTGTGAAGTTTAAAACTACAAATGTAACACAGCTTTAGCATATTTGGAAAAATATTCAGGACTGATGGACACAAATGCTTAACCTTTTTTGTAAGATTAAACGGATTTTAAATGATTTTGCAAAATTAAATATTTTTCAGCTACCTGTGAGAATGGATGTTTGAACAGTGGAAGATGTGTTGCTCCCAATCGATGTGCCTGTACATATGGATTTACAGGAGCACAGTGTGAAAGAGGTAAGGCGATTGGTGCAATAACAGATTCTAAACTTGACTGATTCCTGGGATGAAGGGGTTAGCTTATGAGGAAAGGTTAAGCAGGTTTGGTCTATACCTGCTGGAGTTTAGAATGGAGGAATGATCTTATTGAAACATATATGATTCTCAGGTGGCTTGACAGTGTGTATGCTGAGAGGATGTTCCCCTTGTGGGGGAGTCTAGAACTAGGGGACACAGTTTTAAAAACTAGGGATCTCCAACTTAAGACTAAGATGAAGAGAATTTATTTCTCTTGAGAATCATTACCCTGGAATTCTCTTCCCCAGGGAGCAATGAGATTTGGTCACTGAATATATTCAAGGTAGAGTTAGATTTTTGATTGACAAGGGAGTTGAGGGTTATGAGGGGACAGGCAGGAAAGTGGAATTGAAACCACAATCAGATTAGCCATGATATTATCGAATGGCAGAACAGGCTTGAGGGGCCAAATGGCCTACTCCTCATTCTTCTGTTCTTGTGCTCATAGTCAGAGTACTATCTTAACATAAGATCTATTTCCCGTTTTATTTGTTGTTGCCTTGTAGTTGTCAGCAATTGTACTGTTTACCTATTTTGGTTTTTACGATCCTGGTTACCACCGTACTAAAAACATATTGTAGCTACTGAAAGATACAAAAGGGAATGATTTAGGGGATGGAAGGATTTGAATATGAAGAGTGATTATGTACATTGAAACAGAACACTGAAGGCTGATATGATGGCTGATTTTAGGATTCTAAAGCGGATAGTTAGTGCAGACCATATCAAGCTATTTCATCTTGCCCAGAACAACTTGTGTTTCAAAGAGGTAAATTCAAACCCTAATCTGTGGAAGTAATATCTCAGTGATAAAGTGGTCAATCTCAGGGTGATGGTGGAAGCAGTTTGTATTGAATTAAATGCAAATTAGATATTTGGGAAACAGTACATGAATAATTTGAGACACACTATGGTAAGTGTATTATTTTTTGGGAGAAACAGGTGAATTTTGATTTCCAAAGTACTCAACTACTAGGTTTTCTGCTTTTCATGCCTGGGCCTGCTGTTACAGATTGGATAGAGTTTGATTGTTATGATTAGTTAACTCCAGTTTTGTTGTACCATGCAACTGTCAGGATGGTAGTAGACAAATTAGGTAGATCTTGACCATTTTTCGTTGAATCTTATAGTACAAAAGGCTTGTCATTCCTGTGCCAACTCTTTGAAAGAAGTTTGCCCTGCATGCTGATCCTTTTTCCTGCAAGCTGGTCATCTAGTATAGGATTGCCTTTTGAAATTTCCACTGGAATTTGGTGCAGTACCGAAACAACTCTTATCAAAGTCACATATCCTATATGACTAACAAAGACAAACTATCACCCCCCCACCCTTCCCCATCCTTCTTGACCTGTCTACAGCCTGTTGATCCAATGCCTATCCGTTATTGTCCAGCTGGATGGGGCTGCACTCGCCCTGTTCCATTCTTATGAATCTAATCATAGCCAGAGAATCACCATCGATATCATCTCTTTCCGTTTCCTCACAGTTACCTCTGGTGTCCCCAAAAGATCTATACTTGGCAGCCTTCTATTTTTTATCTATGTGCTGCCCCTTGGTGACGTCATCTAAAAACATGTCAGTTTCTACATATACACTGACAGAATCAGCTCCATCTCAGATTCACCTCTCCGGACTCCTCCATGGTCTCTAAATTGTCAGAATGCTTATTCAACATCCAGTACTGGATGTGCAGAAATTTCCTCCAGCTAAGTTTCAGAAGATTGTAGCCATTATCTTTGGACTCTGCCACCAATTCTGTTTCCTCATCACTGCTTCCATATCTCTCCCTAACAACAGTCTGAGGCTGAACCAGATTATTTGCAACCCTCGTGCCATATTTGCTTTCAACCACACATTGTGCTGTCACTAAGACTGTCTATTTCCACCTCCGTAACATTGCCCGTCTCTCAAATCCCTCCATCGCCTGGTTCCTCCCTATCTTTATAATCTCCTTCAGCCCTACAACCCTCTGAGATACCTGTACTCCTCTAGTTCAAGCTTCTAGGCATCACCCAGTTATAATCGCTGTACCATTGGTGGCCGTTCTTCAGCTGCCTAGCCGTAAGCTCTGGAATTCGCTCCCTAAACCTACCTTCCTCTCTACTTCTATTTTCTCCAAGCTTTTGGTCATCTGCCTTAATATCTCCTTATGTAACTCAGTGTATTATTTTTACAATGCTTCTGTGAAGTGACTTTGAATGTTTTATTATGTTAAAGCTGCTTTATAAATACAAGTTGTTATTATGCAATAAGCCTAATGGCAGAAATTGTCAATTTATTAATATATTTTCAGATGTGGTAATGTATGTGTGAGCAACTGTATAAGAAGTTTGAGTGTTCTCAATTTTGATAATTCTTTAATTAGGAAACAGCATCTAATGAACCTAAAATAAGCAGTACTTAACCACAAGTATAAGGATGATTTGACTTCCTTTTTTGGGCTGTGTGATGATAAAAAAACAAGACAGGCCTGTCTTAAATTCAGCCCAAATCTTGGATAAATTAATCATAAAGGTGCCAACAGTCTGGCATAGGTTATATTTATAATACCAAATTCAGTTCTGCATCAATAAAAGCAAAATACTGCAGATGCTGGAAATCTGAAATAAAAACAGAGAATGCTGGAAAAACTCAGCAGGCCTGGCAGCATCTGTGGAGAGAGAAACAGAGTTAACATTTCGAGTCCATATGCCTCTTCTTCAGAGCTGAAGAGTCAATTGGACTCAAATGTTAACTCTGTTTCTTCTCTCCACAGATACTGCCAGACCTGCTGAGTTTTTTTCAGCATTTTCTGTTTTTCTGTCCTGAGTTTGTTTCATTGACTAGCCTGGAAATTATAGCGTGATATATTAACATGTGAATGTTTTATATGATTTTATGTTGAACTACATTTCCATTTAAGTACACATGTTGGTCTGTTTATTTTGAAGTGGTTAATGTCTTTTTTAAATTAGCTGTTAAAGTATCACTATTATTTCAAGCTATTATAATAGAATTACCACTTTTGGGCTAATATCTAAAAAAGATATAACTTTTCACTTTTTCCATTCTATCCAACGAGCGGACAGATGACTTGCTCCAAAGTCTCTGAGAATGCTGCCCAATACCTGAGCATGTCATGCATTCCAGGACATGAAAATATCTGGAGTGATGGATGACTGATTGATTGTTTCTCCCACAATGGGACAGTAATTGATCTTTGCTTCCAATGACTCCATGAGTGCAGTGCCTTCTTACATAAGAGCTGTATCCTATGTGGAACTATTTAAATTCTGTTTAGCATTGCCAATTAGAAGTGACATAGTTAAAACATTTTGTTTTTCAAAAAGTGTCTAATGAATGATTTGAAGTATGTAAGTATGTTTTTTGAATGTATGTTTTGTGGTAAATTGCTGACCTTATCAAGGTGATTTGTGCCAATGGTGGGAGTTGGAACACCTTCCTGACAATAACATCAACTACTTCTATGTCTGATTTAACAACCTACCTCAAAATAGACCTTAATCCTAATTTTAGAAGAGTACACCTTATTTCATCAGTGTTACTACTTTTCACAACAGTTATTTTTATGACCAGTATATACTCCTGTGAGGTTGTATTTCCAACTTACTTTTGTACAAAAATGATAAAGGTGTTCTAAATTTTTACCAAAGAAGGAAAAGTGAAGAAGTAAAGTTGACCATCACGTGTCAACTATTTGCGTACATCAAGATGAGAGTTATCAGTGCTAACAAACCCACACTCTGTCCTGTGTCAGTAATTAGCAACCAGTTATAAATCTCTAAGCAAGTGGTGTCATCAAGAACAATGAGTTAAAATCATTTTAGCCAAGGTTGTTTCACCCAGAAGTGAAATCTCTCTCATTAACAGCACTGTGGGTGTACCTACACCACATAGACTACAATGGTTCAAGGAGGCAGCTTACCACCACCTTCTCAAGGGTTATTAGGGATGAGCAATAAATGCTGGCTTAGCCAGTGATGCCAACATCCCAGGAATGAATAAAAAAAATGTAATCTTCTGGACATTTTCAAATACATGGTACATCCAGAGATCCATAAGTAGCACTGTCAGTACCGAGCTCTGCCCACTGTTATACCAAAGCTACTTCAATTCTAAGAGAAACCTGAAAATTGCTGCTGGAGCGAAGTCAAGTTTCTGCGCATTGAGTTACTGAGCACTAATTTTGAGTGCAGTTAGCCTGTACTTTCTAACTATTTTTGCATGCTTCCAAGTTGTTATACAGAGAGTTTGTTCTGTATAAAACAGTACTGTGGATGTATGTACAGTAATTAAGCTTCTTATTGCTGGCATATGAAATTTGCTGGCATATTAGGTAGTTGAGAGGAGTGTACACAATATTCCAGTGCTACTGTGTAGCAAATGTGTGTGCAGCTAGCTCTCCTATTGAGTTGGCATTTCAGGGGAGGCTTAATTGAAATGTATACACTTTGATAAGTAATTGGCTTCTTGGTTGTTGGCACACTCATGCATTCTGCCTGGGTATATGTTGCAGAATTGAGTCAGGTTTACGTGCTGATACTGTTGTGCTCCAAGTTTTAAGATAAATTTTCAAAAGTCGTAGACACTGCTGAGTGATGTAGACTTGTTATAGCACCATATTACATACAAATTAAGTTTAGTTAGTCCAGTGATTTCTTTCCTTTTTTTTGTGTATCCTTTCGCCCTAAGGTTTTTTTGGTGACTGAGTAGCCTGGGTCAGAAGATTGCAGATTCAAATTTCACTTCAGGCTTGATCACACAATCTAGTCTGACACTTTAATAATCTTCTCAAGGAGTGCTGGATTATCAGAGATGCCAGGTTTTAGATGAGCCATTAAACTAATGCCCCATCTGTTCCCTCAGATTACATAAAAGATCCTGTGGCACTATTTGAAGAGTATTGGTGTTTTCCTCAGTGTCTTGGTCAATATTCACTCCTCAACCAAAATGACTAAAAAACATTATTTCTTTGATGTTTTGGGACATTGTTGAGTGCAAATTGGCTACATTTCAAAAGTGGCTATGCTTCAAAGAGCACTTCATTGGCTGTAAAGTAAATTGGGACATCTTGAGGTTCTGAAAAGTGTTGAAGTATAGTATAAATGCTAGCTCTTTATTTTCTTTCTCTTTCGCCGCCACCTGATGATTTTTAGGATGAACACCTGGTGGTGGCCATGGTTTGGCTGGGCTGACACCAATTGTGTACAGCCTTTTGTTGAAACTATCTGCTTTGCTTATTTTAAAATATTTGCTTGCTTCTGCTGGTCTGAAAGGTCATTCTGATTAGTTGAGTTGACTACAGTTACAACTGCCATCTCCATACCTATTTCTCTAGTATTTTCAGTCCTGTTGCAAATAATTTTAGCAGATAACCAATGAGCAACAAGCAAGGAAATGTACATAACAATCCAAAAACATGCACATTTTTGATTTTTTAGTTGGTCAGAAGAAAAGCAAATGTTAAAGTACATGTGCATACACTTTGCAATTGAGCTGAAATAACCATGCCCAGCAAAGGTACCTATTCCTCCATTTCATTTACAAAAAAATGCAATTAATGGCATCTGCATTCTCGAATACCCACATGTGGCTAGTGATAACATGATCTAAAATATCATATGACTTTTTGACAAAACAATTATGATTGTGGATTTGGCGCCAATCAACTTTGTCCTGGATTATGTCAAGCTTCTTGTGTTGTTGGAGCTACACTGATCCAGGCAAGTGGGGAGTATTCCATCACATTCCTGACCTGTGCCTTGTAGATGGGACAGGCTTTGGAGAAACAGGAGGTGAGTTACATGTCACAGGATTCCTAGCCTCTAACCTGCCTGCTGTAGCCACAGTATTTATATGGCTAGTCCAGTTCAGTTTCTGGTCAATGGTAACCCACAGGATGTTGATAGTGGGGGATTCAGTGGTAATGCCATTGAATGTCAAGGGGTGATGGTTAGATTCTCTCGGAGATGGTCATTGCTGGCACTTGTGTGGCGCGAACGTTATTTGCCACTTGTCAGCCCAAGCCTGGATGCTCTCCAGCTCTTGCTGCATTTGGACATGCACTGCTTCAGTATCTGAGGAGTCGCAAATGGTGCTGAACATTGCACAATCATCAGCGAACATCCTCACTTCTGACCTTATGATGGAAGGAAAGTCATTGATGAAGCAGCTGAAGATGGTTGGGCCTAAGACACTACCCTGAGGAAATCCTGCAGTGATATCCTGGAACTGAGATGACTGGCCTCCAACAACCGCAACCATCTTCCTTTGTGCTAGGTATGACTCCAACCAGTGGAGAGGTTTCCCCTTGATTCCTATTGAGTCCAGTTTTGCTTGGGCTCCTTGATGCCACACTCTGTCAAATGCAGCCTTGATGTGAAGGGCAGTCACTCTCACCTCACCTCACCTCAGGAGTTCAGATCTTTTGTCCATGTTTGAACCAAGGCTGTAGTGAGGTCAGGAGCTGCGTGGCCCTGGCGGAACCCAAACTAGATGTCATGAGCAGGTTATTGTTAAGCAAGTGATGCTTGATAGCACCGTTGAAGACTCCTTCAATTTACTGATGAGCGAGAGTAGACTGATGGGGCAGTAATTGGCTGGGTTGGATTTGTCCTGCTTTTTGTGTACAGGGTACACCTGGGAAATTTTCCACATAGCCAGGTAGATGCCAGTGTTGTAGCTTTTTTAAATTATTTACGGGATGTGTGTTTCACTGGCTGGGCCAGCATTTATGGCCCATCCTTAGTTGCCCTTGACAAGGTGGTGGTGAGCTGCCTTCTTGAACTGCTGCTGTCCATGTGTTGTAGATACACCCACAGTGCTGTTAGGAAGGGTGTACTGGAACAGCTTGGCAAGGGGTGCACAAGACTTCTGTACTATTGCAAGTACACTGTCAGGGCTCATAGCCTTTGCAGCATCCAGTGCCTTCAGCAGTTTCTTGATATCACACGGAGTGAATCAAATTGACTGAAGACTGGCATCTGTCATGCTGGGGGACCTCTGGAGGAGGCAGAGATGGATCATCCACTTGGCACTTCTGGCTGAAGACTGTAGAAAATGTTTCAATCTTATCTTTTGTTGTCTTGTCACTGTTGTGCTTGGCTCCCCCATCATTGAGGATGGAGATATTTGTGGAGCCTCCTCCTCCAATGAGTTGTTTAATTGTTCACCACCATTCACGACTGAATGTAGCAGGACTGCAGAGCTTAGATCTGATCCATTGTTGTGGAATTGCGTAGTTCTGTTTATCACTTGCTGCTTATCCTGTTTGGCACACAAGTAGTCCTGTGTTGTAGCTTCACCAGGTTGACACCTTTTTTAGGTATGCCTGATGCTGCTCCTGGCATGCCCTCCTGCACTCTTCATTGAACCAGGGTTGATCTCCTGGCTTGATGGTAATAGTAGAGTGGGGGATATGTCGGGCCATGAGATTACTGGTTGTGTTCGAGTACATTGCTGCTGCTGCTGATGGCCCACAGCGCCTCATGGATGCCCAGTCTTGAGTTGCTAGATCTGTTCGAAATCTATCCCGTGTAGCATGGTGGTAGTGCTACACAACACAGTGGAGGGTATCCTCAATGTGAAGGTGGGACTTTATCTCCACAAGGATTATGCGGTGGCCACTCCTACCAATACTGTCATGGACAGATGCATCTGCGGCAGGCAGGTTGGTGAGAATGAGGTCAAGTATGTTTTTCCCTCTTGTTGGTTCCCTCACCACCTGCTGCAGAGCCAGTCTAGCGACTATGTTCCTTTAGGACTTGGCAAGCTTGATCTGTGGTGGTGCTATCGAGTCACTCTTGGTGATGGACATTGAAGTGTGAGGTGATGTATTTTGGGAGAATTAACACAGCAAGGGAATACACGTTGAATTGCCTGACCCTAGGAAGTACAAAGGATCAGAGGGACCTTGGTGTACATGTCCATAGATCACTAAAGGCAGCAGCACAGGTAGATAAGGTGGTTAAGAAGGCATATGGGATATTTGCCTTAATTAGTCAAAGCATAAAATATAAGAGCAGGGAGGTTATGTTGGAGCTGTATAAAACGCTAGTTAGGTCAAAGCTGGACTACTATGTGCAATTCTGGTTGCCACACTATAGAAAGGATATAATTGCACTGGAGACGATGTAGAGGAGATTCACCAGGATGTTGCCTAGACTGGAATGTTTCAGCTTTGAAGAGAGATTGGATGGGCTAGGGTTGGTTTCCTTAGAGCAGGGAAGGCTTAGGGGGGGACCTGATAGAGGTATACAAAATTATGAGGGGCATGGATAGGATAGATAGGAAAAAACATTTCCCCTTAGAGAAGGTGTCAAAAACCAGGGGGCATTGATTTAAGGCAAGGGGCAAGAGGTTTAGAGGGGATTTGAGGAAAAATCTTGTCACCTAGAGGATGGTTGGAATCTGGAACATGCTGCCTAAGGGGGTGGTAGAGGCAGGAACCTCACAACATTTAAGAAGTATTTAGATGAGCACTTGAAACGCCATAGCATTACAGGGCTACGGGTCAAGTGCTGGAAAATGGGATTAGAATAGATAGGTGCTTGATGGCCGACACGGACATGATGGGCTGAAGGGCCTGTTTCCATGCTGTATAACTCTATGATCAAGTCCCTTGCCACCCTCAGTGCTTTCTCCATGTGGTGGTCAACATGGAGGAGCACTTATTCATCAGCGGTACGTGGTAATCAACAGGAGGTTTCCTTGCCTATGTTTGGGCTGATGCCTTGAGACTTCATGGGATCCAGAGTCAATGTTGCGGACTCCCAGGTCAACTCCCTCCTGACTGTATACCACTGTGCTGCCACATCTGGTGGGTCTGTCCTGCAGGTGGGACAGGACATACCATGGGACGGTGATGGTGGTGTCTGGGACATTATCCGTAAGATATGATTCCGTGAGGACGACTGTGACAGGCTGTTGCTTGACTAGTCTGTGAGACAGCTCTTCTGATTTTGGTACTAGCCCCCAGATGTTATAAGGAGGACTTTGCAGGGTCCACGGGGCGAGTTTGCCATTGTTGTTTCCGGTGCCTTGGTTGATGCCGAGTGGTTCCTCTGGTTTCCCTCCTTTTTAGAGACTTCATAGTGATTTGATAAAACTGAGTGGCACTAGCCCCTAGATGTTAGTAGGGATGTGGGTAAGTAAGTGTGAATGTACTTACACCACCAAGAAGGCAGCTCACCACCACCTCCTCAAGGGTATTTAGGGATGGGCAAAGTTTCAGAGGGCATTTTAAGAGTCAGCTAAATTGCTGTGTGTCTGGAGTCACATGTAGGCCAGATTTCCTTCCCTAAAGGACGTTAGTGAACCAGATGGGTTTTCACAACAATTGATAATGGTTTCATGGTCATCATTAGACCCTTAATTCCAGGTATTTATTGGATTCAAACTCCATCAACTGCTGTGGCGGGATTCGAACCCGAGTCCCCAGAGCATTACCCTGGGTCTCTGGATTACTAGCCCAGTGACAATATCACTATGCCATCACCTCCCCAGCTCTTGCAGCATAGGAGTGGAGATCTCATGATCATTTTCTCTGTGATTGGGAAATCAATTCTGTGACAGTGCCGTCTTTTATTTAATCTATTTTGTCAATTTTAAGAATGTTCGTTTTTATTCATTTATGGGATGTGGGTGTCGCTGGCTAGGCCAGCATTTGTTGCCCACCCCTAAATACCCTTGAGAAGGTGGTGGTGAGCTGCCTTCTTGAACTGCTGCAGTCCATGTGGTGTAGGTACACCCACACTTACTTACCCACATCCTTACTAACATCTAGGAGAGCTGTTTCACAGACTTAGTCAAGCAACAGCCTGACATGGTCATCCCCATGGAATCATACTTTACAGATAATGTCCCATACATCACCATTGCCATCTCTGGGTATGTCCTGTCCCACCAGCAGGACAAGCCCAGCAGAGGAAGCGGCACAGTAGTATACAGTCGGGAAGTAGTTGCCCTGGGAGCCCTCAACATTGTCTCTGGACCCCATGAAGGCTCATGGCATCAGGTCAAACATGGGCAAGGAAACCTCTTGCTGGTTACCACGTACTGATGAATCAATGCTCCTTCATGTTGAACACCACTCGGAGGAAGCATTGAGGGTGGCAAGGGCACAGAATGTACTCAGGGCGGGGGACTTCAATGTCCATCACCAAGAGTGGCTTGGTAGCACCACTACTGACCGAGCTGGCCCAGTCCTAAATGACATAGCTGCTAGGCTGGGTCTGCGGCAGGTGGTGAGGGAACCAACAAGAGGGAAAAACATACTTGACCTCACCCTCACCAACCCACCTGCCACAGATGCATTTATCCATGGTAGTATCAATACCGCGCAGTCGTTGTGGAAATGAAGTCCTGCCTTCACATTGAGGATACCCTCCATTGTGTTGTGTGACCTTATAGTGTCATAAAAATTTACAGCATGGAAAGACGCCCTTCAGCCCATCGTGTCCACGCCAGTCATCATTCCCCTGTCTACTCTAATTCCATTTTCCAGCACTTGGCCCGTAGCCTTAAATGCTATGGTGTTTCAAATGTTCATCTAAATACTACCTAAATGTTGTGAGGATTGCCGCCTCTATTGCCTTTTCAGGCAGTGAGTTCCATATACTCCACACCCTCTGGATGAAAGTTTTTTTTCCTCTAAACCTCTAGCCTTTTATCTTAAATCTATGCCCCCTGGTTATTGACCCCTCCACCAAAGGGAAAAGTTTCCTCCCATCCACCCTATCTATGCCCCTAATTATCTTGTACACCTCAATCAGATCCTCCCTCAATCTTCTTTGCTCCAAGGAAAACAGCTCCAGTCTATTTCAACAACTCTCCATAGCTGCAACGTTCCAGCCCAGGCAACATCCTGGTGAATCTCCTCTGCACCCTTTCTAGTGCAATCATATCCTTCCTGTAATGTGGCGACCAGAACTATACACAGTACTCCAGATGTGGCCTAACTAACATTTTATACAGCTCCATCATATCTTCCCTGCTCTTGTATTCAGTGCCTCAACTAATAAAGGCAAGTATCCCATATGCCTCCTTAACCACCTTATCTACCTGTCTTGCTGCTTTCAAGGATCTATGGACATGTACACCAAGGTCCCTCTGATTCTCTGTACTTCTTGTGGTCCTACCATTCATCATGCACTCCCTTGCCTTGTTAGCCCTCCCAAAATGCATCACCTCACAGTTTTCAGGATTAAACTCCATTTACCACTGTTTTGCCCATCTGACCAGCCTGTCTATAATCATCCTGTTGTCTAAAGTTTTCTTCCTCGCTATTTACCACACCACCAATTTTCGTATCATCTGCGAACTTACTGTTCATACCTTCTACATTCAAGTCTAGACCATTAATGTACACTACAAACAGCAAGGGACCCAACACCGAACCCTGTGCCATGCCACTGTACCATCGGCTTCCAGTCACAAAAACAGCCTTCGACCATCACCCTCTGTCTCCTGCCACTAAGCCAATTTTGAATCCAATTTGCCAAATTTCCCTGGATCCCACGGGCTCTTAGCTTCTTCACCAGTCTCCCATGCGAGACTTTGTTAAAAGCCTTACTGAAGTCCATGTAGACTACATCAGCTGCACTACCCTCATCTACAGACCTAGTCACTTCCTTGAAAAATTCAATCAAATTTGTTACACATGATCTCCCCCTGACAAAGCCATGCTGTCTAACCTTGATTAATCCTTGCCTCTCCAAATGGGGATTAATTCTGTCCCTCAGAATTTTTTTATGATGGAAGGAAGATCACTGATGAAGCAGCTGAAGATGGCTGGGCCTCAGACACTACCCAGAGGAACTCCTGCAGTAATGTCCTGGATCTGAGATGATTGACCTCCAACAATCACAACCATCTTCCTTTGTGCTAGGTTTGACTCCAACCAGTTGAGCATATTCCCCCTGATTCCCATTGAGTCCAGTTTTGCTAGGGCTCCTTGATACCACACTTGGTCAAATGCTGCCTTGATGTCAAAGGCAGTTAATCTCACCTCACCTCATGTTTGAACCAAGGCTGTAATGAGTTCAGAAGCTGAGTGACCCAGACAGAACCCAAACTGAGTGTTACTGAGCATGTTATTGCTAAGCAAATGCCGCTTGATAGCACAGTTAATAAGCCCTTCCATCACTTTACTGATGAGCGAGAGTAGACTGATGGGGCATTAATTGGCCGGGTTGGATTTGTCTTTTTTGTGTACAGGACATACCTGGGCAATTTTCCACATAGCCGGGGAGATGCCAATGTTGTAGCTGTACTGGAGCAGCTTGGTTAGGGGTGCAGCAAATTATGGAGATGTCAAATTCTGGAGCACAAGTCTTCAGTACTATTGCTGGAATATTGTCAAGCCCCATAACCTTCACAGTATCCAGTGCCTTCAGCCATTTCTTGTTGGAGTGCTTTCCCTTTCTGCTTGTTTTTTTTTGAGATGTGACACCTGAACTATTACTCCTATGTGATTCCTAGAAGAAGCAAGAGGTTTGCATGCTTTCATCGACAGCCTGTAGAATTCTGATGGCTTTACTTTTCCTTATGCTATGCATTACAGTGATGCTGCATCTAAGCCTGTCAAACTTTGTTTGTGGCTGATTAGTTCTGATAATGTTCTGGCACATCTGCTGTTAGTTGTTTCCAGACACTTGATGAGTCAGTTGTGGTGTTGAGAGTTGGCCACCTAGATGCAGGTATTCCCTGGCTAAAAAAAATAATTTTATGCACCTATTAGGTTTGGGAATCTGTGCATCAAAGTTGACTCTGTAATTCCCTTGTGTGTTAAACAAGCCAAGGGTGTCTCTTTAAGACTGAAGCTGAAGGGCTCCATAGCAGCAGTGTGATCATTTGTTGGACATGCTCCCATGGCATCTATAGCCTCTGTCACTAGTGCCACAGGGATTGCCACATGCTTCTTGGCAGACTACAATACAGACAGCTGCTCATTCATGGCAGCATACATCTGGCCTGTTCCTTAATATTTTCCAGATCTTGCAGTGTATTTTACATGGACATAAGTGACTCATAGGTTGCCTGGCTTGGCCAGCAGCAACATTTATATGCAGGTTATATGAGGTTAGAATCCTTAGGCAGTGCAACAGTGACCAGAAAACTGCTGGACCTCTAAACAGTTGGCACATGGCCTTGGGTAGCCACTTCCATTTGCTTCTCATCAGACACACACTGTGACTCATCTTATGCTATTTCCTCAGCCTTGGTATGTAGATCTTCTGTACCTTGTGTAACTGTCCTGGTGTTTGATGAAGCACTGAGAGATCCCAAGCATCTAGGAATGTTATTTCTACATTAAAAGTGCTTGAATAAAAGGACTTAAATTCATATACTGTAGCACCTTTCATGACCACCAGACGGCCCAAAGTGCTTTGCAACCAATGAAATACTTTTTTGAATTATAGTCACTGTTGTAATGTAAGGAATGCAGCAGCTATTTGCACATGGAAAACTCTAATAAACAGCAGTGTGATAATCAGATAATCTATTTTGTGAAGTTGATTGAGGGATAAATATTTGTCAGAAAACTGGGGATAGCTCCCCTGCTCCTCTGAAATAGTGATTATGGGATCTTTTATGTACATCTGGGAGGGCCCTGGTTTAACATCTCATCTGAAAGACTGCACTTTCCTCAGTACTGCACTGGGGTGTCAGCCTAGATTGTTGTGTTCAGATCCGGAGTGGGCTTGAAATCACAACCTTCTGACTCAAGTGAGATTATTACTAACTGAATCATGGCTGATCCCTAAATTTCATTTAAGATGATACTGAATTGCTCAGAGATTAGCTGGAAGGAATCGATTACCCCCAAAAATGAAAGGAAACAAAATATCACCCTGGTGCCTGTGATCACAGTTAGGTACAATTTCCTTTGAATGAAACTTTCTGTGATCCTAGTAAACTAAAGTTATATACCTACCTGTGTTACTGTTAGTACAAAGGTCTATGGGTGAGTAACGAATAGCTGATGTCATTTGTTCACTGTTAACTACAAAATCTGGTCCAATGAAAGCACCTAGAACAATGTGACAAATTTGTGAAATACATCTGTATTCTTTATAAGAACATAAGAAATAGGAGCAGGAGTAGGCCATTCGGCCCCTCAAGCCTGCCCCACCATTCAATAAGATCATGGCTGATCTGCTCCAGACCTCAACTCCTCTGTTGTGACAGCTATTCATAGCCCTCAATACTCTGATATTTTAAAAATCTATCTATCTCCTCTTTAAATACTTTCAGTGATCTAGCCTCCACAATTCTATGGGGTAGAGAATACCAGATATTCACCACCCTCTGAGAGAAGAAATTCCTTTGCATCTCAATTTTAAATGAGTGTCCCCTTATTCTGTAACTATGTCCCTTAGTTCGAGATTCCCCCACTAATGAAAACATCTACTCGACATTTACCCTGTCAAGGCCCCTCAGGATCTTATACGTTTCAATAAGATTACCTCTCATTCTTCTAAACTCTAATGAATAAAGGCCTAAGCTGTTTAGCCGTTCTTGATAAGTCACCCCCTTCATCACAGGAATCAGCCTAGTGAATCTCTTTTGAACTGCCTCCAATGCCAGTATATCCTTTCTTAAATATGGGGACCAAAACTGTATACAGCACTCCAGGTGTGACCTCACCAACACCCGTACAGTTGTAACAAGACCTCCCTATTTTTAAACTCTAACCCCCGAGCAATACAGGCTATAATTCCATTTGTCGCCTTAATTATTTGCTGCATCTGCTTGCTAACCTTTTGTTTTTCATGCACAAGAACACCCAGTTCCCTCTGTGCTGTACTTTTTTGGAATGTGTCTCCATTTAAATAATAGTCTGCCTTTTGATTCTTCCTACCAAAGTGCGTGACCTCACATTTTCCTACATTAAACTCCATCTGCCAAGTTTTTTGCCCACTCACTCAACCTATTTATATTCCCTTGCAGATTCCTTATGTCCTCATCACAACATGCCCACCCACCTATTTTTGTATTGTCAGCAAATTTGGGTACATTACATTCTGCCCCCTCCTCCAAGTCATTAAAACAGATAGTAAATAATTGAGGCCCTAGAACTGCTCCTTGTGGCACTCCATTAGTTATGTCTTTCCAACCTGAAAAAAAAAGACCCATTAGTCCTGACTCTGTCTTCTGTCCGTTAACGAATCCCCAACCCATGCAAATATATTGCCCCCACTACCATGAGCTCTTATCTTGTGCTCTTATCTTACCTTTTATATGGCACCTTATTGAATGCCTTCTGGAAATCCA
Source organism: Carcharodon carcharias (assembly GCF_017639515.1). Classification (NCBI taxonomy): domain Eukaryota; kingdom Metazoa; phylum Chordata; class Chondrichthyes; order Lamniformes; family Lamnidae; genus Carcharodon; species Carcharodon carcharias. The sequence goes on from NC_054498.1 coordinate 21,011,234, forward strand.
AATACACTACATCTACTGGTTCCCCGTTATCAACTCTGCTTGTTATATCCTCAAAGAGCTCTAGCAAATTTGTCAAACATGATTTCCCTTTCACAAAACCATGTTGACTCTGTTTGATTGTGTTAAGCTTTTCTAAATGTCCTGCTATTTCTCCCTTAATAAGGGACTCTAGCATTTTCTCAATGACAGATGTTAGGCTGATTGGCCTATAATATCCTGCTTTTTGTCTCCCTCCCTTCTTGAGCAGGGGCGTCACATTAGTGGTTTTCCAGTCCGCCACTTTTGAAAACAGTGCTTCTGACATGTTTTCCTTCTTCCTTAACCGAGGTTCCCCACCCACGGTGGTTGATAGGGCCCTCAACCGTGTCCGACCTATCTCCTGCACCTCTGCCCTCATACCACCTTCTCCCTCCCAGAACTATGATAGGGCCCCTCTTGTCCTCACTTTTCATCCCACCAGCCTCCACATTCAAGGGTCATCCTCCGCCATTTCTGCCAACTCCAGCATGAATGCCACCTGCAAACATATCTTTCCTTTACACCCCTTGTCGGCATTCTGTAGGAACTGTTACCTCCAGGACATCCTGGTCCACTCCTCCATCACCCCCAACACCCTTCCACGGCACCTTCCCAAGCAATTGCAGAAGGTGCAACACCTGCCCCTCTACTTCCGCGCTCCTCACCATCCAAGGGCCCAAACACACTTCCTCGATTTGGTCTACTCCATTCGCTGCTCCCAGTGTGGTCTCCTCTGCATTGAAGAGACCAAATGCAGACTGGGTGACCACTTTGCAGAACACCTTCGATCTGTCTGCAAGCATGACACAGACTTTCCTGTCCCTTGCCATTTCAATATGCCACCCTGCTCTCATGCCCACATGTTCGTCCTTGGCCTGCTGCAATGTTCCAGTGAAGCTCAACGCAAACTGGAGGAACAACACCTCATCTTCCGATTAGGCACTTTACAGCATTCCGGACTTAACATTGAGGTCAACAACTTCAGACCATGAACTCTCTCCTCCATCCTCACCCCTTTTTGATCCCCTTTTTCAAACGTTTATTAATTTTTCTATGTATATTTTTCCCACCTATTTTTATTCTTTTCAAATTTATTTCCATTTTTATTCATTGTTTTATCCCCATCTTTTAGCCTGTTTTGATATTTTTCCCCCATGCTGTTCTCTCAACCACCCCCCCCCCCCCACCAACTAGGCCATCTGTCACTTCCTCATTCTTCTTTCTACTCTTAATGTCACCATTAGCACCTCCTTTAGCCAGTATCACCTCCATCAACACCCCTTCGACCTATTGTTTATGACATCTTTTGCAATCTCCCCTTTGCCTCCACCTATCACTGGCCTTCTATCCAGCTTCACCTATCCCACCCCCCTTAAACAGTATATATTTCAGACTATACTGCTATAGGGTCAAGTTTGTAAATGTTTTCAGTTCAAACCTTTTGGCACTTTCTATACCTTGGTGATGGGGGACACAGTGTTAATTGTACATTCATTATGTGCAGGTGGTGGGCATTAACTGGAGTTTCACTTGTGCACAAATAAACACTTATTGCAGCTCGGCCTCCCTGTATCGATGCGTGGGTCGGTGTTGTCGGTGCTCAGCCGCTTCTCTCAGGAGTACGCGGCGGGGACTCCGCTCCGGCTCGAGCTGCTGGACTCGTACCTGCTGTACATGGCGCTGAGCGGAGTAGCTCAGTTCCTTTACTGCGTGCTGGTCGGTACTTTCCCCTTCAACTCCTTCCTGTCCGGATTCATCGCTTGTGTGGGGGTCTTCGTGCTGGCAGTTTGCTTGCGGATACAGATCAACCCTCAGAACAAAGGAGATTTCATTGGCATCTCACCTGAGCGAGCATTTGCAGACTTCCTCTTTGCCAGCACCATTCTTCATCTAGTGGTGATCAACTTCATAGGTTGAGTGTACACATTGTCATGCAGCAGAAATAATGAGAGGAACCGAAGCTCGTATTGCCGCTGCAATGGATCTGTTTGAACTTTGTTTACACATTTTGTTTTGTTCCGTATATACATATAATAAACACTTATTGCAACTAGTGTGGTTGAGTTAGGCGATGTAAGCTTCTAATGTTTAATTCTGCATATAAGTGTAAGGCTGAATAAAGATTGGCTCTAGTACTAGCCCTCACTAACTACCTTTCTGGAGTAGAACAAACGACATTGACCCTTTTCTGCAATTTGTTCCTATGAATGCTGTAATCAGGTGATTTAAAGCAGGGGGTTGTGAATGCCCATCTGTGCAGTCAAGTGCCACTTGTTTCTCCCTCATTCCTTCAAGCAAACGTTCCCTGCAGTCATCTGTGAAGTAGATTTTGACTCGTTGCATTCTTCACCAAAATAGTTGCAATAACGGTTCGTCTGGTCTCCCTTGTGCTATGTTTGTTAGTTCATCACAATGAACTGCTGCTCAATTAATTTAAATGTCTCCCTGCTGTTCAGGTGTAAAAGTGCATGTTTTAGCACATCCACTGAAATCTTGAGAGATTTTATTTGCTTTGCTATTTTACGTTTGGAGTAATGTAGGGGATTGTCCTTTTTTACATGATGTAGTATTTGCAAATTTCAGTTGTACTGGAATATGTTATGACCAGGTGAGAGGGTTGAAATGGCTCTCCTCTATTCATCCTCCTAGGTTGGGCACAACAAAGATTTAAGTTTCCTTTTCACGAGGATATGCCTTTTTGAAATTAGAATGTATTGACCTATTTATGCAGTGAGCAATAAGGAGTCAATTAAACAGGTTTTCTTTGAGTTAAAGAAAGAGAAATTTTATTAACCATTAAGCCCGAGGCAAAAAAAAAAATAAAATCACGATGTCTCACACACAGGTATCAGAAATTACGGAGATTAGAGTCCAAGAAAAAAAAATTAAGAGAATGTAAGCTAAGTGTCCTTTGATTGTCTTGGAGGTGTAGATTTTTAAAAGTTGTGACTGATATGGGTTAGCTGATTTTGTGGATGCAATCAGATGTAGATGTTACAATTATTACGAGATCTTGGTTCACTGGTAGAAAGTTGACTTCTGAACTGGGTAATACACTTGTTCCAACGGAGAGAGTGAGATCTTCCAGTCTGGCTCTCCTGCTAAAGTCTTTTTTGCAATCTCTCAGTAGTGGCTGCAGACTGGCCTATTATGCTTCACCCATTGTGTGTATCCTGGAGGTTTTGGGTGTGCCTGTCTGTGACAGCCATTGTTTCAATATCCAGCACATTGCATTTTAAAGTCTCTCCCTTAGACAGTGATGAGTTTTGATGGGTCTCTGGACTTGCTTGTTTTTCATCTTCACCTTGAAAGATGGCCTTGCATTTTTAAGCAGTTTGTTCTGTCTCATTTCAAATTGCAAAATTTCAAGTCAGTTGAAAGTTTGAAAATCATATTTTCAAAATTAAAGGGGCATAGCCTTGTGACAAATAGCGCTGAAAAATATTTTTGGCCATTGGGCTAGATTTTAGCAAAGTGCCTTGAAGTTTTAATGTATTAAAAGTGCTATATAAATGCAAGTCATTGTAATTCCCTGTTGACAGTTAGATTGGACTCTGCTGTATCTTTGTTGATGAGGTCAATTTTCTAATACAAAAACAGAATTACCTGGAAAAACTCAGCAGGTCTGGCAGCATCGGCAGAGAAGAAAAGAGTTGACCTTTTGAGTCCTCATGACCCTTCAACCCTTTTATCAATTTTCTAATGGTTCAGTGGAATATTTATTTGTACACAGAGTTCATGTATTTTTGTATTGTTTTGGTGCACCTCATCTTACCTTATTTAGTATTTTTAAAGCTGTTTTTATAGGAGTTTAACTACGCGTGTACTACTGCGATATACAACTAAAGCATTTTTACTTTTTAGAAATCTATCTCGTAAATTTAGTTAGATTTGATGATGATAGCTGCTAATTGTATGGGTGTTACCAGCAATGACTTAAATGCCAGAAAAATATTCTCACCACATGTGGGAAAATTGCCACTTGCCTTGTTGCCATTTGAAATCTGTTACTTATGTTACACATGGTTTACTAATTGTTAGCGTTTTCTGCCCAGACTATGATTTGGATGCACCAATTATCAAGCTGCATGCTACAAGAAAAAGTTGCAATAAAGGAATACTGAAAGGAAGGGTCTCAAAAATCTCCATTAAGCTGAATCATATTGTGAGGGGGCCAAAATACTTTGCTTTGGTTTTAGTTTGAGTCATTTTGTAGTTGAGGTACATGGACTTAAGAGCCTTGCACTAAGGTTGTCTTGATTTATGAGTAATTCTCATAATATTCCTTCAAATACTAATAGAATCATACAATGGTACAGCACAGATGAAGGCCATTCAGCCCAGCATGTTTGTGCTGGCTCTCTGAAGGAGCAATTCACCTAGTGCCACTCTCCTGCCTTCTCCCCATAGCCCTGTGCATCCTTCCTTTTCAGATAATCAATTTCTTCTTGAATGTCTTGATTGAACCTACCTCCTCCGCACTCTCAGGCAGTGCTGTCCAGATTCTAACCACTTGCTGCATTAAAAAAATGTTTTTCCTAATATCATCATTGCTTCTTTTGACAATTAGCTAAAATCTGTGCCCTCTGGTTCTCCATCCTTCCACCAGTGGGAATAGTTTCTCCCTATCTACTCTGTCCAGACCCTTCATGATTTTGAATACTTCTATTAAATCTCCTGTAAACTGTCTCCTCCAAGGAGAACAGTCCTGACTTCTCCAATCTTTCTACATAACTGAAGTTCCTTATCCTTGGAACCATTTTCATGAATCTTTTTTGCACCCTCGAAGGCATTCACATCCATCCTAAAGTATTGTGCCCAGAACTTGACACAATACTCTAGTTGAGGCTGAACCAGTGTTTTATATAGGTTTAAAGTAATTTCCTTGCTTTGTACTCTGTGCTTCTATGATAAAGCCCAGGATGCTGGATGCATTATTAACTGCGCTCTCAACCTGTCCGGCCACCTCCAGTGGTTTATGCACATATACACCCAGTTTCCTTTGCTTCTACAATCCCTTTAGAATTGTACCTTTATGTTACATTTGTCTCTCCGTGTTCTTCCTACCAAAATGAATTGTTTCACATTTCTGCACATTGCACTTCATGTGCCACCTGCCCACCCGTTTCACCAACTTGTCTATGCCTTTTGAAGTCCTAAATTCCATTTCTAAGACCGTTTTCATGAATCAGCCTAAGGCCGCTACTTTTGGTCCTGCAAAGTGCCCAGTCTACCTCCGGTTACCCTGGGAGGGTAAGCTGTCTCAAAAATTTGAGCAACAGGTGAAGCTAGCCATTGAATGCTGTTACTATGCCATAGCAACACAAGTGGCATTCTCCCCTAACAGAATGTTGCCATTAAGCCAGAAAGATGCTCTGCCTATGGCACAGATGAGTAATGTGGCATATGAATTCCAGTGCCAGTGTGAAACCAGTTATACAGGCCATACATCCTAAAGATGGCAGGTCATATCAAACAGCACATCCCTTCGGCTGTTTGCAATAGGCAAAGCACTGACTGTACCCAACCAGTCTGTGCTTGCGAAACTCAAAACATAGCATCCAACATTAGATGTGATTCCACAATTGGATAACACTTGCTAAGCATTCCTAAATAAACACTTGCTAAACTATGAATTTCACTGAAAATTAGTTTAAGATTGTCAGCTGGGCTGTCAGTGTGGCTCACTTAATCATGCTAGAAGCAATGTGTATTCACACACAGCGCCCTATCCTTTGCAGACAGAAGAAACACGTCCACACATTGCCCCTTTTTCAGCTAAACAAAGGCTTTGGGAAGAGTGCGTTGCCTTGACCAATCAGTGTCAGCCTGCCCAATTTGAACTTGAACAAAGCTGGGCATTAACTGTTCCATGCTTCATTCTCCATGGCCATGCCTCCACTAGAGTCTACTTACCAACCAGTCAGCACTCTCTTCTCATGTATATAGAGTATAGAATTGTAGAAGTATAAATTGTTGTTCCCCTTTACTATTGGTAATTTCTTACAAGGTGTTCTGATGAGTGCAAGACAAAAAGCTTTGATAGTATGTCTCCTTTTTCAGCAATACTCAAGTTCTCTAGTGCCAAACGAAAATAAATGAATGTACTTAGGGTTCTATCTACTGAAGTTATTTCACAAAATCATATAAATTTAGCACTATGTTTCTTTATACAGAAGCTAGTTCCCTTCCTTGTACCGTACTTTATCATATTAGTATATGTGGAAAGTAAGTTACCATGTATGTATGATTTGAAGCAACTTCCAAATGGTTTAGTAGTATTTAATGTAACATTACAGAATGTGGCAGGTGAAAAATGTTCAGTGATTGCTGAAAAGTCATTACCAGGTGGTACTACTCCTGAAACCAAGTTAATGTTTTGAAATTTCATAATATAGGCTACAGGGAATATTTTATTTCATTTTAGATTTTAGATATCTGGAAACCTTGGAAATAGAATGATTGCAACTCTGAAATAGCCCTGATTCTGAAATGCATGTAATTATAAACCAGAAACGACAAAAACTATTGTTTAAGAACAAGTGTAAACATGCTTTCAAATACAGTAAATGACTAAACGTATTAACGACAAAGTACACAACAGTTTTTAAAAAAAAATCAAGTTAAAGCAGAATTTAATGAAAAGCTTACTTTGTTGAAACAATGTCCACATGATACAGTGTAGTATGTAATCTGCCCAGTGAATTAACTGTAAACCTATATGCTTTGTTTTATATTTGACATGGTAGCAATCATGTCTTGGGTCAGCAACTTGTGGCTGGACAGGAATTTTAGTTCATAGTATAAACTAGCACTGATGTGATGTAAATGCTATTGTTGTTCCTTCATTGTCAGTAGATCGGAGTCTTAGAATTCCCTAGTTAACATTTGTCAGAGCAGCGTCATTGCAAGGAATGCAACTAGGAAAGAAGATGCATCACCAGTACCTGAAGGCAACTAGTGATGGCCAATAAATGCAGCCTTGCCAACATTGCTCACATATCAAGAATGAATAAATAAACAAACTCCAGTGCAGTTCGAAGGGAGTGCTGCATTGTCAAATGCTGCAATTTGAATGAGGGGTTAAACAAGTGCTTTTTCTATCTGTTCTGGCTGACAATTAAGTGCAGTGGGACAATTTAAAGAAGTTCTTCAACTTTACTGATTTCTGTCTCCCTGCTTTCTTGATTAGGGATGTTACATTGACAGTTTTCCAATCCGCTAGAACCTTTCCAGGATCTAGGGAATTTTGGAAGATTACAACCAATGCATCCACTATCTCTATAACAACTTCTTTTAATAACCTAGGATGCAAGTCATGTAGTCCAAGGGTCTTGGAGTTCCATTAGCTTTCTTAGTATGTTTTCTTTAATGATAGTTCTTGTTTTAAGTTCCTCTCCCCCTTTTGCCCCTTGATTTTTGTGTTTTCTATCTTAAAGACAGATACAAAATACATGTTCAAAGCCTCTACCTAATTCTTGTTGCCCATTATTAACTCCCCAGTTTCATCTTGCAGCAACATTTACTTTAGCTATTGTCTTCCTTTTTTTACTTGTTCCCTCTTGTTCTCGATCCTTACACCAATGGGAGTTTTTCCCTATCTACCCTGTCCAGACCCCTCATGATTTTAAGGAAAAATACGGAAAGGGACAGGGTTTCAAAGAGAGAGATGGAAGTCAGGAAGCGTGAACTGGCTAAAGTAAAGCTTAAATTACAGGGCGAAAGAGAAACTAACTAGTTCAGATGACATTCACCTGGTGCCTAAATTCACTGAGGACGAGTCGAGAGATATTTTGTCTCATCTGAGTAAATTGCTACCAAGTTAGGATGGCCACAGAACATAGGGACTCTTATTTTACAAACTGTCTTAATTGCAAAAGCCATAGATGTTTATTCCAGTCTTTCAGGAGAACAATCCTCCGATTATGAGACCGTTAAAAATGTAATACTTAACACGTATGAGCTAGTTCCCAAAGCATCTTAATTAAAATTTCGGATTTTGAAGAAAAGATAGTTGAAGTATTTGTGGAACTTGCTGGGGAGAAATAAATGTTGTTTGACTGGTGGTTTTGATCAATGAATTTAAAACAGCCAGCCATTAGCTGTTAGAACACATTTAGAATGCCATGAGGTTTGTATAATAAGGGAAGCTACTATTTCAGCTGATAGGTACAATATGACACACAGGCAGCTAGGTGGTAGTAAATCTCCATTTATAAACCTTCAAGGAAACTGGAGGAATCAGAAATTTGGAAAAGGTTATGACTTTAGAGGAAGGCTGAGGCTATCTTTCATAAAGATGATAATATCGAAGATAAAAGTGGTGTAAGAAATATGTATGTTTTCATTGTGGTTAGCTAGGGCATGTAAAAGTGAATTGTTGAAGCTTAAAGGAAAACAAGTTGCAGTATTAGGAATGTCCAAGGAGTCATAAGACTGTATCAGTAAAAGAAATGAGTAATAAAACCATAGCAATAGTACAGTTGCACAGTGTTCCCTTAGAACATACTACGGTGGTGGATGTGATTGCTTAGGATAGTCAAGGGGATTCTTCTATGTGCACTGATGAAGTGAGTCAGGTTACTGAAGTTTATAAAGGTTTTGTTTCTAAGGGAGAAGCATTCCCTTATTCCGCTAATGAAATAAGTAAACAGATTAATATTTTGAGATTTCAGATCTGTTCAGCCATTGATGATAGCTGATGATACAATTTGTCTTGCAGATAATCTGGTGAAAGAAACGTTAATAATAAGGGGTGTTCATAGGAGATAGGCACCCTATTCCCTTATATAAAATTAAATTACAGAAGTGACTCAGTACACAGAGACGTTACTGTAGTTGTTGTTCCTCGAGGCGTTACTGTAGTTGTTGTTCCTCTTTTGTCTATTGAAGGGGTCACTTTCTCATTGGTAAATGATTTGGCATGTGACATGGTATTAACATCTCCAAGAGGTTCAAGTGAGCCGGCTGAAGTGTGAGGAACTAAAATTTTGCAGGAGCAACATCCTGGATTGTTCCCCATATTGCATAGTAATGTGGTCTCAGGCTTGTAAGGCAAGATAGGATGGAGGAACATCAACTGCAAAGGAGAATGGTTCTGGTGTTCAATTAGCAGGACTTGTTTCAAGAAGTTGGATGAGGATAAAGACCTTGAAAAGAACTCAGCTTATTTATTATTAACTTATTGACTTATTTAGCCAATCTTCTTTAATTGAAGCCCAGCAGGTAGATCCTGATTTGTGGGGATTATCCCAGACAGTGTATTCTGAAGAAGAGTCCATAAAGGTTCCTGAATGTTATTAACTAAAAGATGATACATTAAAAGGAAATGGAGACCTCAAAGACCAGTGGATGAGGAATGGCCCATTGTCCATCAAATTGTCCCTCCTGATTATCACAGGGAAATTTTGAGGATTTCATGTGAGATTTCGATAGGTTATTTAGGAATAAGGAAGACTCGGGCTAAAATAACAAAACATTTTTACTGGCTGAGATTGCACAGGGATGTGGTTGAACTCTGCAAAACTCCAGCTGTCAATTAAACCAGCTCAGTTGATTCCTATACCCGCTTTTGATGAACAGTTTAGTAGGGTTCAAGTGGATTGTGTGGGACCCTCACCTAAAACCAAATCGGAGTATATCTTTGAACTAGCATGGATTTGTTTGAGGTTCCCAGGGCCCATTCCCTTAAGAAAGATTGCTGCAAAGATGGTAACTGAAGGGCTAATTCAGTTTTTCCCTAGGTATGAATTGTCCTGAGAAGTTTAATCTGACCAATCGTCAAATTTTATGTCACGGGTATTCTAGGAAATTGTGCAATGTATGAATAAAATAACTTCAATCATCTGTATATCACCTACAGTTGCAAGGGACATTGGGAAGGTGCCATCGAAACTTAAAAGACAATGATCAATGTCTATTGCCTTGGATAGCCAAAAGGCTGGGGTAGAGGAATCTCATATTGTTTGTAAGTGGGAATGCACCTAATGAATTAACAGGTTTTCAGTCTCCCTGAGTAAGTATTGGGGTATGAAGCAAGAGGAACACTTAACTTTTTTAAGAGAAATTTGTGGATCATAAAGAAGAAATCAGTCTCTAAGACTGTGTCCAAGTTCTGAGAGAGTCTGTCAAAAGCATGTTCAGTCGCGTGAGAACACTTCAGGTTTTCCCAACAGGTAATGAAAAAACAAGTTGATAAGACAGATAATGCAGGGGAATGGGACTAGGTGGAATGCTCTTTTTTAGAAAGCCAGTGCAGACTCGATGGGCCATGGGCCAAATGGCCACCACCTGCACTGTAAAATTACTGTGACAGCTGGAGAATGCACTTTTAAAACTGCGAATAAGATACTGGGTTCTGTTACTTATGCAGAGCGGACAACTGCTGGCTAGATTTAGTGGACTGTACTCTGTTAAAAAGGAACTTAATGAGGTAGACGATGTTGTTGCTGAAAAGAGAGACTTTTCCCCTCGTGCTCATCAGGACAAATGCAAGAAAGCCACATTTCAAATGATACAATAATTTATATTACAGGTGAGAAAGGATGATGATTGTCAAGTCAACTCTGGTTTGCTGAAATGTTATTGTGGAGAAAGCAGCAGGGAACTATAAGCTCCCAAGTGCCTGGATAATTCAAAAAGGGCTATGTTATTAGTAACATAGAAGGAGTATGTCACATAGGTATGCTGAAACAGAATTTTGACAGGGAGGATAATCAACGAATGAGCGTTCTTCAAGTAGTAAAGAAGGAAGAGAATGATATGACTATATCTGAGGTTTCAGATGATGAGACCGAGATTGAAAGCTTTGAAATCTAATTCCCAGTAATAAGATAAACCAATATAGAGATGTTAAAAAGTTAGAAAAAATGCTACACTGTCTTCCAGAGGAATCTCAGGATGACATAGTAAAATTGCTAAAAGAATATGAGTCACTGTGTCGACAAAGACCAGCATGGCAGAAAGGGGAGCACGCACAGCACTATGGGTGCACCTACACCACATGGACTGCAGTGGTTCATGAAGACAGCTCACCACCATGTTCTGAAGGGCAATTAGGGATGGACAATAAATGCTGGCCTCGCCATTCCATGAATGAACAAAAAAAGACTACGCATGAGTAAGATGTAGATTGAGTAAGGAGTTGGGAATTTGGTTTAGGTGAGAATTTCTAGTAAGATTTTCTTAACTTTAAATTTAGATTAAGAGTTAAGGTCTTACTCTCAAATATTATTAGTTGAATAGCCTAGTTAAACAGGGAGTTGCTTTATTGAAGCACTGTAGCCCATGTAGTTTAGTACACCCACAGTGCTGTCCGTAATCCCCTTTCTGCCCATCCTGGTCTCTGTCTACACAGTGACTCATATTCTTTTCGCAATTTTACTATGCCACCCTGAGACTCCTCTGGAAGATAGTGTAACATTTTTTTCTGTCAAACAGCTGAAAGTAGTTTCTCTCAATAGCTGTTAATTACTGTGGAAGAAAGCTAAACTAGCTAGTGAGTCATCAGGGGCTCTATATAAATGGAGATTTTAATCCCGCACGCAGAAAGGGGTGCACGGACACCAGACTAAACCTGAGTGGGGTGCAGATTGAGTGAGGTGGAAATTGGTGCACAGGAGGAAAAGAGTGCTGTTTTTGCTACATTTTTTCAGTGTCCAGTGATTATTGAGTTTCCTTTTCCTCCTAGCTAGGTGAGTGCAACTTTCTATTACTCAGCTGTGGAAATTATTCATTTTTTTGATTCATTCATGGGATGCAGGAATTGCTGGCTAGGCCAGCATTTATTGCCCATCTCTCATTGCCCTTGAGAAGATAGTGAGCTCCTCCTTGAACCGCTGCAGTCCATGTGGTTTAGGTACACCCACAGTGCTGTTAAGGAGGGAGTCCAGGGTTTTGACCCAGCGATGCTGAAGGAAAGGCAATATATTTTCAAGTCAAGATAGTGAATGACTTGGAGGGTAATTGCAGGTGTTGGCGTTCCCATGTGCCTGCTGCCCTTGTCCTTCTACATGTCAGCGGCCGTGGCTCTGGAAGGTGTTGTCTCAGTAGAGTTGGAGAGTTGCTGCGGTGCATCTTGTAGAAGGTACACACTTCTGCCACTGTGCGACTGTGATGGAGGGAGTGAATGTTTGTGGATGGGGTGCCAATCAAGTGGGCTGCTTTGTACTGAATGGTGTCAAGCTGCGTGTGTTGCAGGAGCTAAACTCATCCAGGCAAATGGAGAGTATTCCATCACACTTCTGACATATGCCTTGTAGATGGTGGACAGCCTATGAAGAGTCAAGAAGTGAGTTACTCGCTGCAGGACTCCCAGCCCCTTACTTGCTATTTGTGGCCACAGTATTTATATGGCTAGTCCACTTCAGTTCCTGTCAATGGTAACCCCCCAGGATGTTGATAGTGGGGGATTCAGCGATGATAATGTCATTGAATGTCAAGCGGGGTTGGTTAGATTCTCTCTTGTTGGTGATAGTCATTGCCTGGCATTTGTGTGGTGCGAATGTTACTTGCTGCTTGTCAGCCCAAGTCTGAATGTTATCCAGGTCATGCTGCATTTGGGCATGGACTGCTCAGTATCTGAGGAGTTGCAAATTCTGCTAAACATTGTGCAATCATCCACAAGCATCCCCACTTCTGACCCTACGATGGAAGAAGGGCCATTGATGAAGCAGCTGAAGATGGTTGGACGTAGGACACTACCAGAGGAACTCCTGCAATGATGTCCTGGAACAAAGATGATTGATCTCCAACAACCACAACCACCTTCCTTTGTGCTAAATATGGCTCCAACCACCGTAGGGCTTTCCCCTTTGATTCCCATTAACTCCAATTTTGCTTGGGTTCCTTGATGCCACATTTGGTCAAATGCTGCCTTGATGTCAAGGGCAGTCACTCTCACCTCACCTCGGGTTTTGTCCTTGTTTGAACAAAGGCTATAATGAAGTCAGAAGCTGAGTGACCTAGGCAGGACACAAACTGAGCGTCAGTGAACAGGTTATTGCTAAGCAAGTGTCGCTTGATAGCGCTGTTGATGACATCTTCATCAATTTGCTGATGATCGAGAGTAGACTGATAGGGCGGTAATTGGCCTGGTTGGATATGTCCTACATTTTGTGTACAGGACATACCTGGGCAATTTTCCAAGTTGCCGGGTAGATGCCAGTGTTGTAGCTGTACTGGAGCAGTTTGGCCAGGGATGTGGCAAGTTCTGGAGTACAAGTCTTCACTACTATTGCTGGAATGTTGTCAGGGCTCTGAGCTTTTGCAGTATCCAGTGCTTTCAGCCATTTCTTGATTTCACATGGAGTGAATTGAATTGGCTGAAGACTGACATCTGTGATGCTGGAGAACTCTGGAGGAGGCCGCGATGGATCATCCACTCGGCACTTCCGGCTGAAGATTCTTGCAAATGTTAAGTCTGATATTTTGCACTGACGTGCTGGTCCTCCATCATTGAGGATGGGGATATTTGTGGAGCCGCCTCTTCCAGTAAGTTGTTTAATTGTCCACCACCATTCATGACTCCATGTGGCGGGGCTGCAGAGCTTAGATCTGATCCGTTAGTTGTGGAATCATTTAACTATGTCCATCGCTTGCTGCTTATGTTGTTTGGCACATAAGTAGCCCTGTGTTATAGCTTCACCAGGTTGACATGTCCTCCTGCACTCTTCATCGAACCAGTGTTGATTCCCTGGCTTGGTGTGACTGGTAGAGTGGGGGATATGTTAGGCCATGAGGTTACAGATTGTGGTCGAGTACAGTTCTGTTGCTGTGGATGGCCCACAGCAGGGGTTGGTGGGTGGGTGGGTGGGGTGGTGGGGGGGGAGAGGTGGTATGTAGTAATCAGCAGGAGGTTCCCTTGCCCATGATACCATGAGACTTCATGGGGTCTGGAGTCGATGCTGAGGATTCCCAGGGAACCTCTCTCCCAATTGCATACCACTGTGCTTCCACCTCTGCTGGGTCTGTCCTGCCAGAGGGACAAGACATACCCAGGGATGGTAATGGTGGTGCCTGGAACATTATCTCTATGGTATGGTTCTGTGAGTATGACTATGTCAGGCTGTTGCTTGACTAGCCTGTGAGACAGCTCTCTCAATTTTGGCACATGCCCCTAGATTTGCAGGGCAAACAGGGCTGGGTTTGCCATTGTCGTTTCTGGTGCCTAGGTTGATGCTGAGTGGTCCATCTGGTTTAATTCCTTTTTATTGACTTTTTAGTGATTTGATACTATTGAATGGCTTGCTAGGCCACTTCAGAGAGCAGTTAAGAATCAACCACATTGCTGTGGAACTGGAGTCACATGTAGGGCATGTGACATTCAGGAAGGACAGGAATCTGGGAAAAAGTGGTGGGGAGCTCTGTTAATTAGAGGACATTTGTACTGTCATGACAGATTACCTTAGTTCTAAAAATCAAGATATAGAATCAGTTTGAGTGGAACTAAGAAACAGCAAGGGGCATAAAGCATTGGTTGGAGTTGTTTAAAGGCCACCAAACAGCAGTGTTAATGTAAGTCTCAGTATAAATCAGAAATTTAGAGATGCGTGTAACAGGGGTAATACAATGATCCTGGAGATTTTCAATCTGCATATAGACTGGGTAAATCTAGTTAGTACTGATGTTGTGGAGAACAATTCTTAGAATGCATGCAAGAGGGTTTTCTAGAGCAGCACATTGAGGAACCAACTAAGGAAAGGGCTAACTTAGATCTAGTATTGTTCAATGAAAAATGACTGATTTAATAATCTTCTTGTAAAGGAGCCTTTAGGGAAGAGTGACTATAATGTGATGGAATTTTGCATTAAGTTTGGAAGTGATGTAGTTCTGTCAGAGACCAGGGTCTTAATTGTAAACAAAGGAAAACATGAAGGTATGAGGGACAAATTGGCTATGGTAGATTGGGAAACTGTTAGAAGTATGGTGGTAGACAGGCAATGGATAACACTTAAAGAACTAATACATAGTTTACATCAAAAATATATTCCTTTAATGACAAAAATCCAGCAAGGAAAAGTGTTCCAATCGTAGCTAATGAAAGAAATCAAGCATTGCACTAGATCAAAGGAAGAAGCTTATAAAGTTGCCAAAAAAATTAAGCCTGAGAATTGGGAGCATTTTATAATTCTACAAAGAAGGACCAAGAGAAAGATTAGGGAAGGGAAAACAGAATATTAGAGTAAACTAGCAAGAAACATAAAAATGGACTGTAAATGCTTCTATAGGTATGTAAAAAGGGAGAAATTAGCAAAAACATACCTAGGTCCATTACAAGCGGGGTCAGGAGAATTGATAAAAGGGAATAAGGAAAGGGCAGAAAAACGAAACAATTAGTTTGGGCGGAATTTTCCCATCCCACCCATGGCGGGTTTCGTGGCGGGCAGGAGCGGAGAATGCAGCAGCAGGCAAAAAATTGGAAATCCGCTGGCGCAAAAACAGCTTGCAATTTTCTCAATGGTGGGTTTACGGCAGGTCAGTCATTCGGCCGACTAGTGGTGTGAACGCCATTTGTGTTCATCAACATGTCATGAATGCTCATTAAAACAGTTGCTTGCTGGAATCTGGTCAGGCTTTCCAATCTTGCGTCACTCAAGTGGGAAATTACATCAGCCTCAGACCTGTTCGGAAAGGGATGGCGTGTTTAAGTCGGACTGCAGTTCGCTGGTAACTTTGAGGTGAGTGGAACATACATAGCCTACCTGCCATAGCGCTGCACTGGTCTTGTGATGAATACCAGATTGCTAGGACTGTAGAGTTGGTCTGCTCCTGCTCTTTGCCTACATTGTCCTGAAGAACACAACTGTGCTGTGGTACACATGCAGGCCTCCACTTTCAGAAACACTTCAACCAGGAGTGGGCTGTGAGGCGAGGAGGGGTGGCAATGGGAAAGGAAGGCTGTGGAATGGCAGTTGGGGAAAGGGTGAACACAAGGGAAGGCCTTTCTGGGGTTGCAGTCTAACCTCTTGTTGCCGCAGGAGTCTGTTTAGAAAGAAAGGAGGAAGACCTCCTTGGGACGAAAGCCAGAGGCTTCATTGGCACTGTTAAAGAGCTACTCAGAACTCTGGCTTTACATCACAGTCGCTGCATCTCAAGAGTAATGCATAGGAATGTTGAATTTGAGAGTGCAGGTAATAGTGAAGGAGGCTCAGCTGTACCATATATGACATTCCATCAATGAAGGTCTGTCATGTGTTTACCAGATTTGATACTCCTAATGGGCCAAAGGGCGTCCACGCATTGACTAAGAGTATATGATTGGGCATATATGACATAATATACCACATCAGAAATTGGAGCACAGAGCTAGGTTAGGCACTCATCTCAATTAACCTTTAGCATCCCACGCAGGGCTCAAGATGTTACATATCTGCGAGGCCATCTTGGTTACCTTGATGTGTGTGCTTGTGTCTCAGGAACAAGGTGGCATCAGCCACCATGCAAGTAGGGCGGGAAAATCTATGGATCCTTACAGTTTACAAATGTGTCATCTTCTGAGCTTCACTCTTGCCCCTTGAATCATTAATGTCTTCAATGTTTCCTTTTAGAGAGAAGGCAAAAGCACATATGGATCCAGGGCTCAATGCTGCCTTTGTCAGGGTCCTAATGCAATGGAGGAGGCAAAGGAGGGAGAGGCGACTTGGCATGCAGCTCCAGCAGGAGGGACATGGTCAAGCGGAACTAGAGCATGAACAGGAGGTCAGGAAGAGAGACCCAGACAATGGGGGTGACTTGCCAGACCTAGGGTTTATCGTACTTGTATTTACAAATGAGAAGAAGGCAATGCCATGAAAGTCTGTGCTTGTCCTGAGCCCTGGTACGTCACATGCCACATTCTTTGTGAAGACATGACGCCACATGTAGTTGGAGGGCATACCCTGCCAGTGGCTTTGAAGGTGACCACAGCATTCAATTTCTTGGCCTCTGGTTCATTCCAAAGAACAACAGGGGACTTGTGCAGCATCTGTCAGTCTGCAACACATTGATGCATAAAGGAGGTCACAGATGCCCCTTACAGGAAGGCCCATCACTATGTCAGGTTTTCTCTGGATGGTTTCATCGCCATCTCAGGCTTCCCAAGAGTGCAGGGTGCAATAGACTGCACCTGTGTGACTATTCGGGCTCCAAGGCCGCAGGTCCTAATGTTTATAAACTGCAAGGGCTACCATCAATGTACAACTGGTATATGATCACTGGGAGCACATACTGCACGTTTGTGCATAGTATCCTGGGAGTTGCCATGACTCCTACATCCTGAGTCACTCCTAGGTACCTGACATTTTTGAGGGGCCATTACATCTGCAGGGATGGCTGCTTGGGGATAAGGGTTACCCACTGAAACGCTGGCTGAAGACATCGGTGCGTTGCCTAGGAGTCCGTCCGAGGAACGATACAATGCTGCTCACAGCTTCACATGCCCCTTTATAGAACAGACCATAGGACTTCTGAAGATGAGCTTCAGATGCTTAGATCACTCAGTGGCTCACTCCAATATACTGCTGAGAGGGTTTTTCGCATCATTGTAATGTGTTGTGCCCTTCAGAATCTGGCAATATTAAGAAGTGAACCCCTGCTGGAGGATGAGAGCTCATCGGAGGATGAGAGCTCATCGGAGGATGAGAGCTCATCGGAGGATGAGAGCTCATCGGAGGATGAGAGCTCATCGGAGGATGAGAGCTCATCGGAGGATGAGAGCTCATCGGAGGATGAAGATCCGGAGGCCCAGGGATCTCAGGAGGCTGCTGAGGGTCAGCATGAACGCATCACACCCTGGAAGAAGGAAGACGTGGGAGACACTCCCTTGATATGTTAATTGCTGACAGGTTCCAGGAAAAGTAAAGTGAGGGAATATGGCCACATCTCTGCTAGCCCTCAATGCCATTTTCTTTCATTTCAGGGGATGTCCTGCCATTTGCAGTGAGAACGAGTCCTGCATTCATGCTTGCACATTCTGGCCTCATGAATAGCCAGGCCATGATCTTTGCTTTGGTCCATAGGGCCCTGTGAGTGAGCTCACTCTGGGAACTGAGAGTCTACTTAGGAACAAGAGCGACGTGAGAGAAGACTTGAAGCCATTGCCATCATCTAATGATGTAAACGCTGCTGCGACTGAGATGTGGACATGCCTAGGGATCTTCTCCTCCTGTGTATGTCTTTAATTCTGCCATTGCTACTGAGGAGACACAAATGCTACTAGAATATCAATGCTGATGAGCTGAATGGTGTTCCTTAAGGAAGATGGGTTCGAAACGCTTACATCGCACACTTCAAATAAAGATTTAAGCTCACCACCCTGACATCACACAAGGGTATGGAGACTAATTCAACTGAGGTTGACATCACAGGAAAGTGAATCTCACAGGGAAGACACTGAGTGGGAGGATGGCTAAACCTCAAAATAAGAGGATTCCAAAGTACAAAATCACAACGCCTTCATTTTCCAAGAACTTACACATAACCATCAAGTGTATTCACAAAAGTCCAATTTTTCTACATGTATAGCACACCCATGATACAAAATTGACATCAATTTTTCTTAACTTTCCTAACCCTACTGCTATGCCTGGGTGCAGCCTGGACACTAGCAGCAGAGGTGGAGGTAGCCTGCTGACTGCTATGTCCTGATGTCTATGAAGACCTTGGCGAGTGTCCTCTGGTGGCCCAAAAGCCTGGAGGGCCCTGGCCTGATAAAGATCACCTGTTCAGGGGCAGAAGCGCCCTCGGCGGCCTGAGAAGCTGGAGTGGATGGGGTCCCAGGTAGAGGGGGCTGAGCATGGCTGCACACCCTTGGTGTGTTCAGAGAACAGGCCCCTGGGGTGTCTGGCTGACGCTTATCCTTTCTGTGGCTTCCCAAGGGCTCCACCCTGATTCCTGCAGGAGATGGAGCACCTGGAGAGAAGTCAAGGTGCCTTGTCCCCATGTCACTTACATTTGATGATGCCCACCAGGGTGTGTGGCCATTGAGTGCAGGGTTGAGTGCAAAAACGGCAACCTGCGGGACCAAGGCCTTCATGGTGGTCACCAGCCTTCCTGTGGTGACCTCAGGGTGCTCGCATGTCAAAGCCATGGCGTCAGACAGAACGCAGACAGACTTCTCCATCGTTTGCCCTGGTCTGCTGAGTGATTGTCAAATCTCTGCCTGACATTCCGCTGCCTGTCATTGCATTTCCAGCATTAATTTGGCGGCTGTTTCCAGGGGCTCAGCACCTGACTTGGACTGAGCAGGTGGCTGGTCTCCAGCAGCCCTCCACATGCCGGAGACATGGGCTATCCCTGCCTCTGATTGCTGTGGGAACGTGTCAGTGAGGTATTCCCCAGAAAGTGAGCCCGAGCCTAATCTACAGCTGTGCTCCAACAACATGTATGTCTCTGAGTTGGTGGAGGGTGCATGTGAGCGCTGTGACGGTTCCTCTGGAGTTTCCTCTTTGGATGTAGTCTGGGGGCTTTCACTGTTGCTGGATTAGCTTGGGGGCCTCAATCTGCTAGTGCCTAATAAATAAAAAATAGTTTCAGTTAAATGAGCATGAGCTAGCTACGACTGCATGTGACTTACTGTCAGGATTTGATGAAATGATGGAGTTGTGATCCATACTAGGTTGCTGGGAGAGGCCGATCTCCCCTTCCCCACAGGAGCGATCCCTATCCTCCCCAGCCATCTGGGCTGCAGCCTTCTCAAACTCACTGAGGGCAATGATGTTGGCTGTCCCTCCCCCCACCTCCCGGTCTGTGCTCTCTTGTGTCTGTTGTACACCAGCTTGGCCTGCATGAAGAACGAAAGGCATGTGATGAGAAGGGATGCAGCAGAGTTTGGGTGAGATGCATGTCCCTTGTGGGTGGTGAGCCCTCCCCAGAAGGGCCAAAGGATGGAGTGTGTGCAACAGGATAGATGGGATGGTGGTGATGTGAAAGTCTTGGTGAGAGAATGTGTGTTGATATGTGTCTCCCACTAATGGTTGCATGAGATCCCTGAAGGGAGTAGCCATTTGAGTGCATGATGCCATGATGAGAGTTTGATATTGGAGGGAGTTGAAGAATGACTTACCACGGCGGAATGGATGAGATCATTCATCCACTTCCTGCACTGGATGTCATTTTGGGCTCAGTCGCCAGCTTCGCCAGATCTGCTCCACGACGGCCTCCCAGACCGGAGAGGTGAGGCAGCTGCGCTTCCTGCAGCCATCCCTGGGATAGAGCACTTGCCTGTGAATCTGCTGGTTCTGATCAAGGCCTGGTGGGTGAAGCAGGGTGCTGCCTTCTTGTTGAGGCCCTTGGCTGCTGCCTTCTGGCTGCAAGACATCTCTGGTGGGCTGGAGAGAGAGAGATTATGTTGGACTGGCCTTTGAATATGGCGCTTGGACCTTTGAACCCACCACCTGATGGTGGGCGGGCAAATCTTCTCCCGACTTGCCAAGTGATTCGGATCAATACACACCTTTACATAATTAATGACCCTCCAAGCGTGGAATTAGGCGCGAGTTCCCACTATTCCGGCCAGCAGGGCAGGCGCTGCTGAAACCGCCCACCGCTGCACTTAGTCCCTTTACTGCAAAATACCGCCCCTTGTGTCTGGCTTTACAGAGGAAAACCTCCTAGAAATAATGGAGAATTAAGGGATTACTGTAAATGAGGAAATGCAAGTTATTAATATCAGTTTTTTAAAAAGTGTTAGAGAAATTAATGGGACTTAAAGTAGATAAATTTCCTGGACCTGATGATCTACACCCCAGAGTGTTGAAAAAGGTGGCTGCAAAGATAGTAGATACATTGATGGTCATCTTTCAAAAATCTATGAACTCTAGAATAGTTCCTGCAGATTGGAAGATGGTAAATAAAACCCACTATTTAAGAACGAAGGGAGAGAGAAAATGGGGAACTACAGAACTGTCAGCCTGATATCAATGATAGGGAAAGTGCTAGAATCTATTGCAAAAGATGTGATAACAGGACACTTAGAAAATAATGGTCAGATTGGGCAGAGATAACATGGATTTATGAAAGCGAAATCATGTTTAACAAACCAGTTGGATTCTTTTGAGGATGTAATTAGTAAAATAGTTAAGGAGGAGCTGGTGGATGTAGTATATTTAGATTTTCAGAAAGCTTTTGATGAGGTCCCACACAGGAGGTAAACAAAATTAGAGCACTTA
Organism: Carcharodon carcharias; assembly: GCF_017639515.1. Taxonomy (NCBI): domain Eukaryota; kingdom Metazoa; phylum Chordata; class Chondrichthyes; order Lamniformes; family Lamnidae; genus Carcharodon; species Carcharodon carcharias. Next base: position 21,032,398 of record NC_054498.1, read on the forward strand.
GGATTGGGGTTAATATACTGGCATGGATTGAGAACTGGTTAACGGATAGAAAACATAGTAGGAATAAATGGATCATTTTCAGGTTGGCAGGCTGTGACTGGTTGGGTACTGCAAGGATCAGTGCTTTGGCCCCAGCTGTTCACAATCTATATCAATGATTTGGATGTGGGGATTAAATATAATATTTCCAAGTTTGCAGATGATACAAAGCTAGGTGGAAGTGTGAGTTGTGAGGAGGATGCAAAGATGCTTCAAGGGATTTAGACAGGCTAAGCAAGTGGGCAAGAATTTGGCAGATGGAATACAATGTGGGGAAATGCAGGGTAGGAAATACAGACACACAGTATTTTTTAAATTGTGAGAGGCTGGGAAGTATTGTTTTTCAAAGGGATTTGGGTGTCCTTGTTCATAAGTCACTGAAAGCTAACATGTAGGTACAGCTAGCATTTTTGGGAAGGCAAATGGTATGTTAGCAATTATTACAAGACGATTTAAGTATAGGAGTAAAGATGTCTTACTGCAATTACATAGAGCCTTGGTGAGACCGCACTGTATTGTGTGCAGATTTGGTCACCTTACTGAAGGAAGGATGTACTTGCCATAGAGGGAGTGCAACAAAGGTTCACTAAATTAATTCCTGGTATTGAGCGATTGTCCTTTGAGAAAAGATTAAATAGACTGGGCCTTTATCCTTTGGAGTCTAGTGGAATGAGAAGTAATGTCATTTAAGCATACAAAATTCTTACAGGGCTCGATACAGTAGATGCAGGAAGGCTGTTTGCGTGTCTGGGAGCTCTAAAACCAGGGGACACAGTCTCAAAATAAACGGCACCCCGCTTAGGACTGAGATGAGGAGGAATTTCTTCACTTAGGGTGGTGAATCTTTGGAACTCTCTGCCCCTGAGGGCTGTGCAGGCACAGTCGTTGAGTAGGCTCAAGACTGAGATTGATGGATTTCTTCATATTAAAAATATCAAGGGATATGGGTATTGTGCAGGAAAATGGTATTGAAGTAGAAGATCAACCATGATCTGATTGAATGGCAGAGCAGACTCAAAGGGCCTACTCCCCCTATTTCTTTTGCTCTTATGAACTTCTTTAACTATGTAAGATGAGTGGAATACTTCCTACACATTTGCCTTATAGAATTAACACTAAGAAATTGGCTCAAGTCAGAAAAAAATTCACCTTCATGTTGGTTCATGATATAAGAACATAAAAAGTAGGAGCAGGAGCAGGCCTTTCAGTCCTTCGAGCCTGCTCCACCATTCAGTGAGATCATGGCTCAACTTCTACTCAACATCATTTTCCTGCACTATTCCCATTTCCCTTGATGTTTTTAATATGTAGAAACCTATCAATGGAACTGAGCCAAAGCAGTTGAAGTTCACTAGTTGTGTTGGTACCAAAACCTGACAGAACTTGAAGATTTTGCATTGCTTTTCATAAAGTGAATGCCGTAACAAACTGATTCTTACACTATACCACAAATTGAAGATTGCATCAGTAGAGGTGGAAACTCTTTAAAGGCATATTGGTGTTAATATTGTAAATGTTGTGACAATTGTGTTCATGTGATTAAGAGCAGCTGAAACTAATTGGGGAAAGATTAGGACACATATAATAACCTGTTTCCACCTTTGGTGGGAATGGTGTGGAAGACAAAAATAGTCTGTACTTAGGTTTATTCACAAAATCTAGTAAAAACATGTTGAAGACAGTCTGAGTCCAGCTTCTTCCTTTGCCAGATGAATGTTCACTGATTAAAAACTGGCAAGTGCCACTAACAGATTAATCCAAGGAAACCTCTGTTTTTGTATCAATGTAAAGTGGTGCCATTCGGACTGAAGAATGCACCAGCTACTTTTCAAAGGCTAACAAATCAATTATTAATGCACTATCGACTGTGCTGTCTAAATCGATGCATTGGTCTAAAGTGACTCTTGTGAAGACCATGTCAAACACTACAACGTGCTATTCAAGAGAGTACTAAAAGCTGACTGATAAATTTTCTGAAAAGTGTATTTGCCAAGGCCCAGGTCACTTATGTAGGGAAAGGTCGAATATTGCTAAGAGAAACTAAAGTTCAAGCGATTATGGACTTTCCTATTCCTAAAACCAAATGAGAGAATTGTGGTTCCTTGAAATGAGTGCATTTTACAGGAAGTTTATCCTGAATTTCAACACAGTAGCTGCTCCATTAACAAACTTATTGAAGGAAAAGTCAAATATGACTAGACAGAATCTTGTAAGACTGCACTTGAGAGATTAGATGCTGCCTTACTAAATGAGCCTGTGTTGGATGCGCCAAAGTTGAACAAACCATTCAAAATGGCAACTGATGCCGGTGATGTGAGCATAGGAACCCTATTGTTTCAAAATGATGGCTGCACTATTGCCTCAGGCTTTCTTTTTAACTTTCTATGTTCCCCCTTACCTGAACCCTCCTCTCCCCATCCCCCCTCAAATATTTAGTTTAAAGCCCTCGTTATTCATTTCGCCAGGACTGGTCCCAGTGTAGTTTAAGTGAAGCTCAGCCCAACGCAAGAGCTCCTTCTTTCCCCAGTACTGGTTCCAGTGGCCCATGTATTGAAACCCATTTTGCTTACAGCAGTCTTTGAGCCTTTCAACTCTCTGATCTTATAGACCCCATGCCAATTTGCTCTAGGCTCAGGTAGTAATCCAGAGATTATTATTTTTGTTATTCGGTTTCTTAATTTATCCTCTAGCTGCTCAGACAACTTGATTAGAATCTCTTTGAGTTCTACATATATTGTTGGTACCTGTCTGGACCATGACAACTGCATCCTTTTCCTCCCACTCCCAAGTTCCTCTTCACCTTTGAAAAGATGTGCTTAACTCTGGCATCAGGCAGACAACACAGCCTTTGGGAATCTTTTAATCACTGCAAAGAATGGTATATATTCCCCTAACTATACTGCCCCCTAATCCTATTACGTTTTTTTACTCCCCCAAGTTGAGTGCTCCGCTGTACTATTATATTGTGGTCAGTTTGCTCATCCTTTCTTCAGTTCCTGCTCTTGTCCACGCACAGGCTACAAGAACCACATACCTATTGGACAATGTAAGGGCTGAGGGTCCTCTAGTCCTACTTTCTGCATCCCCATATCTACTACCATGCTACTACATACCATCTACCTACCTCACTTGTAGTCACGCCCGCCTGTCCCTGACCACTTAATGGGTGTGACTGCTTCTTGAAACAGTGTCCAAGTAATTTTCTCCCTCCCTTATAGCATTGTAGTGCCTGAAGCTCGGAGTCAAACTCATCAACTCTGAGCCAAAGTTCCACGAATTACAGACACTTCCTGCAGATGCGGTTGCTGTGGATCACACTGGTGTCCAACAGCTTCCACACACTATAGCTGCAACTCATCATTCTGCCATCTTTATTGTGTTTTATTTAACTGATTAGGTTTTCAAATTTTGAAAAAGCACTGTGTCTAATTGTAGTTATATTAAGTTTAACTAGTTAAGCTATAAATTTGACACAGTACTAACATCTCCCCAATCCTAATGTAAACTACTACCCTAGTTTAGAGAAAAAAATACAACTCACTAACCAATCACTGACCTGTTCACCTAATTAATGCCCCTAGACCTCAGCTCTCAGGTCTCGCTGACCCCCACTACCTCTCTGACTGCTCCTTGCTTTGTAAAAGACCGGAACAGCATCTCTTCCATCACTTGGTTGAATTACCTCACTCACTACATTCCCAAGTTTAGTATTCTGTAGAAGTATACTCTTGTTCCCCTTAGAGAACTGAGAGGTTCAAGAGGAGCTTTGATAGAGGTGTTCAGAATTGTGACTGGCCTGGACAGAGTAGATAAGAAGTGTTCCCATTGGTGGAAGGGCTGAGGACCAGAGGATACCAATTTAAGAACCAAAAGTGTTATGAGGAAAAATGTTTTTACGTAATAGTTGGTTAGGATCTGGAATGCACTGCCTGAGATTGTGGTGGAGGCAGATTTGAATGTGGTTTTCAGAAGGGAATTGGATACTTAGCTGAATATAAAAAAATTGCAGAACTATGGGGAAAAGATGGAGCAGTGGAACTTTCTGAGTTGCTTGCAGAGAGCTGGCGTTGGCACAATGTGCCGCTTAGCTTCTTATGCTATAACCCTTCTATTCTATAGTTAAGGGTATGAAAAAGGTGTTTGTGGAATATTACTTTTAAATAAAATTGTGGAATTAGGACTGAGACAGTAGTTCAGATTAGAAAAAGGTGGGTTTAAGGCTGATAACTGGAAATTCTTATTCAACTAAGCATTATCAATAACTAGAATGGACTCCTGGATTGAGAAGCGGAGACAAGAACTTTTGAACCCATAAGAAATAAGAGCAGGAGTATGCCATTCAGCCCTTTGAGCCTGCCCTGCCATTCAATGAGATCATAGCTGTCTTCACTATAGAGGATATTAAAAAAATTCCATTAATAGCTGTAACTGAGGAAGTGGGAGGGAGAGGGGAACTTGGTGAAATTGCATACTAATGGAGCTACAGGCTGACAAGACTCTGGGTCCTGATAGACTCCGTCCTAGGATCTTAAAAGAGGTGACTAATGAGGTAGTTGATGCATTGGTGTTAATTTTCAAAATTCACTAGATTCTGGAAAGGTTCCATAATTTCTACTGGAAAGTAGCAAATATAACCCTTCTATTCAAGAAGGGAGGGAGGCAGAAAAAGGGAACTATAGGCCAGTTAGCTTTAAGTCTACCATGGGGAAGGTGTTAGAATTGATCACTAAGGAGGTTATAGCTGAGCACTTAGAGAAACTCAAGATAATTGGGAAGAGTCAGCATGGTTTTGTGAAAGGGAAATCATGTTTAACCAATCTTTTGGAGTTCTTTGAAGAAGTAACGTGTGATAAAGGGGAGCCTGTAGATGTGCTGTATTTGGCCTTCCAGGAGGCTTTTGATTAGATGCCACATCAATGTTTTTTGCAGAAAATAAAAGCTCATGGTGTAGGGGATAACATATTAGCATGGATAGAGGATTGGCTGGTTGGCAGAAAACATAGAGTATGCATAAATGGGTCACTGTATAATTGGCAGGCTGTGACGAGTGGAGTCTTGCAGGAGTCTGTGCTGGGGCCTCAACTTGTTACAATTTATATCATAAGAGGAGTGAAGACATGGTAGCAAAATTTGCTAATGACACAAGAATAGGAAAGTATGTTGTGAAGAATGCAGATGGATATAAATAGGTTGAGCGACTGGGTAAAAGTCTGGCAGATAGCGTATAATGTAGGAAAATGTGAAGTTTTTCACTTGGGCAGGAAGAGTGAAAAAGCAGAGTATTGCTTAAACGGACTCCGGCTGCAGAATTCCAAGGTGCCGAGGGATCTAGTAGTTCTCGTGCATGAGTTGCAAAAAAGCTAGTGTGCAGGTACAGCAAGTAATTAAGGAGGATAGTGGAATGCTACCTTTTATTATGAGAGGATTGAACATAACTGAAGCATAACACCCTTACTTTTATACAGTCCATTGGTGAGAGCACGCCTTGAATATTGTGTGCAATTTTGATCTCCTTATTTAAGGAAAGATGTAAACGTGTTGGAGGTGGCTCAGAGGAGGTTTACTAGATTGATACCTGGAATGAGCGGGTTGTCTTATAAGGAAATGTTAGACAGATTGGGCTTGTTTCCACTGGAGTTTAGAAGAGTGAGGGGTAACTTGATTGAGGTACATAAGATCCTGAATGGTATTGACAAGTTGGTCATGGAACGGTTGTTTCCTTTTGTGAGTGAGTCCACATCTAGGAATTCTGCAGCCGGAGTCCGTTTAAGCAATACTCTGCTTTTTCACTCTTCCTGCCCAAGTGAAAAACTTCACATTTTCCTATATTATACTCTATCTGCCAGACTTTTACCCAGTCACTCAACCTATTTATATCCATCTGCATCCTCCTTACGTCCTCTTCACAACATACTTTCCTACTCTTGTGTCATTTGCAAATTTTGCTACCATGTCTTCACTCCTCTTATGATATAAATTGTAACAAGTTGAGGCCCCAGCACAGACTCCTGCAAGACTCCACTCGTCACAGCTTGCCAATTATACAGTGACCCATTTATGCATACTCTATGTTTTCTGCCAACCAGCCAATCCTCTATCTGTTTTAAAAGAGGGGGTTGCCCTTTTAGGACAGAGATGAGGAGAATTTTTTTCTGAGGGCTGTGCGACTTTGGAACTTTGCCTCAGAAGGTGGTGAAGGCGGAGTTACTGAATATTTTTAAGGCAGAGATAGATAGATTCTTGTTAGGAAAGGGAATCAAAGGTTATCGGAGGTAGATGGGAATGTGGAATTCGAAACAACAGATCAGCCATGATCTTATTGATGGTGGAGCAGGTTCGAAGGGCCGAATAGCCAACTCCTGCTCCTATTTTGAATGTTTGTATGTTCTACTGCAACATAATTTTTTTTTTGCTTAGATTTAAGAGCCCTGCTGGCTCTGTCGCTGCCTGCCCCCCCAACCGGTCCTGTCGCCCTGTCGCTGCCCGACCCCCCCACCCCCCTCAAGCCGTCTGTGTTGCTGCCAACACCCCCCCCCCCCCCCCGCCCCCGGCCTCCCCTGTCGCTGCCTGCCCCCACTCAGTCTATGTCACTGCCCGCCCCCCTGCCGTCCCTGTCGCTGCCCATCCAGATTGCCATTGGTATCATTTCCCACATTCCAGGCTGCCTCAAGGTGTCATCTTTGTCCTGTAAATATCAGTCTACTAATTTTATTTATTCCTTTCACTGCAATGTGTAAATCGTTTTATTTATTTGTCTATGTAATTACAGTATGTTACACATAAAGGTTCAATATATTCCTGTCACTGAGGTTTGTGAAGAACACATTTAAGATGTATTTACCTACTGTAGGCAGTAACATGCCCTGAGAATACCAATAGTATATAAAGATGTTTATGATTTGCTAAGTTTGTACTGTCCTCTTCTATGCAAAGCTTTTTACTGTATTCGATAAACTTGGCAGGAATTAGTCATTTACTGATGGTGCAATCCAAAATGAAATGCTGGCTAACAACTATTAAGAAACCTAGTTTAGAAACGTCTTTGTACAATTTTAAAAATTAAATTTGCCTTTGTTTTCTTTGTGAGCTTTTGTCATGAGAAGAAGATTTCTTTAAGTGTCAGCAACATTTAAAGAAAGAAAATATTTATTTGTTTTTCGGTAGAGCATAAGCATATTTTCTAACGTCTATGGTTTTGCTAGAAATAAACAAAGGAAGTAGTTCTGTTACAATAACAGCAGATAGCATTTATATAAGGTGTTTCATATCATAAAATAGCCCACTCCCTTCACAAATATTACCAAATAAAATTTGACACTGGACCACAACGTGGCCAATTTTGGTCAAGGTGATAGGTTTTAATGAGCATTTTAAAGGAGGCGGAGAGGTTTATGGAGGGAATTGCAGAGCTTGGGGCTTAGGGAGCTGAAGGTATGGATACCATTCGGTTAGAAGATGCAAATCATGTAAGTGCAAGAGGCCATACATTGAAGAAGCTCAGATTTTGGAGGGTTGTAGGGCTAGAAGTGGTTAGAGAGAAAGGAAACTGTGAGGTGCTGAAGAGATTTGAAAGCTGGGATGAGAATTTTAAAATTGAGCTGTTGCTAGACCAGGTATCACTGTAGGTCAGGGAACATTTTACTGCGTTTAAGCTGCTATCTAAATGGAAGTTGCTGTTGTGTGCCTTTATATGCCTGTTGCCTTTTGTGCACATTCCCACTATATTTGCAAATGGTGTCTTTGCCTCAAAGTCTGATCATCTTATTTTCTATTATTGTTTGGACAATGTGCTCCAGCAATAGTTAACTGTTCAGGAGGATATGTAAATGATATGGGAAGAAACTCCACCCCAGATAATTTTTAATTTTCTTTTTGCACGGATGGATTTTTGACCTGCTGTTTTAGCCACAGTATTTATGTGACTGGTCCAGTTAAGTTTCTGGTCAATGTTAACTCCCAAGATGTTGATGGTGGCAAATTCAGCAATAGTAATGCTATTGAATTGAATCTAATGGAAACTGGCATCTCTGATGCTGGGGACATCAGAAGAAGGCTGAGCTGGATCATCAATTCAGGTTTCCAGCTGGAAGATGGTTGTAAATGCTTCAGCCTTGCCTTTTGCACTCGTGCTAGGCTACCCCATCATTGAGAGTGGGGCTGTTTGTGGAGCTGCCTCCTCTGATGAGGTTTTGAATTGTCCACCACCATTCATATCTGGATGCAGAAGGACTGCAGAGCTTTGATCTGATCCGTTGGTTGTAGGATTGTTTAACTGTATCTGTAGCATGCTGCTGTTTAGTATGCATGTACTCCTGTGTAGCTTCACCAGGTTGACACCTCATTGACTAGTCTGTGGGATAGCTCTTCCAGTTTTGGCACAATTCACCAGACTTCATGACTTTGCAAGGTTGATTGGGCAGGATTTGTCTAGGTTGATGTCAGATGCTCCATCCAGTTTTATTCTTATTTATGCTTGATACTTTATAGGGATACTTTAATAATACTTTTGTGAGGGTTACCGTGAACTGAACTGAATCTTGTCTTCACCTGAATCCCATACTTGCACACATTCCAGCAGGACCTGCTGGATTGTGATCTCACTAATTGTCCAAGCGCTAATCAAGGATACTAAAACTAAGTGTAACTTTTGTATGGGATGTGATTAACTAAATCAGCCCAGACTGGAATATTTTATTTCATTTAAATGGTGGCATTTCTTTTGTGGAATTCTATGAAAAACTTTGGTTGCAAGCACGTGGAATCCAAATTTAGAACTTAAATTTGTGGTTCAATTCCAAAATTGGGCATGACAATGGCCTCCTCCTTCTCCTGTTAGTTGTTTAATTATCCACCATCATTCATGACTGATTGTTGAGTTGCAAGTACAAGTTCACATAAGTCTTTGATACAGCAGTGAGAACAGAACTGGCTCAAAGAATGGCATGATTGGGTACTTAATATTCCTGGCTGCAAGTTATTTAGGAGAGGGGATGACAGTATTGTTCAAATAAAGTATTATATCTTTGGAGATAGATGGTGAGGAGCTAGATTCTATTTGGTTAGAATTAAGGAAAAACAGAGGAACTATTATGCTATTAGGCAAATGCTACTGCCCATCAGTTAGTGGGAAGGAAATTAAGGAAGAAATTTGATGCCAATTACAGAAAGATGCAAGAACTACAGAATAGTGATAATGGTGCCTTCAGTTATCCCAATGAAGAAAGCATGGGAATAGGAGTAGGCCATTTATTAGCCCTTGTCCCGTCCTGCCATTCAATAATCTTTCAGGTGAAACCAATTAAACCAAATCAACAAAATGAGGTCAAATCAAGCACAGCCCCTAATTCAGGTCAGTTGTAAAACCAAGAACAAAGTTTATACGAACCTTACAAACTTCAAACCAAAATATGATTAAAGGGGTCAACACAACACCCCAGTCCCCGCGGTGCCCACCGGGCACGGAAGGCGTCCCGCCATTCAATGGGGTCATGACTAATCTGTGTCCTAATTCCAATACCATCCTTGCCCATCCCCCCCATCCCTTAGCACCTCTTGTTAGCAAAATCTATCAATTTTAAAATTAACAATTGATCTAGCATCAGTTGTTATCTGCTGAGTTAAGTTTCAGAAGGGGAGGGAATTGCTGTGGAATCTATTTCCAGTTTATGCATTAATTCTTATGGGAAAACCTGATTCACGTAACATTGTTTTGCTTAAAGTGTAGACCTTAGATGTTAAGTGAGGAATTACTGTATTTCTATTTTCCACCTATTCTAACTAAATTAATTAGATATAAAGGAGAAGCTGTTGAGTGTGACCAAAGGAGAAACTTAATCTGATTGATGATGTTGTTAATAGTCTGTTTGTTAGTTGAATACTTCTAAAAGGCCAGGTGCAACAGAGTATGAGCTTCATAGAATAATCAGCCTCGTGAGTCACATATGGCGTTCCCACACAATGCAGAAGTGAAATGGAACAAACTTCGAGACACCATCTACAATACTGCACTTTCAACAAACAGGAAGCAAGAGCTCTCACATACGCACACTCGGACCTCGTTCTATCTCCCTCCCCTCCACCCCCCCGCCGTCTCTCTCTTTCACACTCTCTCACACACACATACATGCACACACCCCTCTCTCTCAAACAAGCACACACACACACACACACACACACACACACACACACACACACACACACACACACACACACACACACACACACACTCTCTCTCTCTGTCTTTCACATGGGCACATAAACACACAGACCCTCTCTCCCTCACATGCACACACACATTCTCTCTCACCCCTCTCTCTGCCGCGCACACTTTTTCACGCTCGCACCATTTCATGCTCGCTCTTGCTCTTGTGCTTTCTCTTGCTCGCTCTTTCTCATGCTTCCTCTCGCTGGCTTGATATCTAACTGCCCACACCTCCCTCCCTCCTCTGGCCACTCGCCTGCCCTCAAGCCGCCTGCCCTGCTGCCCTACTCCGGCACCTGCCCTCCTCCAGCCGCCCGCCTACGCGCCCTCCTCCGCCCACCCGCCCTCCTCCGGCCGCCTGCCCGCCATCCCCTCCCGCCCTCTCTCCTCTGGCCTCCCACCCCCCTCATCTGGCTGGACGTCCTCCAACCCCTACCTTCCTCCCCTCCCCTCGCCTCCCTCCCACCTCTGGCTGGCTGCCCGCCCGCCCATGCTCCGCTCGCTCGCTCCCCCCACCCAGCCATCCGCCCATTTCGCCCTCCAGCCGCCTGCCCCTCCCGCCCTCCCTCCCACTCCCACCAGCCTGCCCTCCCTACCCTGGCGGCCTTTCCTGCTCCCCTCCCACTCCAACTCCTCCCTTCGCACCCCCCCCATCCCTGCCACCCTCCACTGCCTCCCCTCCCCTCCATCCCTCCAGCCCTCCCACCGTCCCTCCTTCCCCCACCTGCCCTGCAAGCCTCCTTCCTTCCCTCAGCTGCGCTCCTGCCTTCTCCCGGCCGCCCTCCCTCCTTCCCCCAGCCACCCTCCCGCCCTCGCTCCTTCCCCCCGGCCGTCTCCCGCCGTCCCTCCTTCACCCGGCTGCCCTCCTGCGTCCCCCTCCTTCCCCCCGGCCGCCCTCCCGCGCCCCCCTCCTTCCCCTCGGCCGCCCTCCCTGCTTCCCCCGGCAGCCATCCCGCCTCCCCCGGCTGCCCTTCCGCCCACCCTCCTTCCCCCGGCCGCCGTTCCGCCCTCCCCCCTTCCCCCGGCCGCCGTTCCGCCCTCCCCCCTTCCCCCGGCCGCCCTCCCGCCCTCCCTTCTTCCCCCTCCCGCCCTCCCTCCTTCCCCCGGCCGCCCTCCCGCCCGCCCTCCCTCCTTCCCCCGGCCGCCCTCCCGCCCTCCCGCCCTCCCTCCTTCCCCCGGCCGCCCTCCCGCCCTCCCGCCCTCCCTCCTTCCCCCGGCCGCCCTCCCGCCCTCCCCCCTTCCCCCGGCCGCCCTTCCCCCCTTCCTCTTTCCCCCGGCCGACCTCCCGTGCTCCCCCTCCTTCCCCCGGCCGCCCTCCCTACTTCCGCCGGCCACCCTCCCTCCTTCCCCAGCTGCCCTCCCTCCTTCCCCCGGCCACCCTCACTCCCTCCCTCCCTCCCTCTCTCCTTCCTTCCTTCCCTCCCTCCCTCCCTCTCTCTTTCCCTCCCTCCCTCTCTACTTCCCTCCCTCCCTCTCTCCTTCCCTCCCTCCCTCTCTCCTTCCTTCCCTCCCTCCCTCTCTCCTTCCTTCCCTCTCTCCCTCTCTCCTTCCCTCCCTCCCGCCCTCTCTCCTTTCCTTCTCTCCTTCTCTCCCTCCCTCCCAGCTGCCCTTCCTCGCTCAATCCCTCCCTCCCCTCAATCCCTCCTCTGGCCGCCCTCCCTCTCCCCACGGCCGCCGTCCCTCCCGCCTGCCCGCCCTCCCTCCCTCCCTCCCGCCCTCCCTGCCACCCTCCCTCCCGCCCTCCCTCCCTCCCTCCCTCCCTGTCGCCCGCCCTCCCTCCCTCCCTCCCTCCCTGCCGCCCGCCCTACCTCCCTCCCGCCTGCCCTCCCACCCTCCCTGCCGCCCGCCCGCCCTCCCTCCCGCCCTCCCTGCCACCCGCCCTCCCTCCCTCCCTGCCGCCCGCCCGCCCTCCCTCCCTCCCTGCCGCCCGCCCGCCCTCCCTCCCTCCCTGCCGCCTGCCCGCCCTCCCTCCCTCCCTGCCGCCTGCCCGCCCTTCCTCCCTGCCACCCGCCTGCCTGCCTGCCCGCCCTCCCTCCCTCCCTGCCACCCGCCCGCCCTCACTCCCTCCCTGCCGCCCGCCCTCCCTTCCTCCCTCCCTCCCTCCCTCCCTGCCGCCCGCCCTCCCGCCCTCCCTCCTGCCCTCCCTCCATCCCTGCCGCCCGCCCTCCCTCCCTCCCTCCCTGCCGCCCGCCCTCCCTCCCTCCCTCCCTGCCGCCCGCCCTCCCTCCCTCCCTCCCCCGGCCCTCCCTCTTGCCCTCCCTGCTTCCCTCCCACCCTCCTTTCTTCCCTTCCTCCCTGCCCCCTTTCTCCCTCCCACCTTCTGCCCTCCCTCTCTCTCTACCTACCATAGGGGAAGTGTTAGAAGCTATTGTTAAAGAAGTTATAGTAGGGTACTTGGATATGCTGAAGGTCATAAGGCAGAGTCAGTATAATTTTGTGAACGTGAAATCATGTTTAATCTGCTTATTGCAGTACTTTGAGGACGTAACATGTGCTGTGGATAAGAACCAGTGGACTTACTGTACTTAGATTTCCAGAAGGCATTTGGTAGTGTGCCACATCAAAGGTTATTGCAGAAAATAAAAGGTCATAGTATAGGTGGTAACATATTGACATGGATAGAAGATTGGCTGGTTGACAGGAAACAGAGATTAGGCATAAATGGGTATTTTTCAGGTTGGCAGGACGTAAGGAGTGGCATGCCACAGGGATCAGTGCTGGGACCTCAGCTGTTTACAATTTATATAAATAACATGGATGAAGGGATGGTTGCCAAATTTGCTGATGATGCAAGGATAAGTAGGAAGTACGTTGTGAAGAGGACGTAAGGTGGCTACAAATAGGTTAAGTGAGTGGGTAAAGACTGGCAGATGGAGTTTACTGTTGGAAAATGTGAACTTGTCCATTTTGGCAGGGAGAATAAAAGAGAAGCATATTATCTAAATGGTGAGAGATTGCAGAGCTCTGAGGTGCAGAGGGATCTGGGTGTCCTAGTGCATGAATCACAAAGTAATTAGGAAAGCTAATAGAATGTTATCATTTATTGTGAGGGGACTTGAATATAAAAGTAGGGAAGTTATGCTTGAGTTGTACAGGGCATTTCTGAGACCACATTTGGAATACTGTGTACAAGATTGGTCACTTTATTTAAGGAAGGATGTAAATGTGTTGGAAGCAGTTCAGAGAAGGTTTACTAAACTAATACCTGGACTGGGTGGGCTGTCTTATGAGGAAGGATGGGACAGAACAAGCTTGTATCTACTGGAGTTCAGAGAGTAAGAGGCGACTTGATTGAAACTTATAAGATCCTGAGGGGCTTTGACTGGTGGTTGTGAAGAGGATATTACTTTTAGTGGAAGAATCTAGAACTAGGGCTCACTGTTTGAAAATAAGGGATTGCCCATTTAAAACAAAGATGAAGCGATATTTTTTCAATGAGTGTCGTGAGTTTTTGGAACTCTCTTCCTGAAAAAGTGGTAGAAGCAGAGTCTTTGAATATTTTTAAGGCAGAGGTGGATAGATTCTTGGTAAACAAGGGGGTGATAGATTATCGGTAGTAAGCGGCATACAGATTTCAGCCATGAACTTATTAAATGGCGGAGCAGGCTCGAGGGGCAGAATAGCCTACTCCTGTTCCTTTTTTTATGTTTCACAGCAGAGTGGAAGAGAGTTAGAGGTATGTGGTATGCTTTTATTAAAGTTACAGCAGTTTTCCTTGGGTAATATTACTGGATTTTTATAGTTAAACCTTTATTGTCTGGAAGGTCTTTACATGTGGCTGTGACCAAGTAGGGAGCCTTTTGGGGGAATGTTTCATAAGACTAATTTTTCATTGTGTAACTTTAATATTGTGTGCTTAAGTTTTATTTTATTCTTCTTACTAAAACTTTTGCATTTAACTTTTAAAATCCCAATGGTGTTACTGGACTTCTCGCTGCTGAGATCAGTTTGTTTTCTTCTCATTTTCAGAATGCAAAAAAAAGGGGCATGGCCCGTAAGCCAAGTTTCCCTCTGGGAGTTGGTTTGGGCAGCAATTAACATCGGCCATGGTCATAAAACTACCAATGGGTAGAGTGGAGGATGTGGGAAAAATGTAAAGTTTTTATTTGAAATATTATGATTTTGATGTTAAGGTGCATGTTACCCCAGAAACACATTAATGTGAACCAATCAGACCTTCTTCAAAATAAAGTGTAGACAAATGCTTCATTTTGGGTTCTTAATTGCACCTCTCTTACTGTGTATGTTTTTCGTATTTTAAGGGAACAGTAAATTTAGGAAGTGAGGCAGACATTTTGTATATAATCTTTTTAAGCAGTTGAAAGTTTAGGCATGCAGCATTTCAGGTTAATGAATAGTGTGCTATAGAACACGAAAATAAATAAATGTAAGCACTTCTATTTGGCAAGGTGCTAGCTGCTGCATAGATACAAATGACATATATATTCACTGAAGAATGAATGGGGAAAGAGCTTTGACTGAATGTACCCAATTTAGCCAAACCTGTGAAGTTGCAAGCTTGCACAAATTACATCTTTTTTCATTTTGAATGGCTATTTTAAGAAGCGGCTGAGCATATGTTTACGTATAAAAAAAAAAGTAGCTTGCATTTATATAAAACTTTTCACAATCTTAGCACACCCCAAAATTCCTTAACAGCCAGTAACATTTTTTTTAAGTAGTTTTATATTCTATTTTATTTCAGAGATCAAGTATGCGCAGTACTTTGCTTTCGTTTAAGGAAAAAAAGCTTTCAAGGACATATTAAATTCGGTACAGGTTGTCCCCATTGTAGTATAGGAAACATGGCAGACAGTTTTGTACATAGAAATACTGTAATTTATGCAATCACGGCATGAAGTGTAATTTTTGTTTAAGTAAAAATGACTGATATTGAATTAACTCTTTGCAGCCATGTGTTTCTCCTCTAGGCAGCAGTCCCTTTGGTAAAGTAGGAGATCTGACAAACAAATGTTCACTGCCATTGGAGTATACTGTTCATTAACATTGTGAAAGTGAAATGTTTTAATTGCATAATATGCAGCTAAATAACACCTCCATTTATCTTATTGGATAAAATTCTTCATTAATTATTAAATACTTTTTGATATAAATTTTTTCAAACTTTAGGATGGAGGGGATGGTTAAAGTTCTTCATGCTCTCTTTTCCCTTAACAGGGGCTTAACTTCCTATAAAGTCCAAAACTGCTCTTGTACTTAGCGACACTCTTACACCACCTTCAAATCTATGGACACATTTCAAGAAATGCTTGTCGCAGCTGCTTGATTCTTCTTTTGTCTCCAGCCTTCAAATTTTCTCCATTGGAACTCGTTCCCTCTCCATAGTTTATTGCTTCTGCAGTTGTTATTTGAACTTTCATTTCTTGTTCTCGGAATTTTCCTTTCTGTCTTATAAGGTCAAGGATCCTACTTTGCATATTTACTTTTGTATCCAAATCATTGCTATAAGAAATCATGACTCATTGCACTTCCAATCCTTTGATTCTTTCTCATAACCCGAAAACAATAGAATCAACACTTCTTGCTTCCACTGTCTATTTAGGGAGCTTGTTCCTAGATTAATCACCCGCTCAATGGAATAATGTTTCCAGAGAGATATTTTGCATTTGCTTCCCTTCAAGTACAGAATGTGTTGCCTGCTTCTACCGTTCTACCCAACAGCTGAAACGGCTTGTCATGATCCACATCATCTAGTTCATTTAGCATCTCAAGGACAGTAACCATATTACCTCTCAACCTTCCCCTCCAGTGAAACCATGTCCATTTCATGTAATAGATACACACAATAGTCTCATCATTCCTTCAATCATTTGGCTTGCCCTCTCGTGTGTCCTTTTAATAACTGCAATACCTTTTTTTGACTGTGGCGACTAGAACCGTACATAGCATTTCCAATGTACAGCTGCACTGATAATATGAGGTGGCAGGATTACCTCACTGCATCAGTTTCATATCGATCTTTTAATACTTCCCAAATTTTGATTTGCTTTAATTACTGTCACCAGGCATTGTTCCTACAGCTTTTTATTGTTATTCCGGATCACCGATTTCCCTTTCATGAACCCATATTAACTATCTTTTATGATTTCATTTCTATCCAGATGTTCCATGATCTTATCTGTAAGTACTTCCATAACTTTATCCAGAATAGGCATTAAACTCACTAACGTAGTTTCCTGGGTCAATGCTGCTATAATTTCTTTTTAAAACTGGAACAACACTGCTTTTGTTGAGTCTCCAGACACCACTCCAGTATTTAGTGAGTCCTACAACAACAACTTGTATTTGTATAGCATCTTTAATGTAATGAAACAGCCCAAGGTGCTTCACAAAGGTGTTATTAAACAAAATATAACACCAAACCACATAAGGAAATATTCAGACAGATGACCAAAATCTTGTTGTAAATGTAGCTTTTAAGGAGTATCTTAAAGGAGGAGAATGTGGTAGAGAAGCAGAGAGGTTTAGGGAGAAAATTCCACAGTTTGGGCCTTTGGCAGCTGAAGGCTGAACAACCAATGGTGGAGCAATTAAAATTTGGGATGCTCAAGAGGCTGAAATTGGAGATTGTAAGTATCTTAAAGGGTTGTGGAGAACGTTCTAGAAATGGAAAGGGTCCAGGCCATGGAAGGATTTGAAAACAAGAATGGGAATTTTAAAATTGAAGCATTGCTTTAACCGGGATCCAGTGTAGGTCAGGGAACACAGGAATTTCTGCAAGTTAGGACATGCGCAGCAGAGTTTTTAATGACCTCATGTTTATGGTGGGGAGAATATGGGAGGCCAGCCAGGAATAGCCAAGTCTGAAGGTAACAAGGGCATGCATAAGGATTTCAGCAGCAGGTGAACTGCGGCGGGGTGGAGATGGGCAAACTGGAAATAGCCAGTCTTCGTGTCAGTGGATATTTGAAAGTTCATCTTGATCTTCAGTCTTCCCAGTACTTAGACAATTTGAAGGAGCCAAGAGAGGTGATGGTGAGGTAAAGCAGGATGTTGTCAGTGTAGATGTGAAAATTGACTTGTTTTTGGATGATGTCACCGAGGGGTAATATATAATTGAGAAATTGGAAGGGGCTGAGGATAGAACCTTGGGGGATACTAAAGGTAACCGAGCGAGAATGGGAAGAAAGCCATCAATGGCGATTCCCTGGCTATGATTAATTAGATAAGAATGGAATTAGATGAGTGCAGCCCCATTGAACTGGAGAGGACCTGGAGGATGATGGTGTGATTAACTGTGTCAGAAGCTGCAAACAGTTCAAGAAGGATGAAGAGGAATAGTTTGCCTTTGTCACTGTGACATAGGATAAGTGCTGTTTTGGTTCTGTGGCAGGGGTGGAAATCTGTTGAGGGATTAAAATATAGAGTTCTGGGAAAGAAGGGCATGAATTTTGGAGGTGTCAATATGTTCATGGACTTTGGAAAGGAAACTGAGGTTAGAAATTGGGCAGTAATTTGCAAGGATGGAAGAGTCAGGGTTCTTTTTGAAGAGAGGGGTGTTGAAGGGTAGACGGACAGAACTCGCGGCAGAGAACCAGTAACAACAACAGCTCATTTGGGAGGCATGAAAGGAGTTTGCTGTGGTCACAAGTGATGGTGGAAAGGAGGTGGTAAGTCAATTTCCCAATCTTTTTGGGGTACTACTGCCCTTTCCAAAATCTATCCTGATGTATTAGGGCAACTGAACAAGGGTTAATTTTAAACAATATTTCGGGCCACTCAGTATATGCTTACTAGCTTTTAAGTTGAATCAGTTATGTCATGCTGCTAACATATAACAAAAAAAACAATTCATCACATCTCCCCAACCAATATCCTAGAAACAATTCCTCTAGAATGGGAATTTAGATAGTTGAATATTATATGATTTTGCACATAAATGATTATACGATTTTCCTCTTTATAATGGAATGAAGTGAATGCAAATTTCAGTTGAGTAGTGCAGTGCAACAACAAATATCATACTTAGTGTTCTGAATAAATGCATCCGTTCACGCTAGTGCATATGGAATGCCACTTTGAACAACAGCACATCAGCATCCTGACCAGCACCTCTCATTTTTAGTCCAAGGCATGAGTTCTACTTTGAAAAGGCAACGGGGTGTGTGTGTGTGTGTGTGTGTGTGAAGGAATGAGTGTGAGAGCAGGTGTGCGTGTGTGAGAGTATGCGTGAGTGCGTGTATGACTGTGTCTGTGGAAGTGAATGAGTGGGCGTGCTAGTGAGTGTATGTGTGTGTCCCCTTACTCCCAGTCTCAAGTTTCTCACTCACTCTCAACACCACATACCAACATAGTGGGTGAGGTTGAGTGATTGAGCACCCTGAGACTGGGAGTGAGCCAGGCACACACTGACCCTCTCTCACTCTGGTCATTTTTATTAATTATTATTTTTTAAAATATCAGTGTATTGCTTGATATATGCTCAGCATGTTGTGTATTTTCATGTAGATCCCCTTTTCAATGTCTTTGTAAATGCCTATCCAGCACATAGCTGATCTGACTCCGAGCTTACACTTCTTCATTCCCATGTGGCATTCGTGCACCTTTTGAAGAAGTTTTCTGTATTTCGTTTTGATGATTCTGCATCTGGTCAGCAAAAGATCATCTTCTATTGACATGTCATCTCTGATTGACTAATACTGCTGTACTGCTGGTTGTGTCTGCCATATCCTATCAGGCAATCCCTGGATCACTTGCTGAGAGAGCATCTGTAACATTTGTCTTTGCTGGTCTCATCTCGAAGTTGACTCAGTTTTGGCAGTGTTCCGTTCACTAGATATTTTCAACTGGATCTTGTATCTCGTGTTGCTCACGTGACGACAAATGATATATCACATTTTCAAGCAACATTTCTCTTCCTGGCATGTATTTCAGAGTGAAATTGTAACTCTGAGGCCTCAAGAGTAATCACTGCGGTATTGCTCATGCTCTGCCCAGATTTTTCTTATACATCTGCTCTATTGAACAAAGACCACTCTCTACGATAAACTTTTTCACATAGAAATATGTATGGAGTTTCTCAAATCCATACGTGACAGCCAAAAGCTCCTCTTCTATGTTGACGTATTTGGTCTCAACTGAATTTTAGATGTGAATACTGTTGGCCTCCCTGCTTGTACCAGTGCCGGTCCTAATCCTTTTGGAGAAGCATCTACTTGCGGACTGACAGTATTGCCACCTTCATACTCCTACTTAGAGTTTGTTGAAATTCCTCTTGTGACTGACCATTGGTATTCTCTCATCAGCTCATAGCTTTTTTGTGTGTCTGACGTGTGGAGTATAAAAGAATTCCTACTGGATTAAGCCAAGGAAACTTCTTAGCTCTTGACTCTTGGAGCATCCACCTCAGATAGCTGAGACTTCTTCAGGACTTGGCTTGACTCCATCAGGCCTGTCATCCTGTCACCTTCGCAATGCATTTGTGTGCATTTAGCTTGAGCCCAGTTTTCCTGGCTCTCTCCATGGTTTAGTTTACATGATAGTCATGATATTTTCCATGTATATCATCGATCTGGGTATCACCAGCTATGCTGACTATTCCTTTAAGTCGTCTGAATGCCTCATCTATTTTCTGCTGGAACACATCCTGGCTCACTTTAATGCCAAAAAGTAGGCGCAGGACTTGTACTGACCAAAGAACGCATTGAATGTTATGAACAGCAAAGATGTCTCCTCAAGCTTCACATTCCAGTAGTCATTTCTGGCATCAAGCTTCCTGAAAACCTTTGACTCTGCCAGTGCTGGCAAAGGCAATGAAGAGTGCAGGAGGGCACGCCAGGAGCAGCACCAGGCATACATAACAATAAGGTGTCAACCTGGCGAAGCTACAACACAGGACTATTTGTGTGCCAACCAGCATAAGCAGCAAGTGATAGAGCTAAGCAATTCCACAACCAATAGATCAGGTCTAAGCTCTGCAGTCATGTAACATCCGGTCGTGAATGGTGGTGGACAATTAAACAACTCACTGGAGGAGGAGGCTCCACAAATATCCCCATCCTCAATGATGGAGGAGCCCAGCACATAGTACAATGATAAGGCTGTGGTGTTCGCAACATTCTTCACCTAGAAGTGCTGTGTTGATGACCCATCTTGTCCTCCTCTAGAGATCCCCAGCATCACAGATGCCAGTCTTCAGCCAGTTCAATTCACTCCAGGTGATATCAAGAAATGGCTGAAGGCACTGGATATTGCAAAGGCTATGGATCCTGACTTTATTCTGACAATAGTACTGAAGACTTGTGCTCCAGAACTTACCATGCTTCTAGCCAAGCTCTTCCAGTACAGTTACAACACTGGCATCTACCCGGCTATATGGAAAATTGCCCAGGTATGCCCTGTACACAAAAAGCAAGACAAATCCAACTTGGACAATTACCATCCCATCAGTCTACTCTTGATCATCAGTAAAGTCATGGAAGGGGTAATCAACAATGCTATCAAGCGGCACTTGCTTAGTGATAAACCTGCCCACTGACACTCAGTTTGGGTTTTGCCAGGGGCATTCAGCTTCTGACCTCAATACAGCCTTGGTTAAAACATGGAGAAAAAAGCTGAACTCCGGAGGTGAGGTCAGAGTGACCGCCCTTGACATCAAAGCAGCATTTGACCGAGTGTGACATCAAGGAGCCTAGCAAAACTGGAGTCTTTGGGAATTGGGGAATACTTGCCTGGATGAGTGCAGCTTCAACAGCATTCAAGAAGCTTGACACCATCCAGGACAAAGCAACACACTTGATTGGCACCCCAGCCACAAACATTCATTCCCTCCGCCACCGACACACAGTGACAGCAGTGTATACCATCTACAAGATGCACTGTAGGAATTAACCAAGGCTTTTAAGGCAGAACCTTCTGAAAGCACCACCACTTCCATCTAGAAAGAAAAGGACAGCAGATACAAGCAAACACCGCCACCTGCAAGTTCCCCTCACCATCCTGACTTGGAAATATCTCACCGTTCCTTCATTGTCATTGGGTCAAAATCCTGGCACTCCCTCGCTAACAGCACTGTGAGTGTACCTACACCACAGGGGCTGCAGCGATTCAAGAAGGCAGCTCACCACCACCTTCTCAAGGGCAGTTAGGGATGGACAATAAATGCTGGCCTTGCCAGTGACACCCACACCCCATAAATTAATAAAAAAAGGATCTCTTCCAGTGTTGAAATATGGTAGCGCTTCCTCTTTATTGCTTGATTAAGATCTTTGGGATCCAGGCAAATTCTTTATTGTCCATTTGACTTCTCTCTAACATGATGGAATTTACCCAATCTGTAGCCTCTGTGACTCTGACAATCACTTTATTTTCTCCCATCTCTTGGAGCTCTCTTTCAAGCTATTTTTTCTTAAACTCTGTTGGTACTTTACATGGGGGATGAATGATTGGTTTCCTCCCTGGACCAATAGTGATGTGATACTCAAAAATCTCCAAAGCACCCAAACATCTCATCAAAACACTCTGGATACATTTGGACCAGACTTTTCCTGCTTCTGAATTCAGGGTATACTACCTTCAACTCTGGGTGACACCTCTTTCATCTTTGGTTCGCTGAGATCAGGTGCAACACTTGGTAGCAGCTCAAGCTGAGGATAGCAGGACCATCTGTTTCAGTGATGTAGAACCTGCTGTTAATGTATTTTCCTTTTTCTCTCTATGTGTTTGTGTGTGTGTGTGTCTGTCTGTCTTCTATTTAGGTCATTCCAATCTGTTGAATCTCACATTGTATGTAATCAGCATAACGTTGCTCAGTTTCAGAGCATCTCTTTTTGGGTAGGCATTTTCTTTCAAATGCTCATAAAAGATTATCTGGGATGGTTTGAATGGATGATACTCTGTGCTCCGATGTCATGCTCCAGCTTAAAATTTATATTGTGGGCTTATTTCTCACCGCCTTCCTGATATGAATGGTTGTGTGAACTTCTTTTCTCTAGAAACTGTCACATCCAGCCATTTCATGCATGGTTCTTATTTCTAGTTTGTATGCAAACTCATCATCATCTTACAGGGTATCATGTTTTGGTTTCTTTCCCTTCTCATTCGTCTTGTTCCTCTGCCACTGGGAACTCCTTTGCCATCTTCATTCTTTGTTCTGTGTATCTTTTCCCAGTTTTGGGCTTTCCACAAGCTCAACAGTTTGATCCCATTATGGGAAATTTCCTGCTCCCTGTGAGCTCATGTCCACAGCTCTTGCATATCTTTCTGTCGGTGTGCATTCTTTTGTTGCTGTTTCACTGCATCAATCGTGCTACTTTTCCCTTGACTTAACTTAATGCTAGCCTTTTGAGTAGTCAGTGTCTTCATTTGTCACTTGTGGCTTCATGTGCTCTAGCAGTTTCAACAGCCTGCAATATTAAAGGCTTGTCCTTTCTAGTCAGAGCTTTTTGTAGATTAGGTTGTGCAGCTCCCCAAATGAGTTGATCTACCAGCCTTTTATTCATTCCTGTGAATTTACACATGCTGGCTACATTTCTCAATCTTGCTAAGAAATTGACAACAGGCTCACCTGGTTCCTGCCTCATGCTTTGAAATTCACATTGGTGGATCCAATGGTTTGACTTTGGCTGCAGATGTGTGCTGAACTTCTCAAAAATATTGTCTGTGTTTTTACTGTTGTTATTGAGATCTCCCAGCTATTGAAAAGATGTAAACATTTCTTTCCTGCCCACAAAAAGATCTAACCAACACTTTCTGCTTCACTAGTACCTTTTAGAAAACTACTGAATGTCAATCTACACTTTTGTTTAAACTTCTCAAATGCCTCTCTGACGTCATCAGCTTCCCTATTCACTCTGGGCTGAAGTTACAGGATCATTGCTGTGGTGGTGGCCATTTTGTTTAGGTATGATTCACCCAATTTTTCTCTCTTTCTCTCTCTCTCTCTCTCTCTCCCTCCCCCTCCCTGGGAATAACTCGGGTTGATTTTTCTCAACCTAATTTAGTATTAAATCCATTTAATTTTTTTGGGTTTTTCCTGCTGCCAGCAAATCAAGTCTTGTGGTTCCCAGAAGTTCGAAATGATCACGCTCTCCATGTGGATGTTGAAATGTAACATTGTTAGTTCAGTGAACAGACTGTAGTGCAGCACTGAGTGTTGTGGTATCCTGTATACTTAAGTATACATGCACAAAGCAATATGATTCCTGACTCTTCTGTCAGGAAGGTATAATAATTCTCATAATGTTATTGGAATTTATTGTAAAACAGTGGTGTCTGTGTGTATGTGGGAGAGACTTAATTGGATTAAAGGCAGCTGGTCTGAAGGCTTTGATGTAAACATGGTAAACATGGGGGAAGCTTAGAATATAAGGACATTTGCATTTTTAAATCAACTAGACTAGATTGTTTTCAAAGGAGGGGTGAAATGTGTCACCTAGCCAGGTGAAGTTTAGAAATAGTGTGTTTATTTTTCCCAAAGATTACTAGTAAAACTTAGTGCTATGAGAGATATTTATTCTCAGAAAGATAGGGTAAAATTTTTAGCTTGGCAGTTGGGCAAGCTCTTGACCCAACCAAGTGTAAAATGATGCCCGATGAAGTCAGGCGAGCATCCCAATGCCATCACACACTCATACGATATTTCGGTCAGCGGGCGCGCGCCGAGGTCGGCAGCATGCCCGCCAACAATTAAAAGGTCTGTTAAGGACATTAAATGATAAGTTAACTTGAATTTTTCGCTGCCTGTCGAACCTTACAGTTGGTGGGCAGCCGACGAAAAGGCCAAGCAGCCTTTGCACTTTTTAGGAAACCTCATTCACTGGTGGGATGAGGTTTCCTAAAACAAATAAAAATTCTAAAACTTGTCCCTGCTCATGTGATAGAGTCACATGAGAGGACATGTTACATTACATTTTTATTTTTTTTTAAAAAAACACTTCATCTCTCTGAGATAGCTCTGTGCCTCAGGGTGATATGAAGCGCACTCATGTGCGAAGTTCGCATTCACCACGCTTGCACTCCTCCCCCCCACCCATTCAGGCCATGCCAAGCGCTGCCGCTCGCGTTTGACGCCGGGTGAAATTGCCTCCCAGCCCCGATTGCGGTTGGCTTCCCGCCCACCCCCATCGGGCCTGCCTGACACTTCTTTGTCAACATCCCTTTGTCCTTTTGTCTATGACATCTTTGGCAATCTCTTCTTTGCCTCCATCTATCGCTGGCGCTCTATCCAGCTCTACATTTTCTGTCAACCATTTACATAAGAACATAAGAACTAGCAGGAGTAGGCTATTCAGCCCCTCAAGCCTGCCCCGCCATTCATAACAATCATGGCTGATCTCATTTCAGCCTCAACTCCAATTTCCCGCCCTCTTTCCATAACCTTTCAACCCAATACTAATTAAAAATCTGTCTACCTCCTCCTCAAATTTATTCAGCATCCTGGCATCCACTGCACTCTTGAGGTAGTGAATTCCACAGATTCACAACCCTTTGAAAAAAGTAATTCCTTCTCATCTCTGATTTAAATCTACCACCCTTTAGCCTATTTCCTGAGTTCTGATGAAGAGCCATGTGGACTTGAAATGTCAACTGTGTTCCTCTCCGCAGATGCTGTCAGACTTGCTGAGGTTTTCCAGCTATTTTTGTTTTTG
This sequence comes from Carcharodon carcharias, assembly GCF_017639515.1. Classification (NCBI taxonomy): domain Eukaryota; kingdom Metazoa; phylum Chordata; class Chondrichthyes; order Lamniformes; family Lamnidae; genus Carcharodon; species Carcharodon carcharias. Next base: position 21,057,247 of record NC_054498.1, read on the forward strand.
TTTCAGATTTCCAGCATCTGCAGTATTTTGATTTTATATTATATGAGTGAAATTCTGCCCATAAAGTCCAAAGACACAGTGAAAGAATGGGAATTTGCATTCAAAGGGGAAATATGTATAAAGGAGCGAAGGGTGTGTGTAAGGGTAGGCAATTTTAAGATCTAACAAGGGTGAAAAACCTTTAGCATCTATGCCTCAAGCTGCTGTTTTCAAAGAACTGAAGTTAAGAAAACTCACTTTGAATTTGACTGGTTCAGGGTATTGTGTGTCACTTTGCCTGGTCTTTTAAAGTCTACGTGTCTTACTGTTGCCTTAACGAAAGTGTAACTGGGAGTCAGATTAGGTAGGGGATTTAGAAGTCATCATAGTAATTTGTAGATCTATGTTTAAAATCATTTCTCTTATTAATAAGTGTTTAATCTAGTTTTCTAAATACCTATAAGACTTGGTCTTGTTACGACTGAATTCAAGGCACACATCTCAAAATTTATACAAATTGCAAAACAAGCAGTTGTTTCAAGTTTCCCCTTGGGATTTGAGCAACTCAGCATTTATCATCGGCTGTGCCGTTACAGGATGCTTTAACATGTTAAAGATGCTATAAAAATGCAGTTTCTGTTGTCCTTGTCAATGCATTTTAAATAAATCATTATGCCTTGTAATCATGAGAAGAACTGAATTTGGGTTGGTCGAGGGTGGAGTTGGACGCTGTCGGCTCAGGGCATCAGGTGTACAGTCCTGGGTTGATAATACATGTACTATAAATTAATTTTAGTAAGGCCTGCCTGCAGCTTATCTACCGAATAATCTTGTATAAGAACATCACGTTATTAGCTATTTTTGTCTTAGTTCATTGGAATCATTCTTCCTCCTGTTCTACCTTCATTGCTTCCTTCTGCTTTACTAGGCACTTGAGTAAAAAGAAAGTGACATTCAAAGCTCATTGCACCTGGTGTTCTGGCACTTTGTTTCCTTTTGGCAATCTTTCATTTCTTTATCTGCATATTTGGCTTAGCTGAGTAAATGCAGCTTGCTGCTGCTTTTGTAGGTCATTTGGGAATGATCTCATCTTTTAAGTTCTTTTAACAGTGACAATATTTTACAATAAACATTTATAATATGCTCTTTTTTGATTTATCATGGCATTAAATCTTGACAAGTGTCATAATTTTTAGTGTTCCCAAGTAATGTGACCCTGAAGACATCTTGAAATTAGCAAAAAATGTTAGTTTTTGATTCTTGTTTATGCTGAGGCAGTTTCACTCTGAATTTTGAAAAAATGTGCCATGCTCACTCATCTGTTCCTGTGATATGTGTATCTGGACAATGAAATGCTAGGTTAGTTTGAGGTGTAAACATGATGGCCTGATATTTGCTGGGGCGGGCCTGACATTTGCTGGGGCATATCTGATGAGTGGGGTGATGGGGCAGGGTGGTGGGGGGCAATGGAGTTTTGATTCTACAGTTCTTTTATTCAAGCAGGCTTTTCGTCCAGATTCCAGCCTAACTGACAGGCTTGACTCCTTGTCGGGTAGGGAATGCTCTGGCGGAGGCTGCTGCCCAGGAACAGATAGGGAGCCTGAAGCTGGGTTAGCAGAAGTGTGGTGGAGGGGGCTTCCAGATCTTGGGGAGTGGGGGTGGTCACCAATTCCTAGAGGGGTAGGGTGGGGGATAAGCTTGAGGGCAGAATTAAGCCCGAAAGGTAGGTTAAATATGAGGCATGCAGCCTCAACACCACATTTGGGAGCAGGATGGTTGCCCACATCTATTAAAACTGGAAGTGAGTAGCTTGAAGGTGGTTTGGGGTTGGATTGTGAGAATTTTAAAATTTTAAGATTCCACCTGTTTCCAGTCTACCTGTTCATGTTTAAAATTACCCCCTAAGTATTGTTGCATCAAGATTTCATTGCAAGGCATCCACATTGTGGGATCAGTTTGCGCTTACATCATATCATGCCAGGCAGACCACTGAGTTGAGCATGAATGAGAATGAAAGAAACAGTATCTTCACTGACCTCCAACTGCTTAAAAAAAATCATGCTATTATAATTTATAAATCATATGTGTTTTATAGGTGGGAATTCTCTGTTCCTTCTCATCTTCCACTTTACTCTACAAATGTCCCTTGATTTGTATGACAAATGACTTACCCTCTCTGCCTTTAATAGGTTTTGCCATGCCTGTTACAATGATTGTGATTTCCTTTTGGCATTCAGAAACTACTTGAGTAGGAAGAATAAGAAAACCTCCTTTGGTTAGTGTTAATAACTCAATTGCAATGGAAGTGCTTTGAAATTATTTTTAAATTCATAGTAATATTTATCACTTAAGATTGAACATGGAGTCTGGTCATCAGAATCCTAGAAGAGTAAACATTTACAAATTAATAAGTTCAACAGTTTTTGATTTTTGGGCAATATTTTTAAATGGTCACTCAGGCCAATGATTATTGTGAGGCATTTTCCCAAGTCTGCTGATTGTCATATTAATAATAGCCCACTGAAATGTTTGAGTTACTGTAGTGATCAATAAATTCACAGTGGAGCCCAATTGTATGAGGGTGCTAGAAATTGCCAGTTGAAATCTCAATCAGTTATGCACACTAGGAAATTAATATCAACTTAGTCTGTCAAACCGTAAGGCTGAGCAGCATATGTTACATTTGCTCTCTGTATAAAAATATATTCAAAGAAACCAGAAGAATGAAATCTTTTTTATTTCCGTTTTCAAAAGGAAACATAGATGAAGAGACTCTTCAATATTTTATCCCCATGATCAGTTGTTTCAAGTTGTACCTAAGGTTTTCAGTGCTGTAATGATGTTTTCTTTCATGTTTATGACTCCTCTAGTCTTGCAAATCCTTGTACTACTGTACATCGCCAACCTCCCTTTTCTCTTCTGTCCAAAGTATTTGAACGTAGGGTCAGAAAGGGGAAGTGACACCATCAGAACAACGCATTTCTGTTTGAATCCCTCCAGCAAGTTTCCACACCATTATAGTACTGATATGACCTTAACCAAAGTTGTGTGACTGTGAGCAAGTTAAACTATCCCTCCTCATCCTTTTTGACCCATCTATAGCCTTTGACACAGTTGACTACTTTATTTATCCAGTCGTAGCCAGTGAATCAACTGCATTGGCTTCTTTTTCCATTCATGCATTGTTACCTCAGGAGTACCCCTAGGATCTGTCCTTGCCCCCATTGTATTTCTCATCCCCATGCTGCTCTTTGATGACGTCATCAGAAAACACAACTTCAGGTTCTACTCGTAAGTTGATATTGCACAATTTTACTTCACTACCTCTCTTGCCACCTCCTTCCCACTGATTTGTCGAACTGCTTGCCTGTCATTCAATACAATCATGGTTCCTTTTTCTACCTGAACTTGACTTCCTTGCTCGCTCTCTATATCCTTTGATTCCCTGAGAGATCAAAAATCTATCAGTCTCAGTCTTGAACATACTCAGTGTTGCAGCATCCACAACGCTCTTGGGTAGACAATTACAAAGATTCACAATCCTCTGAGTGAAGAAATTTCTCCTCGTAACAGTCCTAAACTATTAATCCCTTATCCTGAGGCTTTGTCCCTGTATCCTACATTCCCCAACGAGCGGAAACAGCCTCTGTGACCATGTATGCCATCAGGTTCTGGATATTAGTTGGCTTTTAGACTCTTAAGTTTCTCCAATAGTTTTTCTTTGCTGATATTAATTACCTTAAGTTCTTCACTCTTATTAGCCTCTTGGTTACTCTGTATTTCTGTAATTTGTGTCTTCTCATAAAAAGATAGACACAAAGTTATTTATTTAACCACTCTGCCATTTCTTCATTCCCCATGTTAATTTTGCCCCTCTCAGCTTTCAAGAGATCAACATTTACTTTTAGCTATTCTCCTTTTTATATGCTCGTAAAAATTTTACAATCTGTTTTTATATTCCTAGCTACTTACTGTCCTTTTTTCTTATCATCAACCCTTTGGTTGCCTTATGCTAGTTTCTAAAACACTCCTAATCTTCAGACTTGCAACATCATAAGCTTTATTTTTTTAATCCAGCATTTGTGCAATGAGAAATTTAGCAATCCAGTAGTAAAGCTGCTGAGTTTTTGTTTCTTAATGGTATGTATTTTTATTAAACATTTTGAATTGTTTATTTAAATGTTTCCCACTGTTTTACTGATATACCTTTTAGCCTTTTTTATTCATGCACGGGATGTGGGCTTTGCTGGCTGGGCCAGCATTTATTGCTCATCCCCAGTTGCCCCTGAGATGGTGGTGGTGAGCTGCCTTCTTGAATCACTGCAGTCCATGTGGTGTAGGCACACCTATGGTGCTGTTAGCAAAAGAGTTCCAGGATTTTGACCCAGCAACTGTGAAGGAATGACGATATATTTCCAAGTCAGAATGGTGAGTGACTTGGAGGGGAAATTCCAGGTGCTGGTGTTCTCATTTATCTGCTGCCCTTGTTCTTCTAGATGGTCATGGTTTTGGGTTTGGAAGGATCCTTGGTGAATTCCTGCAGTTCTTCTTGTAGATGGTACACACTGCTGCCGCTGTGCGTTGGTAGTGGAGGGAGTGAACGTTTGTGGTTGTGGTGCCAATCAAGCGGATTGCTTTGTCCTGGACGGTGTCAAGCTTCTCGAGTGTTGTGGGAGCTGCACTCATCCAGACAAGTGGGGAATATTCCATCACGCTCCTGACTTATACCTTGTAGATGATGGGCAGGCTTTGGGGAGTCAGGAGGTGAGTTACTAGTCACAGGATTCCTAGCCTCTGACCTCTTGTAGCCACAGTATTTATTTGGCTAGTCCAGTTCAGTCTTTGGTCAATGGTAACCCCCAGGATGTTAGTGGAGGATTCAGTGATGGTAATGCCATTGAACATCAAGGGGCGATGGTTTGATTCTCTCATGTTGGAGATGGTCATTGCCTAACACTTGTGTGGCGCAAATGTTACTTGCTACTTGTCAGTCCAAGCCTGGATATTGTCCAGGTCTTGCTGCACTTGGACATGGACTGATTCTGAGGAGTCATGAATGATGCTGAATGTTATGCAGTCATTAGCGAACATCCCCACTTCTGACCTTGTGATGGAAGGAAGGTCATTGATGAAGCAGCTGAAGATGGTTGGGCCAAGGGCACTACCCTGAGGAACTCCTGCAGTGATGTCTTGGAGCTGAGATGACTGACCTTCAACAACCACAGCTACCTTCCTTTGTGTTAGGTATGACTCCAACCGGTAGAGAACTTTCACCCATATTCCCATTGATTCCAGTTTTGCTAGGGCTTCTTGATGCCACACTCAAATGAGGTCTTGATGTCAAGGGCAATTACTCTCAACTCACCTCAGGAGCTCAGCTCTTTTGTCCATGTTGAACCAAGGCTGTAATGACGTCAGGAGCTGAGTGGCCTTGGCGGAACCCAAACTGAGCGTCAGTGAGCAGGTTATTGCTAAGCAAGTGCCACTTGATAGCATTGTAGGTGACCCCTTCCATTACTTTACTGATGATCGAGAGTACATTGATGGGGTGGTAATTGTCTGGGGTGGATTTGTCCTTTTTGTGTACAGGACATACCTGGGTAATTTTCCATATAGCCGGGTAGATGCCAGTATTGTAGCTGTACTGGAAGAGCTTGGCTAGGGGCGCGGCAAGTTCTGGAGCAGAAACCTTCAGTACTATTGCCGGAATATTGTCAGGGTCCATAGCCTTTGCAGTATGCAGTGTCTTCAGCTGTTTCTTGATTTCATGTGGAGTGAAATTGGCTGAAGACTAGCACCTGTGATGTTGGGGACCTCTGGAGGAGGCCGAGATGGATCATCCACGCGGCACTTTTGGCTGAAGATTGTAGCAAATGCATTATCATTTGCAGTGATGTGCTGGGCTCCTCCATCTTTGAGGATGGGGATATTTGTGGAGCTTCCTCCTCCAGCGAATTGTTTAATTGTCCACTATCATTCATGAAGGGTGTGGCAGGACTGCAGAGTTTAGATCTAATCCGTTGGTTGTGGGATTGCTTAGCTCTGTCTATCACTTGCAACTTATACTGTTTGGCACGCAAGTAGTCCTGTGTTATAGCTTCACCAGGTTGACATCTCATCTGTCCCATTTAGCACAGTGGTAGTGCCACACATGATATAGGGTATCCTCAATGTGAAGCTGGGACTTTGTCTCCACAACAACTGTGCGGTGGTCACTCCTGCAGATACTGTTATGGACAGATGCATCTGCGGCAGGCAGGTTGGTGAGAATGAGGTCAAGTATTTTTTTCCCTCTTGTTGGCTCCCTCACCACCTGCTGCAGCCCCAGTCTAGCAGCTATGCCGTTTGGGACTCAGCCAGCTCGGTCAGTGGTGGTGCTACCGAGCCACTCTTGGTGATGGACATTGAAGTGGCCCACCCAGAGTACATTCTGTCACCTTCAGTGCTTCCTCCAAGAGGTGTTCCAAATGGAAGAGCACTGATTCATCAGCTGAAGGAAAGCAGTCTGTGGTAATCAGCAGGAGTATTCCTTGCCCATGTTTGACCTGATACCATAAGACTTCATGGGGTCCAGAGTCGATGCTGAGGACTCCCCGGGCAATTCCTGCCCGACTGTATAGCACTGTGCTGCCACCTCTGCTGGGTCTGCCCTGTTGGTGGGATGGGACAAGACATACCCAGGGATGGTGATGGTGGTGTCTGGGAAATTATTTGTAAGACATGATTCTGTGAGGATGACTATGTCAGGCTGTTGCTTGACTAGTCTGTAAGACAGGTCTCCCAATTTTGGCACTACCCCCAGATGTTAGTAAGGAGGACTTTGCAGGGTTGACAGGGCTGAGATTGCTGTTGTCGTTTCCAGTGCCTAGGTTGATGCCGGGTGGTTCGTCTGGTTTCGTTCTCTTTTTGTAACTTTGTGGTGGTTTGATACAACTGAGCGGCTTGCTAGGCCATTTCGGGGGAATTTAAGAGTCAACCACATTACTGAGAGTCTGGAGTCACATGTAGGCCAGACCAGGTAAGGATGACAGATTTCCTTCCCGTAAGGCCATTAGTGAACCAGATGTGTTTTTAAAACAATTGACAATGGTCACATTTGCGCAATCACCCGTAGCTCCTTCCTTATACCTACTGTTATGATGCCAGCTGATGTTACTACTGGACAAGCCAGATCTCAGGGTGGAACTCGGCTTGATGGATACTAACTTTATTTTTTGTTTTGAAATGTGGAGGGTGGCTACTGAACAGAGTCACAGGAGTCAGCTGATGAACTTTTAACAAAAGAATAAAACATCTATTAAACAAGAAAATATTAGCTATATTACAATATTCCTTCACCCATCTATACCTTTATAGATATATATAGATTTGTATGGATAACACAAGTTATAAAAGCTATCTTATACTCTGATGTTCACAGTAAGTACTCAGTCCATGTAAACCAATAGACAACCTATGGTCAGGCACACCACACTCTGAAACCAAGTGTCAGATGCCACCCCAAACAGATGCCAAGGATCCCTCATTAACTTCCCCCAGAGGCCTGTCTCATTGTAAGCCAACCTGTCTCACTGAACTGAACACATGAGGGCTTCCAATGTCCACTCTTGAAGAACTCACTTGAGAATCTTCTCCCAAACTGTGCTTTCTCTCGGATCCCTTCCACAAGGGATTTTGAACTCTCCTTCCCATGTTCCTCTCTCCAGGATCATCGTGTGTATTCAAGCTTTGCCTTCCATGCATTCTCTCTCAGACACTCGGCCATGCCTAGAGAATACAGCTGCTTCACATGTCCACAGTAAGGAGTCACCAACCTTTGGCTGTTTCCTTGGATCCTCTGGCTTCTTGCTAGCCTATTTTGCTTTAAGTCTGTGTCCTGCATCTTTCTCCCTTAAAGCGTGGAGCCTTCCTCTGCTTCTCCTTCTTGACTTCACTTAACAGAGCCTTTTCCAGATTCCTGTCCTTCCTTTGACTGGAAGACTTTCTTGGGACTTTCTTTTTTGTCCTACTCCCTGGTTTCTGAGACCACCTACTGTTCTTATAGGAAATCTGCTTTCTGCATTTCCCTCTCCTGTCCAGCTCCTCCTGAGTCCTGGTTTCAACTGAGCTATAACTACTCTCTGGACACCTCAGCTAGGCAACAGCACAGTTTTTTGACATGTTTGTTGTAACTTCCTTTCAAGAGTCATAAAACGTCATTAGAATGCAGGCACCTTTTAAAGTGAAACCAAAACCCAAGTTCCCCCTTTTCTTAACACCAAAATACAGAAAAACAAATTAAACTTAAAGCTGAAACTCATTCCTAACACCCACAATTACAAATATAACTTACCTCTAATTCCTAACTCTAAGTAATTAGCTTTAAGATTTAAGATTGTTGTTTGGGATTGGAGTATGTCGCTTTCAAATTTAATATAAAATTCAAATGTATTATGATCACTTTTTCCCCAAAGGACCTTTAACTATTAAATTACTAAATTAATTTGTCTCATTACATAATGTTACATCTAAAATAGCTTAAGCCCTGGTTGATTTCACAACACATTATTTCAGGAAACTGTCATGAAAGCATTCCACAACAATATTTTTCAAACTTTTTCCTGGTGTGACCCCATTTTGGGGGTGGCTTCAGTTGTTGAGCAGGGATGGGAAAAGAGCTGAGTGTGGGGGGAAGCTGGTAAAATGGTAGGGTTTCTCCAAAAAATACCCAAACACCTACTATTCACATGCTTTTTTGCAGCAGCAGCAATCGGGTCTCAGAGAGTAGTCCGTTAGGTCATGCCTAGCATCAAAAAAACACAAGCATTTAAAGGAGCCTTGCGACTGCCAGAAATCAGTCCGATCTCCACAGCAGCCATTGCTGTCTTGGAGCTCGCGACCCTAGTTAACGTTTTGAGTCTAATATGACTCTTCATCGGGCCTCAAGTTTACTGTTTGATCATTATCCATAATATTTTTTTAAAAACAATGATGATAGTGATTACCTTTCATCAGAACTGTCACTTGACTGATGTCTTGTCTGCCCTTCCAGATAGATATAGAAGTTCCCACATCACTAATCGAAAAGGAGCAGGTGTGTTTATCCTGTTTAATATTCGTACCTCAACCAACAGCTAAAACATTTGATGTGGTTTATTATTTTGCTCCTGTTTTCTCTGCACAAATTGACTGTCAAAAAGTGATCACGCTTCAATAATACTTAATTGGCAGTAAAGATTTTCTTTCAAAATCACCTTTTGGCTCAGATATGTAACTAATACATTCATATTACATCATGTTGCATTTGTTTTGCATTAGTGATCACCATACTTTGTTATTTTCAGCGTTTTAGGAATAGTGAATCTAGTCAGAAAGAACAGTTGCTTTCAAAAGTCCTGCATGTTTAATACAGAACAGTACAATACTGAGAAATGGTTCTGAGAAGGATCTTCACAACAAACAACCTTTATTAGCATTATTAACATCACAAACTAAATGAGGCTGCGTATCAACCCAAGGAAAAGGTCAAATACTGAGCATAACACCTTCTAACATGCTGGAGTAAGTCCAATAAAGGTGCCACGTTCTAGGAAGGATGCAAAGGCTTTGGAGAGGGTACACAAGAGATTTGCTTGAATAAATCCAGGAATGAAGGATTACAGTTAAGGGATGGACTGGAGAAGCTGAGATGGTTCTTCTTAGAGCAGTCAAGGTTGAGATGAGGTTAGATTGAAATGTTTAAAATCATGAAGGGTTTATATATAGAGTAAATAAAAAAAAATCCAATTGCTGAAGGTTCAATATACAGAAGGCACAGATTTAGGGTGATTGGCAAAAGAACCAGAGGCGACATGAGGAAAATTACTTTTATGTAAACTAGAGGTTAGAATTTTCTCCTGTTATAATTATTGGGATACTTTTTGTATCTACTACTGTGAAAACAGGTACAAAATATTTGTTCAAAAGCTTTGGCAATTTCTTGTTTCCCATTGTTAATTCCGTTGTTGTTTCCTCTAAGGAACCAATGCATTAACTACTCTGCTTATATCCTTGTAGAAGCTCTTGCTGTCTGCTTTTATATTTCTTGCTAGTCTACTCTCACATTCTAAGTTCTCCCTCTATTATTTTTAGTCATCCTTAGCTGGTTTCACAACTTTTCCTAATCTTCTGGCCGATCACTAATCTTTGGAGCATTGTACACCTTTTACAAATTGACATAATCTTTAATGTCCTTAGGTAGCCACGGATAGTGCATCCTTCTTGTAGGGTCTTTCTTTCTCAATAGAATATATCTTTATTGAGAATTATGAAATATATTCTTATTGCCTACTACTGGTTCTCTATGATCTGACCTGTTGCCCCAGACCACTATCATTATACCTTTGTAATTGCCTTCACTTCAGTTTAAGGCACTAATCTCAGACCCAAACTTTTCACCCTCGATCTGAATGTGAAATTCTATCTTGCCTAGAGGATCCTTTACTATGAGATCATTAAATGATCCTGACTCATTACACATTACCTAATCTAAAATGGCTTGTTCTCAGGGTCATTCCAGAAGGTATTGTTCTAACAAGCTGTCCTGAATACATTCTATGAACTCATCCTCACGGCTCCCTTTACCAATTTGATTTTTTTCAATCGAGATGAAGATAAAAATCTCCCACAGTTATTGCAATACCTTTCTTACAAGCCCACATTATTTCTTGATTGATACTGTCCTACAGTGTAACTACTGTTGGGGGCCTATAAACTGCTCCCAGCAGTGATGTCTTTCCCTTGCTATTTCTTATTCCCCCAAACTGATTCTATGTCTTGATCTTTTGAGCCAAGATCACTTCTCATGACTGTAATAATCTGATCCTTTATTAGGAGAGCCAGCCATCATCTTTTACTTTCTTCCTTAAAATGTGAAATCCCCGTGAGTGTTTAGCTCCCAGACTTGGTCAACTTGCAACCAATGTCGCTGTAATGGCTATCATATTATACAAGTTATTTCAATTTGTGCTATCAATTCATCTGCCCTGTTATGAACGCTGTATGAATTCAGATGGAGAGCCTTTATTTTGTCTTTTTACCACTTTTCCCTACTCTGACCTTATTTGCTGGTGCACTCTTATATTTGTATGCTCTGTCCCTTCCTGTAACAGTCTGGTTATCATTCCTTATATTGTCTTATACAGCTCCATCTTTCCCCAGTACTGGTGCCAGTGGCCCATGAATCAAAACCTATTTCTTCCTCACCAATCTTTGAGACATGCATTCAACTCTCTGAACTTATTTGCCCTATTCCATGTGGTCATGGCTCAGGTAGTAATCCAGAGATTGTGGTTTTGCAATTTAATTTAGCAGCTAGCTAATCATACTTAATTAGCAGAATCTCTTTCTTAGTCCTGACTATGTTGTTTGTACGCACATGGAACATGGCAAGTGGATCCTCTGCTCTCACTCCGTTCCTTTCCAGCCCTGAGGGCGATGTCCTTTAACTTAGCATCGGGCAGGCAGTGCAGCCTTTGGGACTCGATGCTGTCAGCTGCATTGAACATGTCTATCGCCTAACTTTATTGTCCCCAACTAACACTACTACAATCTTTTTTACTCCTGCCACTTGAATGACCCCTTTTACCACAGTGCTGTGGTCAGTTTTCTCATCCTCCCTGTAATCCTTGCACTTGTTAGACAATTGTGGGGGCTGTGGCTTCTCCAGTGCTTCCTTCTGGATCCCCATTCTTACCTTACTCATAGTTACATCTTCCTGTCCCTGACCAAGGACCAAATCTGATGCATGACTGCCCTCAGACGAAATGTCCAGGTAACTTTCCTCCTCCCTGATGCATTGCAGTGTCCAAAGCTCGTACTCCAGCTCATCAACTCTAAGCCAAGGATTCCTCGAGCTGCAGACACTTACTGTATATGTGGTTGCTGTGGATCTTACTGGTGTCCACCAGCTCCCACATGTTACATCTGCAACACATCACCTGCCCTGCCATCTCTATTGTATTTTGTTTAACTAATTATGTTTTCAAGTTTGGAAAATCACTCAATGATTATTTGCAGTTTTATCAAGTAGCTTAACTACCCAAGCTATAAATTTAATAGATTATTTGTATCTCTCCAGTACTAGTTTGAACTATGGCCACAGTTTAGAGGGAAAAAGAAACCTTAAAACTCACCAACCAATCAGCTACTGTATCTTCTTCCGTAATTAATGCCCCAAGACTTGGCTGTCAGGTCTTTCTGTCTCTCGCTTTCTCTCTGAGACTACTCAAGAAGAGCACCTCTTCCCTCTATGTGTTGAATTCCCTCACTCTCTAAATTCCACAGCTTAAGCAAATGTTCTGTGTAGAATTACTCAGTTGAGCCGGACTTAATGCTACTTATTTACTTGTGTTCTTTTCTCTCTCATGTGAATAGCTAGCCTCCACTTAAATCTATCAATACTGCATTGAAGTGTCAGTCTAGATTATCTGTTCAAATCTGCAGGGCCGGACTTAAACACAGAACCATCTGACATGCATGTTATCATTGAGCCATTGCTGACCCTTAAAGCTCAAATTGGCATGTGAAGCAGTTTCACCATCACCTCTTCTAAAACAACAAAATCATAATTAGCATTAGTATAATTTTGTTTTCTTTCCATTTGACAACTTTTATTTGGTTTGCTTAGGAAATATTGGCTTGAAAAGGCTACTGGGACTTACTTAAGAGCTGAAGTATCTTTGGAGATACAGCCATAAATAACTTCAAGAATCCAACAACATTAAATATGTAAAAGAGGCAATACTGGCTGAGAGAGCTGTCGTATACAATATTTTTTTGGGAGGTATCACAAAAGAAGATATGTAGACATTTTTATGATGCAATATATTTTTAAATTATTTGTAGCATTGCATCTAAGTATTTAAATAATAAAGCAGCTTACATTTATATGGTATTTTTAACAGAGTAAAAAATCTGAAGGTGCCGCACAGAAGCATAATCAGAGCAAAATTGACACTAATCTGAAAAGAGGAGTCATGAGAACTTGGCCAAGAAATGGGTTTTAAGGGGAGGAGAAGAGAGCAGGAGAATGTTCCTCAGCAACAGCAGGCAAACTTAAAAATGAGGCTCCAGCCTGGTGAAGCTACAACATGGGGCTACATGCATTTTAAGCAGTGAAAGTGGCATGTATAGATGGGGCAAAATGATCCCATAAGCAACGAATCAGATCAAAGCTCTGCAGACCTATCACATCGAGTTGTGAATGGTAATGGACAGTTAAACTACTAACTGAGGAGTAGGCTCCAGAAACATCCTCAATGTTGGGACAGCCCAGCATGTCAGTGAAAAAAACCAGGCTGAAAGGTTTGTAACCACCTGCACCAGGATGCCAAGTGGATGATTGATCTCTCCTCCCTCCTGAGTCCCCCAGCACCACAGATGCCTGTCTTCAGCCAGTGTGATTCTTTCAATGCACTATCAAGAAACAGCTGAAGCTCCTAGATACAGCAAAGGTTATGGATCTGACACGATCCCGGCTGTAACAGCTGACTCCCTCCAACACAAACATCTAACCAACAATGTGGAAAATTGCCCAGGCATGTCCCTTCTACAAAAAAAAGGACAAATCCAATCTGGCCGATTACCATTTCATTAGTCTAATCTTAATTACCAGCAGGGAAATGGAACGTGTCATTGACGAGTGGCACTTGCTCAGCAATAACCTACTCACTGATGCTCAGTTTTCGTTCTGTCAGGGCCACTCGATGCCAGATCTCATTCCAGCCTTGGTGCAGACATGGACAAAAGGGCTGTACTCCACAGGTGTGATGAGAGTAGGATCGCCAACTCTAGCTGGATATATTCCCAGAGATTTCATCCAATTAATTCCTGTCTCCAAATTGCCCTGGCAATTCAAACAAGTTTTCTCCTTATCTCAACAACTTTGATAACCAATGTTTAAAGAAATTAAAAATAGCCACACCATTTTCAGTGTCATGGCAATTAATCTTCAATTAATGGAGAATCCAGGGCAACCCTGTAGGGTTGGCAACTGTAGGTGAGAGTGACTGCCCTTGACGTCAAGGCAGCATTTCACCCAGTCCTAGAGAAACTGAAGTTGATGGGAATTGGAGGAAACTCTCCATTGGTTGGAATTATACTTAGCACAAAGGAAGATGGTTGTGGTTTTTGGAAGCCAATCGTCTCATTTGCAGGACATCACTGCAGGAGTTTCTCAGATTAGTTTCCTAGATCCAACCATCTTCAGCTGCTGCATCAATTATCTTCTCTCAAATCATAAGGTTAGAAGTGAGAATGTTTGCGAATGATTGCAGTGTTCACTATTCTTCATAACTATTCAGAAACTGAATCAGTCTTCATGTAGCAAGACCTTGACAACATTCAGGCTCGGTCTGATAAGTGGCAAGTAACATTTGTGTCACACAAGCTTTGATCATCTCCAACAAGAGAGAATCTAACCAACCCTGCCCCCTCTCCCCAGTTTTGATGCTCAATGGCATCACAATCACCAAATCTCTTACTATCAACACCCTGGGGGTTACCATTGGCCAGACATTGAATTGTGGCTGACAAGAGCATGTTGGAATCTGGGAATTCTGCTACGAGTAACTAACCTCTTGACGCCAGACTTCCCACAATCTACAAGGCATAAGTCAGGTGTGTGACAAAAAATCTTTGCTTGCCTAGAAAACTGCAACTCCAACAACAGTCCAGATGCTTGATTCTATCCAAGACAAAGCAGCCCAGTTGATCAGCACTCCCTCCACCACCTTGAACATTTACTCCCTCCACGCACAGTGGCAGTAGTGTGTACCAACTACAAGATGCACTGCAAGAACTCACCAGGCCTCCTTTGACAGCAAACCCGTGACCTGTACCATGTCGAAGAATAAGAGCCGCAGCTGTATGGGAACATCACCACCAGCAAGTTCCTCTACAAGTCACAGACCATCCTGACTTTGAACTATATCATTGTTACTTCACTGTTACAGGCTCAAAGACCTGACACTCCCTCCCTAACAGCTCTGTGGCTGTTACACAACATGGACTGCAGCAGTTCAAAAAGGAGGCTCACCAACACCTACTCGAGGGTAGTTAGGAATGGGCAATAAATATTGGCCTTGCCTGTGATGCTTATTTCCCAGGAACAAGTAGTTAAAATAAAGGATTTAGAGATGAGATGGCTTGACACTCAGTGCTAATGGTTTGGACGTAGAAAGTGGGAGCTGTACAAAAATCAAAGAGTTCACAATTTTTGGAGCATTGTAGGGCTGAAGGAGGTTAGAGGTGGAAGTGAGGCCATGGAGAGATTTTAAACATGAGGTTGAGAATTTTAAAAGGAAGGCCTTGCTGGATGAGTAGGCAATGTATTTCAGTGAGTAGAAGGCCTAGGGGTGAATGGAACTTAATGTGAATTAGGATACATACAGCAGAGTTACAAATGAGCTTAAGTTTCTGGAAAGTGGGAGGCAGGCCAGGAGACCATTTGAATGGTCAAGTCTGCAGGTAACAGAAGAATGGCTGATAATTTCAGAAGCAGGTGGGCTGAGGCAAGTGGAGACAAGTGATATTATGGAGGTGGAAGTAGACAATATTTGTAATGGAAATATAATGGGTCAGAAACTCTGATCAATCTGATAAAGGACACTGAAGTTGCGAGCAGCCTAGTTCAGTTTGAAAAAATAGGAAGATGGAATCTAGTCAGATGACTAAGGAAACTGGGTTTTTGACAGGGACAGAGACAATGGCATCAGTCTTCCCAATGTTTAATTGGAGGAAATTTCAGCTCATCCAGGACTGTATGTTGGAAAAGTAGTTGATAACACAAGCAGTGGAATCATCGAAAGAGGTAGTGGTAATGTAGAACTGGCCACTTTTTGGATAATGTTGCTGAGCTACAGCATGTTATTGAGAAATGGGAGGGTGGCCAAGGGAATTGGGAATTTTTGGCAAAATTCTAAAAACTGCACCTCTCAAGTTTCCACTCTGCACTCTGCTGGGCTCAGTTATATTTCCAAAACTGTTTTCCCCTTAAAATTAGCTGTTATATTTGCCTGTCAAAAAGTGACTCCATATCAAAAGTAATTAATGTTGTAAAACAATTTGGGACATCCTAAAATCATAAGACACTTCAAAATTCACTGTGAGACCAGCAGGAGAGGCAAGTGAACAGTGGGGATAAAAGGAACAGCAAAGAGTACGAGGGAGTCACTGAGACCAGTGGGAGAGGTGAGAGCGCAGTGGGGATAAAAGGAGTAGCAGAAAGAATGAGGAAGTCACTGCGAGACCATTGGGAGAGGCGAGAGCACAGCGGGGATAGAAGGAGTAGCGGCAAGAGAGTTACTGCAAGACCATTGGGAGAGGCGAGAACAGAGTGAGGATAAAAGTACGGTGGAGAGAGTGGGTGATTCACTGCGAAATCAGTGGGAGAGGCAAGAGCACAGTGGGGATAAAAGGAGCAGTGGAGAGTGTGAGAGAGCCAGTGGGAGGCCTCCAAAGAAAATTCAAGTGTGACTTCACAGGAAACTGGATAAGTGGTAGATGAGCATTTTTCTCTTTTCTGTCAACTCGGGTAATCGTTTCAAATTAGGAGCTAGGGAATTAAGAATTTAAATTGGTTTACTCATAGTAAGTAAATTAATAAGGTTAGAAAGCCCAGAGCAGGTCCAAAGATATAAATTGAAATTAATAATTCAAGCAGGCACTAGCTAAATTGTTAAAGAGGAAATAGAGGGTTTTTTTTCATCACAGATGGGCACCTGCAATTTGTTGGCTGCAATTCCTGTGCCATGTGGGAACTTCAGGACACTATACCAGGAGTATAGAAAGTGCCTCCAGCTGCTTATGCTCAGGCTCAGGATGAGAGTTTCCTGGATCGTACATTCCAGGAGGTGGCCACCCCCATAGGCAGTAAGCGTTCAGAATAGTAGACAAATCATCATCAGGAAGAATAAGAAAATGCAGGAAGTACAGGAGTCTTCAGTCCGTGCACCACTCGCAAACAGACACTCAGTTTTGGAGATTGTTCAGAGTGACAATAAATTGAAGGAGTGCAGTCCAGACTATGGCACCAGTTGTCAAGAGACTGTATAGATGGGAACAGCAAAGTGTAGAACTGTGGTTATTATATGGAGATTCCATAGTCTGGCGATAGATAGGCATTTCTGTAACCGCCATTGTGAACCCCACATCGCCGATTGTCTCCCTGGTAAAGGACATCAAAGAGAGAGTGCAGAATATTCTGAAGGGGGAAGGTTGTTGTACAGGTTGCTACCAACAATGTAGAGAGGGCAGGCATCAAGGTCCTACAGTGAGATATTCAGGAGGTAGTGGGGAAATTAGAAAAGATTTCAAAGATAGCTGGATTACTCCCAGTCCCACACGCAAGCAAGAGTAGAAATGTAGAGTAGATGGCAAGGGTCAATTCATGGCTTGAAGCATGGTGCAGGAGGGAGGGCTTAAGTTCCTGGGGCATTGGGAGCAGTTCTGGGGAAGAAAATACCTATTCAAAAGAGACAGGTTTCATCTCAACAGGACTGGGATGTGTGTCCTCTGGGTGAGGTTCACTAGTGTGGTTGGTAAGGGTTTAAACTAAAT
Source organism: Carcharodon carcharias (assembly GCF_017639515.1). Lineage (NCBI taxonomy): Eukaryota > Metazoa > Chordata > Chondrichthyes > Lamniformes > Lamnidae > Carcharodon > Carcharodon carcharias. The sequence goes on from NC_054498.1 coordinate 21,074,803, forward strand.
TCACAAGTGTATAGGCACCAGCATATAGAAGTAGAAAAGATGAATAAGGTGCATAAAGTTAGAATACTTGGCTGCCTCCACAGTATCTTTACAGTATCTTTACTCCCCTGCCTTATCCTCGTAACTTTCACATTCCCTCTTTGCAGGTAGCAATCCAATTCCCTTTTGAATACCTCAATCGAACCTGCCTCCACCATCCTTTCAAGGAAGCTTGTTCAAGACTCCAACCACCCTTTGGGTGAAATTTTTTTTCCTCATATCACATTTACTCCTTCTGCCAATTATTTTGACTCTGTGCCCTCTAGTTCTTGATGTTCTCTTGAGTGGAAGCAGTTTCTCACTATTTACCCTGCCCATACCCCTCAGGATCTTGAATACCCCTATCAAGTCTCCCCTCAGCCTTTTCTCCAAGGAAAAGAGTCCCAATCTCTCCAATCTATCCTCACAGCTACAGTTCTTCATCCCGGGCATCATTCTTGTGAATCGTCTCTGTATTCTCTCCAAAGCCTTCACATCCTTCATCAAGTATGGCACCCAGAACTGGATGCAGTACTCCAGATGAGGCCTAACTTGTGCCTTATACAAGTTCAACATGACCTCCTTACTCTTATACTCAATGCCCCTACAAATAAAGCGTGCCCTGCCATTTTCAGTGTATGTATGCATACACTGAGGTCTTCCTGTTCCTGCACCTCTTTTAGAGACTCTCCCTTTATTTTATACTGTCTCACCATATCTTTTCTGCCAAAATGAATCACCTCTCACACTCTGCATTGAACTTCATCTGCCATTTGTCTGCCCAATCCATCAACATGTCTATGTCCTTTTGAAGTTCAAGACTATCCCCCTTCACAGTTGACATTTCCAACCTTGGTATAATCTGCAAATTTTGAAATCATGCCCTGCACACCACAGTCTAGGTCATTAGAATAGCAAGAGCAAAGGTCCCAACACTGATCCCTGAGGAACTCCACTACAAACCTTCCTCCAATCTGAAAAATAACCATTTATCAGTACTCTGTTTGCTGTCACTCAGTTAATTTCTTATCCAAATGTATACTTTTCCTTTTATTCTATGACCTAGAGTTTTGCTCACAAGTCTGTTATGTGGCACTGTATCAAATGCCTTTTGAAAATCCATATACACCACATCAACAGTATTTTCCTTTTCTGTTACCTCCTCAAAAAAGTCCAGCAGGCTAGTTAAACATGATTTTCCCTTGATGAGTCATGCTGGCTTTCCTTAATTATCCTGCACTTATCTAAGTGATTATTGATTTTATCCCGTTTATAGTTTCCAGAAGTTTCCCTACCACTAAGGTCAAACTGATTGGCTTGCAGTTGCTAGCTTTATCCTTGCACCCCTTTTTGAACAAGGCTGTAACATTCACAGTTCTCCAGTCCTCTGGCAGCCCCCCATCCCCCACCTTGTGTCTATGGGAGACTGGAAGATTATCACTAGTACCTCTGCAATTTCCACCCTCACTTACCAAAGTATCCTTGGATGCACCTCATCTGGTCCTGATAACTTATCTATTTTAAGTAATGATAGCCTTTCCACCTTCCTCTCAATTGTAAGTTCTTCTAGTGTACAAGTTACCTCCTCTCTCACCTCGGCCTGGGTAGCAAGACATTCCTTTGTAAAGATAGATGCAAAGTACTCGTTCAACACCTCTGCTATTTCTGCAGCCTCCACATGTAAATCCCCTTTTTTGTCCCTAATTGGCCTGACTCTTTCTTTAACTACCCTTTTACAATTTACATGTTCATAGAAGACCTCAGGATTCCCTTTTATGTTCGTTGTCAGCCTCTTTTCATGCTCTCTCCGTGCTTGCCTTATTAGTTTCTTCACTTCCCCTCTGGTTCTTCTATATTCAGCCTGATTCTCCATTGTATTTTCTACCTGACATCTGTCATACGCTCATTTCTTGCTTTTCATCTTTGCCTGTTAGAGAAGGGAATAGTTTCCTATTAAATAGGAGCAGACCAAGGGGAAATAGTAAGTTATTTGTTAGGTGGTTCAGAATAATGGATAAAATAGTAAAGTCAAAATTAGAGTTGTGCATATATGTGAATGTGTGGAGTGGGATAACAGCGATCTTTGAAATAAAGGCATGCTTGGGTATTAAATATTTATAGATACAAGGTGTTCAGGAAAGGTGGGAAAAGGAAGGGGGGGAAGCAGTATTGATCAAGGATAACATTTCAATGCTGGAGAGAGAAGATATCCCAGAGGAGTCAGAACTAAGGAGAAAAAAAGATGCAGTTACATAGCTTGGTGTAGTCTATAGGCCACCATTCAGTGGGGAAACTTTAGAGGAACAGATTTGCAAAGCAATTAGAGAGGTGCAAGAGTTATAAAGTAGGTATCATAGGAGACTTCAATTATCTGAATATAGATTGGGATAGTAGCAGTGTAAAGGGCAAGGATGAGCAAAAGTTCCTCGATTTTATTCAAGAAAATTTTCTACAGCAATATGTTTCCAATCCAATGAAAAAAGGAGACACTGCTGGACCTGCTTCTTGGGAATGAGGTAGGCCCAGTGGATCAAGTGTCAGAAGGGGAACATTTAGGGGACAGTAATCGTTGTATCATTTGGTTTAGGATGGTTATGGAAAAGGACAAGGAACAATCCATAGTAAGGATAATTAACTGGGGGAAAGCCAACTTCAGCAGGGTGAGAATGGATCTGGCCCAGATCAATTGTAATAAAGGGTTGACAGGCAAAATGGTATCTGAACAATGAACTGTCTTTAGAGAAGAAAGAGTTCTGGGCTCATACAAGATATATTTCCGTGGTGGAAAGGAAGGGCAAACAAATCCAGAACTCCCTAGATGAACAAAGAGATAAAGATTAAGATGAAGAAAAAGTGTGCTTATGATGGATGCCAGGCTGACAGTACAGTTAAGAACCAGGCTGAATATAGAAAGTTCAAAGGGAAGTTGAGAAAGAATACAAGAGAAGCAAAGGGAGAAGGCGGTATTTTATGCTCTCTCCTTTGGTGCGTTTGGAGGTGGGGAGGGCATTTAATTGGGCTGGAAGGTAGCAGGACATCACTGCAGGTGTTTCTAAGGGTAGTGTCCTAGGCCCAAACATCTTCAGCTGCTTCATCAATGACCTTCCTTTCATCAGAAGCTCAGAAGTGGGGATTTTCACTGATGATTGTGCAATGTTCAGCACCATTTGTGACTACTTAGATACTGAAGCAGTCCATGTCCAAATGCGCAAGAACTGGAAAATATCCAGGCTTGGGCTAACAAGAGGCAAGTAACATTCATGCCGCATAAGTGCCAAGCAATGACCATCTCCAACAAGAGAGAATCTAACCATCATCACTTGACTTTCAATGGCCTTACCATCGCTGAATCCCCCACTATCAATATCCTGAGGGTTACCATTGACCAGAAACTGAACTGGACTAGCCATATAAATATTGTGGCTACAAGAGCAGGTCAGAGGCTAGGAGTCCTGCGGTGAGTAACTCACCTCCTGACTCCCCAAAGCCTGTCCATGATCTACAAGGCACACGTCAGGAATGTGATGGAATGAGTGCTGCTGTAACAACACTGATAACAAAGTAGCCCGCTTGATTTGCACCCCTTCCATAAACAGTCACTCCCTCCACCACCGACGAACAGTGGCAGCAGTGTGTACCATCTACAAGATGCATTGCAGAAACTCACCAAGACTCCTTGGGCGGCACCTTCCAAACCTATGACTGCTATGATCTAGAAGGATAAGGGCAGCAGATGCATGGGAACATCACCAACTGGAAGTTCCCCTCCAAGTCACACAACACCCTGACCTGGAAATATATCGCTGTTCCTTCACTGCCACTAGGTCAAAATCCTGGAACTCCCTCCCCAACAGCACACATCACATGGACTACAGCAGCTCAAGAAGGCAGCTCACCACCACACCTCAAGGGCATTTAGGGATGGACAATAAATACTGACCTAGCCAGTGATGCCCACATTCCGTAAATGAGTAATTTAAAAAAGTTTGGGAGTCCATTACCTTCCCACCCCTACCCCGATTAAACCCATGGTGGGAAGATCCATGGACAACCTTTGCACCTTGCTGCTAATTGAACATATGAATTAGGAGCAGGAGTAGGCCACTTAGTCCCTTGAGCCTGCTCTGCTATTCAATCAGATCATGGCTGGTGAGAGGCCTTCCACGAGATAGGAATCATGACTAATCTGATTGTGGCCTCTGCTTCACATTCAGCCTACCCCCAATAACCTTTGACTCTCTTGTTAGTCAAAATTTATCTACCTCTGCTTTAAAAATATTCATTGACCTGGCCTCCACTGCCCCAAAGATTCACGACCCTCTGAGGGAAAAAAATTCTTCTCCTTTTCATCTTAAGTGGAAGACCCTTTAGTTTTTAAACGGTGTTCTGTAGTTTTAGTCTCTCCCATAGGGAAAACCTCCTTTCAACATCCATCCAGTTCCCGCAGAATCTTATTTGTTTCAGTACTATCACTTCTCAATCTTCTAAACTCCAGTGGATACAGGATCTTTCCACATAAGGTAATACCCACCCCCCACCAACTTGACCCCATCCCAGATATCAGTCAAGTGAACCTTCTCTGAGCTATTTCTAATGCATTTACCGTTAACAAATCAGTGCTAGTTTTCCTTAATGAATCCACATTTGCCCAAGTGACAATTAATTTTGTCCCGAATTATTGTTTCCAGAAGATTCCTCATCACCAAAGTTAAACTGACTGGCCTGTAATTGCTGGGCTCATCTTTACATTCTTTTTTGAACAAGGGTGTAGCATTTGCAATTCTCCAGTCCTCTGGCACCATCCCTGAATCTAAGACAGACTGGAAAATTATGGCTAGTGACTCTGCAATTTCCATGCTCAATTCCTTTAATATCCCTGAATGCATCCCATCCAGTCCCGGTGCCTTATCAACTTTAAGTACAGACAGCCTATCCAGTACCTCATCATCAACTTTAAAGCCTTCAAGTGTCCGAATTACCTATCCTTTCATCGTGACCTGTGCAGCATCTCGTTCCTTGGTAAAGACAAATGCAAAGTATTTACTGAATACCTCATCCATGCCCACTGCCTCCATTCTTAATCCTCCTCATGATCAGGACCCATTTCAGGAACATTAAATCCAGTCCTTTGTGTTCTTCTCACAGCTTGGGGAGTGTAGTGGTAATGCCGCTGGACTAGTAATCCAGAGGTTCAAGCTAATGCCAAGGGAACATAGTTTGAAATCCTACCATGGCAGCTGCCAAAATTGAAATTCAATAATAAACCTAGGATATAAAGCTAGTCTCGGTAATGGTGACCATAACAACTCTCATTGATTGATCTAAAAACCTACCTGGTTCACTAATGTCCTTTGGGGAAGGAAATCTGCCATCAAATCCTGATTTAGTCTACATGTGACTCCACACTCATAGTAATATGGTTGACTCTTAACTACCCTCTGAAAGCATGCCACTCATTTTAGGGGCAATTAGGGTTGGTAGCAAATGGAAGAATTTAACAAAGCATACTTTCACACCTAGCTTTGTATCATCAAGCTTAGACCTGAGCTTTATTGCACAATTTATTATTTTTATATCTTGCTCATAACCTTGTTCTTGTGTTCATGTGGATATAGTATATATAGGTTATTTTGTTATGATATGGCAAGTGGTATTTGCCAGGCTGACCAAATCCACGGGGGAAACTTGGCCACGCTATCACAATGCTTTTGAAATTTGAAATTTATTACAGGAAGTCAGAAGTAATGAGTCCACTACCACCCTTAGAGATTTTAAAGATTAAATTAAAATATTTATTAACAAAAGAAGAAAAAAATTTAAACATACATAAGATTACAGTTACATAGTTATAATCGTTCCCAAAATTTCTACTTAACCAGACTCCCAGCTACACAACCGCTTTAAAGCAACAGTCCAAATAGATTCCAAATTTATAAAGCCATCCAGCAATATTTCCACAAACACCCACTGGACAATGAAATTCCAAAGGTTTTTAACACAACTTTGGTTACTGGAACAGCAAAACTCTTTCAGAGTGGCTAGAGGCTTTTCTCCAAGTCTGTTTCACAGTCACCTTTCAAGATCTCACATTGCCTCACCTCTCACAGCCTTCCATCCTTCTTTAAATATATTTCTCCCTTTTTGATCTGCAAATCCTCTTGTTTCAATTGGTCTTTAGAAGTTACTTTTCCCAGAATATAAACACCTTTCATGTTATCATTATGGCTAGCACTTTTGGGAAAAATCCACAGTCACTTTTCCTTATTTATCCTGCCAGTTGTAAACATTTTTCATGGCCCTTTGAAAATCAAACAACTCTCCCACTTACCTAAAAATGCAAATTTCATTCACACCATCTCTGCTGAGACCTCACTCTTGTTTACCTATCTCAATTTCAAATGCCTATTTTACACCTCACTTCCTCGATAATTTAAACCTTGTGGTCTAACTTTCTCTAGTTTAATTAAATTAGCCACACACACAGAATAATACACACACACATAAGCCTGCTTTAAAGTATCCCACAATAATATTAGGAAAAATACGATAGCTCCTTGACAGTATATAATGTATAAAATATGTAATGTGTGTATGTACATATATAATATAAATGTATAGTAAAAAATTGCTGTAAACTATGTACTAATTCATTAAAGACTATCCATTGCTTGTGTACCGGCATACCATTTAATGTATTTTCCCAATCCACCTCAGCCAATTTGTCCCTAATACTTCCATAATTCCTCTTGTTCAAATTTAACACCTTTGCTTCAGCTTCCAAATTCAATCTGAAGCCAGGGTGTTAAATCTGAACAAAGGAAATTATGAAGGTATGAGGGGCTGAGGTAGATTGGGAAAATACGTTAGAAGTTATGACAGTACACAAGCAACGGATAGTCTTTAAAGAATTATTACATAGTTTCCAGCAATTATAGACTCCTTCAAGGTATGAAAACCCAAAAAGAAATGTCAGTCAATTGTAACTAAAAAAAGAAAGTTAAGGATTTTATATGATTAAAAGGAAAGGCCTATAAAGTTGCCAGAAATAGTAGTAAACCTGAGAATTGGGAACATTTTAGAATACAGGAAAGGAGGACAAAGAAAGGGAGAATAGAATATGCATGTAAAATAGCAGAAAACATAAAAACAGAATGTAAAAGCTTTTATAGGCATGTAAAAAGGAAACGTTTAGCTGAGGAAAATGTGGGTCCATTACAGGGAGAGTCATGAGAATTTATAATGGGGACTAGAGAAATGGCAGAGAAGCTGAACTTACTTGGTGTCTGTTTTCTCTGAGGAAAATACAAGAAAACTCCCATAATTAGAGATCTAAGGGACGAGGGTGAATGAGGAGTTGAAGGAAATTAGTGAGAAGGTTGTATTGGAGAAATTATTGGGACTGAAGGTTGATAAGTCTCCAGGACCTGATATTCTATATCCAAGAGTGCTGAAAGAGGTAGCTATGGATGCATTGGTGATCATCTTTCAAAATGCTATAGATTCTAGAACATTTCTTGCAGATAGGAAGGTAGCAAATGTCAATCCACTATTTAAGAAGGGAGGGAGAGAGAAAATGGGGAACTTACAGACCCGTTAGCCTTACATCAGCAGTAGGGAAAATGCAGGAATCTGTTATGAAGGATGCAATTAATTGACACTTAGATAATAATGATCTGATTGGACATAGTCAACATGGATTTATGAATGGGAAATCATGTTTGATGTACCTGTTGGAGTTTTTTTGAGGATGTTACTAACAGAATTGATAAAGGAGATTTGGTTAACGTAGTGTCCTTGGATTTTCAGAAGGCTTCCAATAAAGTCCCCCACAGGAGGTTGCTTAGCAAAATTAAAGCACTTGGGATAGGAGGTAATATACTGGCATGGATTAAGGATTAATTAACAGGCAGAAAACAGAGAGTAGGAATAAATAAGTCATTCTCAACAGGTTGCGAATAGTAGGGCACCTCAAGGATCAATACTTGGGGCCCAGCTGTTTACAAATCTATATCAATGATTTGGATGTGCCGACCAATTGTAATATTTCCGAGTTCACAGATGACATAAAGCTAGTTGGGAATGTGTATTGTGAAGATGATGCAAAATGGCTGCAAGGGGATTCGGACAGATCTATGAGTGGGCAAGAATCCTGGCAGATGGAATATAATGTGCAAAAATGTGACATTATCCACTTTGGTAAGAGGAACAGATGTGCAGAGTATTTCTTAAATGGTGAGAGATTCGAAAGAGTACAGAGGAATCTGGGTGTCCTCGTCAATAAGTCACTGAAAGCTAAAATGCAGATGCAGCAATTAATTAGGACGGCTAATGGTATGTTAGCTCTTATCACAAGAGGATTTGAGTACAAGAGTAGTGAAGTATTGCAAGAATTGTATAGAATCTTGGCTAGACTGCACCTGGAGTACTGTGTATAGTTTTGGTCCTCTAACCTTAGGAAGAATATTATCATAGAGGGAGTGCGGCAAAGGTTCACCAGACTCGTTCCCAGAATTGTGGGACTGTCCTATGAAGAGATTGGAGAAACTGGGCCTGTATTCTTTAGAGTTTCGAAGAATGAGAGATGACCTCATTGAAACCTACAAAATACTTAAAGCGATAGATTGGATAGATGCAGGTAAGGTGTTTCCCTGGTTGGGGAGTCTAGAACCAGGGGATGCAATTTCAAAATAAGGGGGAAGCCAATTAGGACTGAGATGGGAAGAAATGTTTTTACTCAGAAGGTTGTTAATTATTGGAATTCTCTACCCCAAAAGGCTGTGGAAGCTCAGTCGTTGAGTATGTTTAAAGGAGAATTGACAGATTTCTGAATACCAATGACGTAAAGGGAAATGCGGGCAGTGGGGGAAAAAGACATCGAATTGGATGATCAGCCATGATCATATTGAATGGCAGAGTAGGTTAACTGGCCTACCCTTCTCCTATGTTCCTATGTTCATGGATTGGCTCAGCTCATATCGGAAATAGACCTATAACAGAAAAATACCTACTTTTCAGCATTTATTAATGTGAATACAAAAGCAAAATGCTGCAGTTGCTGGACATCTGAAATAAACGCAGAAAATACTTGAAATAGTTGATCTGGCAGCATCTGTGGAGAAAGAAACATAGTTAACATTTCAGATTAGTGGCCTTTCATCAGAACTGACAAATAAAAGCATTTTAAAAAGTTTTAAATTTGTAAAATCGATGACCCACAACTTGAAATACGCACTAAATTTAACCAGGAAGGAAATTTTTAAAAGGCACAAGGTAGGGCTTATGGAGGAATTGACAGAGCCCTGGGTCAAAATCCTGGAACTCCCTGCCTAACAGCACTGTGGGTGTACCTATACCATTTGTACTGCAGCAGTTCAAGAATGTAGCTCACCACTACCATCTCAACGGCAGTTAGGGATGGGCAATAAATGCTGGCCCAGCCAGCGAAGCCAACATCCCATGAATGAATTTTAAAAAGCAGGCAGTTCACCTGCCCGCAGGAGGTGACATTAGAGCTGAATTTAATGGTTGATAAGTGATCCATTATAACATGGAGAGTTACAGTTATAAGTGCAATTTTGCATTTAAAACATCAATATTCATATTAAGAAGGCAATGAAAAAGACTAGGTGAGAGACTGCTATTGTTTGTAGGCGTTATTAGCTCTCTTTAAGGCATCACAAAGCATGATTGCTTCCAGATGTTGCAGAAGCAATCAACGTGACCTGAGAGCTGTCCAGATGGAATATGTAGGAAAGGCAACTGGAGTGAACACAGCTGTTCCTCAAATTGCAGGAAATCATGGATGAGGGGTTAGAGTGTGGTGTTTCTGGGAGAATTATGACCAAAGTTTGTAACATACTGACAGTGATGGCAGCTGTACAAAGAGTATTTGTTGTATGATTTTGAAACAAGGAAAGCATTGTGAATGTGTATAAAAATGAAGCTTTTCTTCTTAGAACTGTAGCAAACATGTTTTGACTGGCCTATTAAATTTTGTTCTGATCCAAACCAGGGTATTGAGGCTTTGTTAATTATTAGACCATCCCTTTACAAGAAGTTGTCTCATATGAATAACTTAGTTATTTTATCATATCAGCGTCAATAACCATGATAGTTTTCGTCAATAGTAATTTATGCTAGTTTGACCCTTTACACTTGGCATTACTTTGTTATTCTATGCCGTTATGAAATAGATATTGATGGATTTTAGTACTGGCCTAGCAAACATTGCCACTATGATAAGTATTGAACAACCTTGAAGTGTGCCTCTTTAGAAATGAGCACATCAGTGACTTTTTTGATTCGCTGTATCTATATTTACGAACTTCTGGACGTGTTTGGTGGTGCCTGAGCCTATGTTCAACTTTATTTGAAGTTGTGTTTCTGATTAGTTTGCATAAGTGCATGATGAGAGGAAATACTTGCATCAGAACTCCAGCTAAGATGTAAGGCTTTATTCTGGCCAAATTTAAACACAGGTCTAACTGTCATCCCTAATATCAGAAGTTCCTGTTTTTTTTCTTTAGTGCATGGTTCAAGTTTGCTTCAACGTGGCACTTTTGTCAGAGATTTTTGAAATGGAGATCCTGTATTCAGCTGGAGCCAACATGTCTGTAAGGTGGAACATTCAGTCTGTTTTAAAATGAGCACAAGATGCTTAATAATCAGATTTGCTTTAAAGTTAAAGTGACACAATTCCTGTGCAGTATTTTGCAAGCCATGCAGAATAATGAAACAACCCCTAATAGACTTGCTGTAAACAGCAATCAGCTATTATAAAAATATTGTTTACTTATTGCAAACATTATGAAGGCTAGCTAGAAATAATTTTGAATGAAGTAGTGTCTGATGAACAATATGAATGGCTTTGAAACTTGGAATAATGCTTAGAATTACATAAGAGAAAGTTGTGTTAAATTAATTATTTGCAGCTACTTGTAATTTTTATGTCATGTAGGAAAATTAAGAATGGTTAGCATGTTTCAATGTTGGATTTGTTATATTAATTACTGTACAATTAATATAAAGCTTTGACAAGTTTTTCCTGGGCAAGAAGCCATTTGCTTTCCATACATACACACACAGTACAGTATATTTTCTTAGAAATTAAATTACATTTACTTATGGAACTTGCTTTGCAAATATGCATACATGCAAATTGATGATATTTACAGAATAGTAATTAATTGAAATTACTTGATGACTTTAGAGCATGAATAGTGTAGCTTCCTGTTGAAATATGTGCACTTCGCTGCAATGCCATGTTGAGTTAATGTGAGCGAAGTCATTTTTATTGCTGATATGGAAAATGTTGAACAATGTTTAGGCTAATTACACAAAAAAGTGAGCCGAAAAGCAAGAAGGCAATTTCTTAGTGTACTGTTTCCAACAGTGCACAGTATATGAGCACAGAAACAAGCCATTCAGTTCAGCAGATCCATCAGTGTTAATGCTTCACATGAGTCTCCTCCCACCCTTCCTTATCTAATCTCAACAGTGTATCTTCTGTTCCTATCTCCTGGGTTTGTAACCCCAAGATCAAGAGTTCAAATCTCACAATGGCAAACTATGAAACAATGTAACTTCATCTGAAACAGATGGAAACGGGTTTGTACTCGAAAGAGTTACATCTAAAAGAGCTTGGCCTAAGTAGCCAAGTGGTTATGGTACTGGGCTTGTAACCCCAAGATCAAGAGTTCAAATCTCACAATGGCAAACTATGAAACAATGTAACTTCGCTTGGCCTAAATAGCCAAGTGGTTATGGTACTGGGTTTGTAACCCCAAGATCAAGAGTTCAAATCTCACAATGGCAAACTATGAAACAATGTAACTTCATCTGAAACAGATGGAAACGTGTTTGTACTCGAAAGAGTTACAGTAGTCGTTTCAGTTACTTCTGGGGATTTTCACATTCTGACCATACTCTCGAGTAACAAATTTTCTCCTGAATTCCTTTTTGGATTTATTTGTGACCATCTTATATTGATGGTTTCTAGTTCTGGTTGCCCCAGTGGAAAGCATCTTTGATAGTTTTACCTGATCAAACCCTTTCATTTTCTTGAATAACTCTATCAGATCACCTCTCAGTCTTCTCTTTTCTAGAGAAAGAATCTCTAGCTTGTTTAAACTTTTCTAAGAGACATAAACTCTCAGTTCTGGTATTATCCCAGTATATTTATTTTCACTTTCTCTGGTGTCTCTATATACTTCTTTATAACATGGAAACCAGACCTGTTCACTCCAAGATAAAAACAAAAAACTGCGGATGCTGGAAATCCAAAACAAAAACAGAATTACCTGGAAAAACTCAGCAGGTCTGGCAGCATTGGCGGAGAAGAAAAGAATTGATGTTTCGAGTCCTCATGACCCTTCAACAGAACTGATTACATTCTTAATTAGCACATTCATTTAGATAATATCACCAACTTCAATACCTCTGTGTTCTTTTGTTCTTTTCTCTGTGACATTTTTTGATTATCTGCTCCTATCACTGCTTGCTTGTCCCTACAACCACACCACCCCCCCCCCACTTCTCTCTCTCTCTCTCACACACACACACACACACACACACACACACACACACCCACCCACCCCCCCCCCACCTTAAACCAGCTTATATTTCACCCCTCTCCTTGGATTCACCTAGTTCTGTTGAAGGGTCATGAGGACTCGAAATGTCAACTCTTTTCTTCTCCGCTGATGCTGCCAGACCTGCTGAGTTTTTCAAGGTAATTCTGTTTTTGTTCTGTTCACTCCGAGTGTGGTTTAACCAAAATTACATGCAAGATTAATATACACCTTTGTTTGGCAACTGTTCAGTTTTTATTACATAGCTGACTGTTTAAATGTCACTCTGTATTTTGATAATAGCAATATTTTGTAGTGTATCCGTGAGATATTGTGTTTTTTTAATAGTACCAAAGACCATAGTCTATATCTATGGTCTATAGCTAGCTAGCTTTCATATTTTATTTGCCTGAATTTTATAACCTTGGAATGTAGTAATGCTTTTATCAATGTTGAAAAAGAGCTCTTACTAACTATAAGTAGTATTTTCTTATTACAGACAATGTCAGTTGTAATCAGTTGATTGTAATTGTAATTTGTAATTCTACTTTCTGCTCAAAGTATTCCGTCTATTACTGCAAAAGATATAATATTGCTAATTGAAGAATAAATAAGGGTGATTCTACAATCTCTCACTTCAAGTGGAGCATTGTGCTTGTCAGGAGTGTGAATCAGAGAATCATGGCTATATTGTTTTAAACTGCTTTCTTCAAATATGGCCCTTTACTGATTCATGGTATTGTGAAATTACCCCAATTTAACAATATTACATGTGTAAAAGCAAAATTCTGCGGATGCTGGAAATTTGAAATAAAAACAGATAATGCTGGAAAAACTCTCCCTCATACAAACTCGTTAACTCTCTTTCTCTTCCCACCAGATGCTGCCAGACCTGCTGAGTTTTTCCAGCATTTTCCGTTTTTATTTAATATTACATATGCATTATTTCAGAGACACTAATTCTAAAATAATTCGCTAACCCAAATATTTTCCTTACAAGTTACTTCCCCTGCTCTTCAGAAAACTGAGTAATGTCTTTGAGAGTGTCAGCAACCATGTGATAATTTGCCCAAGTGACCATTTATTAAATTAAGTTTCAGCTTACCATTATGTGTCAATAACAGTGCCTATGTACCTTCATGGCTGTGGTGGTAGATATCTGTTTTTCCTACTGCCATTCCCAATATTATTATGAGTGCCAGTTGCCATCACATTCCCTCCCACCAATCCTGATTCTACTGTTACTAATAATTCCATTGTTAAATCTGATTTTCCCATTAGAACAATTTTAAGGTGTAAAAAATACAACTACTGTAATGTTTTACACTGCAGTTTTTGTGTACATATAAAACTGATCTCTATGGGACACTGATCAAGTGTGAACTCCCTTCTCTGAGGTAAATAACATTTCAAAAAAGTAAAATTAAATTTGAAACTTGCCTTATTTCCTAGATAAAAGCAAAATACTGCAGATGCTGTAAATCTAGAGCAAAAACAAAAATACCTGGAAAAACTCAGCAGGTCTGACAGCATCTGTGGAGAGGGATACAGTTGACGTTTCGAGTCTGTATGACCCTTCATCAGAATAAGACATATAAAAATTAGATGAAACATAAGCTGGTAGAAGGGGGTGGGACAGGAGAGCTCGATAGGGGGCCAATGATAGGTGGAGGCCAAGAAGAGACTACCAAAGATGTCATAGACAAAAGGACAAAGGGGTGTTCACAGTGGTGATATTATCTAAAAATGTCAGCTTTAGCTCAGTGGTAGTACTCTAACACCTGAGGCAGCAGGTCATGGGTTCAAGTCCTCAATTCAGAGACTTGAATACTTAATCTATCTAAGCCCATCACTTCAATGCAGTGCTCAGGGAGTGCATGGTCGGAGTGCTATCTTTTGGCTTCACAGCATGGCCTTGCTTGCCCTCTCAGATCGATGCAAAAGGTCCAGCAAAACTACTTGACGAAGATCAAGGAAAGCTCCCAGTTTACTGGTCAACACTTACCCTTCAGCAAACACCTAAAACAGATGATCTACTCATTTATTTCAATGCTATTTGCAGAATTTTATGTATTCAAATCGGCTACTGCATTTCCTTCTTGTCCCTTTCTTCAATCCAATCCCCATCTTGTTGCACATCACCATTTTATTTCAGTTATCATCCCTAATAACGGTTTCTGTGCCCAATATAGTGAACTTGTAGGAGCAAGCATTGAATGGTTGTGAGACTTTCCTTGTCAGTAGGACTCAGTAGGACGCAATAAATCATTGAAGGAGCTTCTACTATTTAATGGTCACATTTTACATTTAATACTACATGTTCTGTCAAAATATATTTCAATAAACACTTTATCCTTCTAAGATTGTATCATCCATTCTTTTCTCCTTCTCTCTGTTTTCTCTTTGGCCTAAATTTTAATCCTGATCAATTTGAAACATAACTTTTATATATTTTTCAACATGTTCAATTTAAGAACTGTCTTGCACTTTTGTAGTTTAGATATCAATTTTGCCCTTGTATTCACACCTCTAATTCTTCAGACATTGTTTTTCATTTCCTGTTTGCTCATTTGCACATATGCATTTCTGGGACAGCTATGTACACAATTTCAGTGCATCAATAACTTATGCTTATAAAAGAAGGCAATGCTTTATGCCCTACTTACTTCATAGAAAAACAGATTTATGCTGTTATCTGTCCTTCTCATAACAATAAAGTTTTATTTCTCTTTTGTGGTTTTTAAACTGCCATCAAATTCATGTGCAGATTTTCTGCTGTTTTAATTCTTTTGCTGCCTTGACTACTTCTGCTATCTGTGCTGACTCCTAATATGTAGCGCTTTAGAAACTTCCAGAGCCTCTGCAAAAACATCCACAAAAATTCACTCCCTCCACCACTGATGCACAGTAGCAGCAATGAGTACCATCTACAAGATGCACTGCAGGAATTCACCAAGGCTCCTTACACAGCACCTTCCAGACCCACGATCACTACCATTTAAAAGGACAAGGGTAGCAGATAGATGGGAACACCACCACCTGGAAGTTCCCCTTCAAGTAACTCACCATCCTGATTTGGAAATATATCACCGTTCCTTCACTGTCGCTGAGTCAAAATCCTGGAACTCCCATCCTCACAGCACTGTGGGTGTCCCTACACCGCATGGACTGCAGCAGTTCAAGAAGGCAGCTCACCACCACCTTCTCAAGGGCAACTAAGGTTGGGCAAAAAATGCTGGCCCAGCCAGCGAAGCCCACATCCCCTGAATGAATAAAAAAAAGTTATCAACTCTGAGCTGCTAGACGTTGTCCTGAGTGATCAGTTATTGTAAATTGCTTGAGCAATGAACAAAAATCTATGCAAAACAACTGATTATCCCGCAAGTAAATCATCTCTGTGTCTGCCTATTAGTAGTTAATCCAATATGTAGCTATCTGAGAAAATAACTGGCTTGAAGTAAACCTCTATCCAGAGCACATATTAAAGTGGTTTGTGTGGGTTATTTTTGGTGGGACTGAAAATAGCCACAGAATTTTTATTCATTCATGGGATGTGGACATCACTGGCAAAGCCAGCATTTATTGCCCATCCCTAACTGCCCTTGAGAAGATGGTGGTTAGCAGCCTCCTTGAATTGCTGCAGTCCATATGGTATAGGTATGCCTGCAGTACTGTCAGGGAAGGATTTCCAGAATTTTGATCCAGTGGCAATGAAGGAACAGTGATATAGGATGTAACTTGGAGGAAAACTTGAAGGTGGCTATTTTCACATGCATGTGTTGCTCCTGTTCTCCTGGATGGTATGGGTCCTGTGTTTAAAAGGTGCTGCCGAAGTAGCTTTGGTGAGTTGTTGCAGTGCAGCTTGCATATGGTACACACTGCTGCCACTGTGTGCTGATGGTGGATGGGGTGCTGATCAAGTGAGTTGCTTTGTTCTGGATGGTGTCAAGCTTCCTGATTGTTTTTGGAGCTGCACTCATCCATACAAGTGAAGTGTATTCCACCACACTCCTGACTTCTGTCTTATTGATGGTGGACTGGCTTTTAGGAATCAGGAAGTGTGTTACTTGTTGCAGAATCCCCAGCCTCTGACTGGTTCTTGTAATAAACAGTATTTATATGGCTGGTCCAATTAAATTCCTGGCCAATTGTAAACCCCATGATGTTGACGGTGGGTATTCAGCAAAGGCGGTGCCATTGAATTCCTGGAGGAGGTGGTTAGATTCTCTCTTTTGGAGATGGTCATTGCCTAGCAGTTGTGTGGAGCAAATGTTACTTCTGCTTATCAATCTAAGCCCAAATGTTGTCCAACTTGTGCTGCATGTGGGCACAGACTGCTCAGTAACTAAGGAGTTGCAAATGGTGCTGAACACAGTACAATAATCAGCGAACATCCCCAATTCTGACCACCTGTTGGAAGAGAAGGTCATTGGTGAAGCAACTGAAGATTGTGGGGCCCTGGAAACTACTCTGAGGAAGTCCTGCAGCAATTCCTAGGTCTGAGATAATTGGCTGCCAACAATCAGAACCATTTTCCCTTGTGTTGTGTATGACTCCAACCAGAGGAGAATCTTCTCCTGATTTCCATTAACGTCAATTTTGCTAGGGGCCCTTGATGCCGCACTCGGTCAAAGGCTACCTTGATGTCAAGGATAGTCACTCTCACCTCTCCCCTGGAGTTTGGTTCTTTTATGCATAATTGGACCAAGGTTGTAATGAGGTCAGGAGCTGAGTGGAACTTGAGACTGAGCTGGGTCATTGACTCTTCACTTCTGGTTGAACATGGTTGCAAACCCTTCAGCCTAGTTTCTTCCACTGATATGCTGGGTTGACCTATTTTTGAGGATGGGAATGTTTGTGGAGCTGCTCCTTGAGTTAGTTTTTTTTTTAAATTGTACACCACCATTCATGACTTGATGTGGCAGAACTGCAGAGCATTGATCTGATGAATTGGTTGTGGGATCAATGATCTCTGTCTACAGCATGGTGGTTCCGCTAAATAGCATGCATGTGTTGTGGCTTCACCAGGTTGGCATCTCTTTTTAGGCATGTTGGTGCTGCTCCAATACTTCTCATTGAACCAGGGTTGGTCCCATGACTTGATGGTAATGATGTTGAACACAAAAACACAAGAAATAGAAGCAGGTGTAGACCATATTGCCTGTCGAGCCTTTTCCGCCACTTGATATGCTCATGGCTGATCTTGGGCTTCAACTCCGCTTCCCTGTCCATTCCCCATATCCCTCAATTCCCTGACAGACCAAAAATATGCCTATCCCAGCCTTATGGAGCACAATCCTCTGGGGCAGAGAATTCCAAAGATTCACAACCCTCTGAATGAAGTAACCTCATTCCTAAATGATCGACCCCTTATCCTGAGACTGTGCCTCCATGTTTCAGATTCCCCGACCAGCGGAAAAAAATCTCTCAGTACCTACCCTAGCAAGTCCCTTCAGAATCTTGTACGTTTCAATGAGATTGCCTCTCATTCTTCTAAACTCCAGAGAAAATAGACCCAATTTGCTCAGCTTCTGACAATAGGACAACCCCTCATCCAATTTATTGGACCTTCACGGTATCACTTCCAATGCAAGTATATCTTTTCTTAAATGAGGAGGCCAAAACGGCGCACACTACTCTGAATGTGGCCTCACCAAAATCCTGTACAATTCTAGCAAGACTTCTTTATTCCTGTTCTCCAATCTCCTTGCAATAACAGCCAACATGTTATTTGTCGTCTTAATTGTTTGCTGTATCTGTATGTTAACTTTGTGTTCCTTGTACGAGTGCACCCAAGCCTCTTTGAACATCAACATTTAAGTTTCTCTCCTTTTTATCTCTTCTGTTCTTTCAAGCCAAGTGAATAGCTTGAGTGAGAGATGTTGGGCTATGCAGTAACAGATTGGGGTTGAATACAAGTCTGCTGTTGTTGGTGGCCTACTGCCTCTCAGATATCCAGTTTTGAACTGCTAGACCTGTTCTGAATCCATCCATTTAGCACAGTGGTAATGCTACATTGGAGGGTATCCTTGTTGTGAAGACAGGGCTTTGTCCCCTCAAGGACTGTGGGGTGGTTATTCCTACCAATGCTGTAATGGTCAGATGCATCATTAACAGGTTAATTGATGAGGATGAGTCAAGTAGGTTTTTCCCCCTTGTTGGCTCCCTCACCACCTGCTGTAAGCCAAGTTTGGTAGAGATATTCTTCAGGATTTGGCCAGCTCAGTCAGTTGTTGTCCTGCCATGCCACTCTTGGTGATGGGCATTCAAGCCCTGCACCCAGAATTTTTTTTTTTAAATTATTTTACTTGATGTGGGTGCCACTGACTGGGCCAGCATTTGCCCATTCCTTATTACCCTTGAGAAGATGATGATGAGCCACTTCTTGAACCACTGCAGTACATCTGGTGCAAGTGCTCCTGGGAAGGGAGTTCCAGGATTTTGATACCACAACAATGAATTCCAAGGCAGAATGATATGCCACTTAGAGGGGAACTTGCAGGCTATAGTGCTCCTAAGTATCCGCTGCCCTTTTCCTTATAGGTGGTAGAGGTCACGGGTTTGGGAGTTGCTGGTGAAGGAGCCTTGGTGAATTGTTGCAATGCATCTTGTATATGGTACTCACTGCTGCCACTGTACATCAGTAGTGGAGGGAGTGAATCTTTAAGGTGATGGACGGGGTACCAATCTAGTGGGCTGCTTTGTCCTGGATGATGTTGAGGTTCTTGAGGTTGTTCGAGCCACACTCATACAGGCATCACAATCCTGACTTAGGCCTTGTAGATGGTGGACAGGCTTTGGGGAGTCAGGAGTTGAGTTATTTACCTCAAAATTCCCAGCCCCTGACCTGTAGCCACAGTGGCTATAATGGCTGGTCTAGTTCAGTTTCTGGTCAATGGTAACCACCAGGATTTTGACAGTGGGGAATTCAATGATGGTAATGCCACTGAATGTCAAAGGGAGATGGTTAGATTCTCTCTTGTTGGAGATGTCATTGCCTGACACTTGTGTGATGTGAATGTTACTTGCCACTTATCAATCCAAGCCTGAATGTTGCCCAGGTCTTGCTGCATATTGGCATAGATTATTTCAGTATTTGAGGAGTTGTGAATGGTGATGAATATTGTGAAATCATCAGTGAACATTCCCATTTCTGACCTTATGATGGAAGGAAGGTCATTGATGAAGCAACTGAAAATGGCTGGGCCTAGGGCACTACCCTGAGGAATTCTTGCAGCGATGTCCTAGGTCTGAGATGATTGGCTTCCAACAACTAGCCTTCCTTTGTGCTACGTATGACTCCAACCAGTAGAGAGTTTTCCCCTGATTCTTAATTACTTCAATTTTGCTAGGCTCCTTAATACCACACTCAGTCATATGCTGGCTTGATGTCAAAGGAAGCCACTCTCACCGCACCTTTTGGAGGAGAAAACTTAGCATCAGTAATGCCACTTGATAACACTGTCAACGACACCTTTTATCACTTTGCTGATGATTGAGGGGGTGGTAAATGGCTGAATTAAATTCGCCCTGCATTTTGTGGACAGGACGTACCTGGGTAATTTTCCACATTGTCGGATAGATGCCAGTGTTGTAGCTGTATGAGAACAGCTTGGCTAGGGAACATGACTGAGGTCCTCAGTACTGCAACCAGGATGTTGTCAGGACCCATAGCCTTTGCAGTATTCAGCTATTTCTTGATATCATGTGGAGTGAATTGAACTGGCTGTTGATTGGCATCTGTGATACTAGGGAAACTCGGGAGAAGGCCAAGATGGGTCACCCACTTGGCACTTTCACTGAAGATGGTTACAAATGCTTTAGTCTTGTCTTTTGTTGATGTGCTGGGCTCCCTCATCATTGAGAGTGGGGATATTTGTGGAGCCTACTCCTCTTGTTAGTTGTTTCACTGTCCACCGCCAACTGGATGTGGCAGGACTGCAGAGCTTTGATCAGATCCTTTGGTTGTGGGATTGCTTAGATCTGTCTATCACGTTCTGCTTCTGCTGTTTACATGCAAGTAGTGTTGTAGCTTCACCAGGTTGACCCCAGAGTACATTCTGTGCCCTTGCTATCCTCAGTGCTTCTTCCAAGTTGTGTTCAACAAGGAAGAGCACTGATTTGTTGAAGTAAATGTAGGACCGTAGGTGGTGATCAGCGGGAGGTTTCCTTTCCTGTGTTTGACCTGATGCTACGAGACTTAATGTGGTCCAGATCAAATGTTGGGGTCTCCCAGGGCCAATCCCTCCTGACTACATACCACTATTCCCCCACTTCTGTTCAGTCTGTGCAATTGAGGGGGCCGGAACTAGCCTGGGGTGGTGATGAAGAAAACCGGGACAATAACTATAAAGTATGCTTCAGTGAGTATTATTAGTCAATGCGACACGTCACCGAGGTTACTTGATTTCTTTTTGGCTAGGCCCACAAGTGGCCAAGTGTATCAGCAGCATAATCTATTGCTACATTGATGTTATCGTATTATATAGCCAGGTGGACATTATTTTAATGGTTCCTTGTTGATGGCTGTTTGTGTTTGTTAAATTAAACAATGCGCTTACCAAAAAAAAGAATTGAACTTATGTGTAAATACTGCAGCTATTAAGCAATAAATTTTTGGGAACTTGTTTCTTAAAATTGCCATTTTACCATGGTGGTATATTCTAATGTTATATTTTTTATTTTAGATTACAGAACTGGACCATGTTTCACATCAGTAGAGAACCAGATGTGCCAAGGGCAACTGACCGGCATTGTCTGCACCAAAATCCTTTGCTGTGCAACAGTTGGGCGAGCCTGGGGGCATCCTTGTGAAATGTGTCCTGCCCAGCCACAACCATGTCGTCGTGGCTTTATTCCCAATATCCGAACCGGAGCTTGTCAAGGTAAGAGATGCATTAATCATGTGCAGAAATTTTTGAACTGTAACCAAGCATTAAGTTTAAATGAAATACATTACATTGCTAACTGAAAACAATCTTTGGGAGGTCATTATCCTTACTGCATGGTTCACTAAACTTGCAAAAGAGTCACAGTTTTGAGCTGGAGTAATGAGCAATGACTGCTTAATTGTAATGTCTGACTGTAGCTAATATCTTAATAATCAACTTTTGCCAATACTTATTTTATGATCATTTTAGTGCTCATTCATTAACAACAAGCTGAAAGAGACCTCTTTTGATTGGACTGATTTTATTTTATTTGCAGACACTTGGCCAAAAAGAATACATTTTTAAATTGTAATTTATGTAAAATATCAAATAAGTACTTTAAATATAACATCTTTCGCATTTTGAGAACAGAAACTCATGAAACTAGAAATAATATAAACAGAACTAACAGTACTAACTGATTAACCATAGTAACAAGTTGAAGGCCAAAAATGAAATTCCTCCAGAGGAGCTAAGTATGGAATAGCCATCTCTTGGAGAATAATTCTTTGAAGCGGTTCTAGTGACAGCACATTTTGCATATCTTGGTCAGGAAAACTGGCAAGTTTTTATATGTATAGGAAGGGATTGCGCTAATGTATAGAAAAAAAGAGGATAGAGCAGGTGAATGCATGGTTGGAGAGATGGTGCAGATGGGAAGGCTTTCAATTCCTGAGCTACTGGGACTGGTTCTGTGGGAGGTGGGACCTGTAGAGATCGGATTACCTTCTGTGGCTGTTTGTTGGTGTTGATGGAGAGGGTTTAAACTAAATTGGCAGGGAGATGGGAAGCAGGGTGTAGCATTAGAAAGGATGAACAAGGTGAGCAAAGGATTAGGAGAGACCAATAGTACTAGACAATGTAATAGTAAGGTATTAGGTGGACTCAAGCCAGTGAAGTCTAAACTAGATTTACAATGCATGTGTAAAAGCACAAAACAAGGTGAGCTGCAGGTGCAAATAGCCATATGGGAGTATTATGTTATGGTGATACTGGAGACCTGGCTCAAAATGGGCAAGACTAGACACGAAATACTTGTTTGCACAAGGTGTTCATGGAAGATAAAGAAGGGAAGAAAGGAGGAGGGGTAACATTATTGATCAAGGAGAATATTATACTGCTGGAGAGAGAGGATGTCCTAGAGGAGTCAAGGACAGAATCTATTTTGTTAGCATCAAGAAACAATAGAGGTACCATTACACTACGAGGGCATTCTATAGGCCACCGATAGGTGTGAAAGATATAGAGGAGCAAATTTTCAGGGAAATTACTGTCAGGTGTAAAAGTTATGGAGTAGTGATAATGAAAGACTTCAATTTTTTTGAGAATATATTTGGATACTAATAGTCTAAAGGGCAGAGAGGGAGAAGAATTTCTAAGGTGTGTTTAGGGAAATTTTCTTGATTAGCTCTTTGCCGGCCCAACAAGTTTGGCGGCAAATCTGCAGCTGGTTTGGGGGAATGAGGTAGGTCAAGTAAGTTAAGTGTCAACAGGGGAATACAGTATTTAGCACACAGTGATTATAGTATTAACCATGGAAAGAGGAAAGAAACAATCTAGAATGAAAATACTTAATTGGAAGAGGGAAATTTCAGTAGATCAAGAACAGCATTATTACAAGTAACCTGGAATCAGACTGACAGGAAAAACTGTAATGGAGCAATAAGCTGTCTTTCAAGAGCAGACTGTTTGGATAGAGTCAAGGTACAATCCCATGGGGGTGAACGTTAGAGCCACCAAAGCCAGGGCTCCCTGGATGAGATGAATCGGAAAAAGGAAGTGCATGACAGATATCAGGTTGATAATACAAGTGAGAACCTTGCTGAAAATAGAAAATTCAAAGAGGAGTTGGAAAAGGCAAAAGGAGGGGCAAAGAGAAATTATGAGAAAAGAGACTGGCAGCTAACTTTAAGGGAATTCGAAAGTCGTCTCTCGGCATGTACATTTTTTTTTAGGATGTAGGCTTCGCTGGCTGAGCCAGCATTTATTGCTTATCCCTCTTGAATGCTGCAGTCTATGTGGTGTAGGTACACATACAGTGCTGTGAGGAAGGGAGTTCCAGGATTTTGACCCAGCGACAGTGAAGGAATGGCAATATATTTCCAAGTCAGGTAGTGAGAGGAAGGGTGCAGTTGATTAGGGACCTAAAAAAAGGACACGTTTGCATAGAGGCAGAAGACATGACTTAAGATACTAAATGATTGCTTTGCATCTGTCTTTACCAAGCAAGAAGATGCTGCTACAGTCAATATGAAAGAGAAGGTCGCTAAAATACTGGATAGGCTAAAAACTGCTAAAGAGGAGGTGCTACAAAAACCGATTGCCAGGATTAGATAGGATACATCCGAGAATGCTGAGGGAAGTAAGAGGGAAAATTGCATGTTGTCCATAATTTTCCAATCCTTTGATAGGCAGCTGGTGCCAGAAGACGGGAGAATTGCAAATGTTACAGCCTTGTTCAAAAAGCAGTGTAAGGATAAGCTCAGAAACTACAGGCAGGTCAGTTTAACCTTGGTGGTGGGAAAGCTTTTAGAAACAGTAATCTGGGACAAAACTAGCAGTCACTTGGACAAGTGTAGATTTGTTAAAAGAAAATCATGTTTAACTAATTTGATTGAGATTTTGGATAAGATAACAGAAGGTTGATGAGGATAATGCGGTTGGTGTGGTATATATAAATTTCCAAAAAGTGTTGGTAAAGTGCTATATAATTGGCTTGCCAGCATAGTGAAAGCCCATGGAATAAAAGGGACAGTGGCAGAATTGGTACAAAATTCACTAAGTGTCAGCAAACAGAGTTGTGGCTGAACTGTTGTTTTTGCAGACTGGAAGAAGGTATGCAGTGGGGATCCCCAGCAATCAGTACGAAGACCACTGCTTTTTTTGAACTTAGGCGTATAGGGCACAATTTCAAAATTTCTTTTTATTTGTTCACGGAATGTGAGTGTCGCAGGCTAGGCCAGCATTTATTGCCCATCCCTTGAGAAGGTGGTGGTGAACTACTTTCTTGAACGGCTGCAGTCCATGTGGTGTAGGTACAACCATCTGTTAGGGAGGCAGTTCCAGGATTTTGACCCAGTGACCGTGAAGGAATGGTGGTATATTTCCAAGTCAGGATGGTGAGTGATTTGGAGGGGAATTTCCAGGTGGTGATGATACCATCTGTCTGCTGTCCTTGTCCTGCTAGATGGTTAAGATCGTGGGTTTAGAAGGTGCTGTCTAAGGAGGCTTGGTGAGTTCTCGCAGTGCATCTTGTATCTTGTAGATGGTACACACTGCTGCCACTCTGTGTTGGTGGTGGAGGGAGTGAGTGTTTGTGGATGGGGTGCCAATCAAGCGGGTTGATTTATCCTAGATGGTGTTGAGCTTCTTGAGTATTGTTGGAGCTGCATTCATCCAGGCAAGTAGAGAGCATTCCATCTCGCTTCTGACTTATGCCTCGTGGGTGGTGGACAGGCTTTGGGGACTCGAGGAGGTGAGTTATTCGCCACAGGATTCCTAGCCTCTGACCTGCTCTTGTGGCCACAGTATTTATATGGCTAGTCCAGTTCAATTTCCGGTCAATGCTAGCCCCCATGGTATTGATAGTGAGGGATTCGTTGATGGCCATTGAATGTCAAGGGGTGATGCTTAGATTCTCTCTTGTTGTAAATGGTCATTGCCTGACACTTGTGTGGCATGAATGTTACTTGCCACTTGTCAACCCAAGCCTGAATATTTCCCAGGTCTTGCTGCATTTGACATGGACTGCTTCAGTATCTAAGGAGACGTGAATGGTGCTGAATATTGTGCAAGATCAAAATCAATTTGTAAACAATTTTTAAATTTGCAGATGCCACAAGACTTGAAGGTATAGTGAACTGTGTGGAGGATAGTGATAAACATCAAGAGGACAGTAAGTGCGGCAGCACCCTACTGTCTCACTCTGCCCCAGGTCATTCTCACCATTCCCTCATACCACTCCCATCCTCAGTTTTCTCCCCATGAGGCAGTCATGGATCCATCAGATACCTCCCTTGCACATTCACCTGGACATCTGCCCCTGGAACCCTTCCACCCCAGAACACCTTCCACCCCAGAACCCCTTCCATTGCACCCCCCCACCCCCGAACCACTTCCGATGCCCTCCACTCCCAAACCCCTTCCACCCCCAAACCTCTTTCCCCCAGAACACCTTCTCCCCATTCCCCCCCCCAAGACCCCTTCCCCTCAGTCCTTCACCCCCCACACACCTCAGGACTCCAACCCCTGTTTAGTCCCTCCTGCTTCCTGACTTCCTTAGACACCCTTACTAACTCTGCCACCCTTAGTCCTTCCTACCCTCCCAACTCCTTCTCCCTTCCTGACTCCCTCAGACACACTTGCTTCTTCCTCCAGTTTTACACCTTCCCCCTCCCTGACTCCTTCCCCTACCCTTACTTCTTCCCCCACCCTTACTCCCTCCACCCTTATTCCCTCCCCTCTTTGCACTCCTTCCTCCCTGGACTCTTTCCCCTTTGAGCTGCTTCCCTTACACTTTCCACCTCCCTCCCCAGTTGCCATCATCTTCCCCATTACCCACCACACCGTACTCCCTCCTCCTGACAACTTCATTCCCCGCAACACCTTTATTCCCCCCTGTCACCTTTATTCCCCTCTCCCAACATCACCCATTCCCTGCCCTCTCCACCGACACATCTTCCTCTTCCATTTGATCCTAGACCTTTCTCTCCCAACCCCTTGACCATCATGCATTGTGAGCATCAGCGGTGACTTTCCAACTTCCCGTGAGCTGCTTTGCAGCAGAGCCATGTCCATGAGAATCCACCCAGCATATTATGGATGTCCCCCCAGTGTGCCGTTGCTGTGGGGCTCCAGTGTCTTCTGCTCCTCGGATGTCCGCAATGTGAGCATGGCCCCAGCGGCAAGTCCTGACTTCTGCACGTCACAGTTGTCAAGACATGTTCTGCACTGACGTGGGCGGTGATCCAGTGGGGGCAAACGGGAATGAGCCCAGCGAACTGGCCTTAATGATATGCTGATGTATTACCATGAAGTTCCCGGTGTACGATGACACCACACATTAGGAAGGATCTGAAAGCTTTAGAGAGGGTGCCAAAAAGATTTCTGAGCATGTTTTCAGGGATAAGGGACATCAGGAAAATGGATAGATTGGAGAGGCAGGGGTTCTGAAAGAAGACATGTGACATGGGTGTTCAAAATAATGAGTCTGGACAGAGTAAATAGAGAGAAACTGTCCCTATTGGCAGAAGGGTTGAGAACCAGAGGACGCCAATTTAAAGTGACTGGCAGCAGAAGCAACAGCCGTGAAGGGAGAACCTTTTTTATGCAATGAGTGGTTAGAATTTGGAATGCAATGTCTGACTCAATCATGGTTTTCAAAAGGAAATTGGATATGCATTTGAAGGGGAAAGATTTGCAGGACAAATGGGAAAATGATAGGGGAGTGGGACTAGCTAAATTATTCTTGCAGAGTGCCGGCATGGGCTTGACAGGTTGTATGGCCTCCAACTGTGCTGTAACCATTCTATGATTCATAAGCACCCATCGGAAGCAATCAAGCTAATTTAGGGAACTGAGAATCCAACTACTGCAGCAGGCAGGAAACCACCTGGCTATGTACGTAGCAAAACATTTCCTTCATCCACATAATATGAAAAGAGATTTTTTCTGTTTTTGTCACATTCTGCACCAATTAAATTCTGATAATAGACATTAATAGGGAAATAGGCAAAACTCAATGTGCTAAGCTGCAGTTAATACTTCAGTGAGGTAAGCCAGTCCATGATCCATGAAACCTTTTCGGATTACCTGACTAGTGATGCCATGCATCCTTATCAGTTGGGGTTTTGGCAATCATCTTAACCTAGTAAGAAAAGTTCTAGAAAATGTTGTGGCTGTTGATTATTTAGTTTAAATTATAATCCTTTGAAATTTTCATCTGTAGAATCCATCAGACAATGTCAAGAGTTCAGATATCTTTGGTTGCTGCTGAATTCAGGATTTCACAGTCAGCCTTGTAAAGTATGGAACCTGCACCCACTCCCCTTAAGCCCAAAGATGTAAGAATGCAGCCCAGGAGCAGGTATTTCCATTGAAGTGAGCGCTTGTTTCTCTGGCTCAGTTGAGGGATTGAGGGAAGCTGATATGCTAAGGTGAGGCTTTCTGGCCTCCAGATGGGCATAAGTGGGTCTCATTAAAGAATGTTGGGGCAAGTGGCTTGAGCGATAAAGAAATGGTAAGTTTTTTTTAAAAAGTTGAATTTTCCATTTCCACAGGGCTCAAATTCCCTGCTGTATAGGCAACCCAAGACACACAAAAGTGTCCCTTTATACCCTATCTTATCTATGACTGGTTCTGCACAGCATGAATTGGTCAAGTGGTCGGATGAATTGCTATAACCAATTTTGAGCAAGTTTTCTACATACATGGTGAAGGATTCCTTCATATTTGTGAAGACCATACAGGACTTGCATACCAATAGCAAAGCCGTGTCCGTGTGCTCATTTGACATTCCTGGCTTACTCATCAATGTACCATTCAGGGAAGCCACAGACACTTGCACTGCAGCACTATATCACCGCAATCTAGATCCACTACCGTTGTGTGAATCAATGTTAATTGAACTTATGAACTGAGCAACTCGCGCGGTTGAGCTCAGTTTTAACAACACCATGTGTACCCAAATAGATGGTGTTGCCATGAGATCCCATCTAGCCCAGCTCTTGCAAACATCTTTGTTGGGTTCCATGAGAAACATGTTTTCGATGGAATAACACCCATCCACCTACCCCTTATGTATTTCCAGTATGTAGATGATGCATTTGCTATATTTGAATCTGCAGCTGCATGTAAAAATTTGCTTGCACACCTTACTGGACTCCATCTGCACTAAAATTCACCTTAGAAATGGAGCAGTTAGATCCCTTGATGTGCTAGTTGAGAAATCTGCCAGGGGGTTCTCTACGTGTACCTACCACAAGCCTACCTTCATGGGTCAATATATGCTTTGGGATTCCTACTGTTCTTATAAGATTGGCCTTATCAGCAACCTTGTAAATGGGGCCTGAACCATTTGCTCACCATGCAAGCTTGATGCTGAAATAGGGCACTTCAAAGCCATCCTGCTAGATAATGGCTACCCTGATCAGTTCATTGCCTGCTGTATTCGTTTGAGAGCATCTTCCAAACCCAGATAGGCACTATAGGGTGGATGAACGAACTGACCATGGCATCGTGGTACAGAAAGCCATTCAAATGGGTGAATAAAAACTGGTAAAACTCAGCAGGTCTGTCAGCATTTGTGGAGAGAGAAATAGAGTTAACGTTTTGAGTCCATATGACTTCCTCAGAGCTAAAGAGCTTCTTCAGAGCAAAAAGGAAGACAGTGTTCTCTGTAGCAAAGAGCGAAAGTCCAGAAGGCTGTGTTGCCTGCCCGGTGTTAGGGTTTAGGATATCTGCTCAGTGATGGAGATGAACTTGTAATGGGAGGGGGAGGATCCAGTTGTTGTGGTCCATAAAGATACCAATGACCTAGGTAGGACTAGGAAAGAGGCTCTGCATAGAGTATGAGGTGCTAGGCACTAAATTGAAAAGCAGAACCTCAAAGGTTATAATCTCTGGATTACTACCTGAGCCTTTGCAAATTAGAGAGATGAATACATGACTCAAAGACTGGTATGGGAGAAGTGGGTCCTGGCTTGTGGGACACTGGCACCAGTTAAGGGAAAGTGGGGGCTGTACCATTGGGACCGTCTATGCCTGAACCTGGCTGGGACCAGAGTTCTAGGGAATTGTATAACGGAAGTGGAGAGATGTGATATATCAAAGAGTAGACACAAAGTAAGAGAGGAAAACAGCAATATGGGAAATGAAGGTCGGAGAATGGCAGGAAGTGACATAGAGCAAAAAACCTAAGAATACACAAAGCATCAAGACTAGATGTTGCAAAAATAACAAAGACTAAACTAAAGACTCTATCTGAATGCTAAACTAAAGGCTCTATCTGAATTCACATAGCATTCATAATAAAGTAAATGATTTGACAGCGCACATTAAAAGGAGAAGTAAATAAGTATGATCTGATAGCCATTACAGAGATCTGGCTGGAAGATAACAGGGATTGGGTTCTGAATATTGAAGGGTATATGACCTTCAAGAAGGATAGGAAGCTAGCTAAAGGTGGAAGGGTAGCACTGTTAACCCAAGGATGGCATTTGTGCAATAGTTAGAGAAGACCTTGGTTCAGGAGATCAGGATGTAGAATCTGTATGGGTGGAGATGAGGAATAGTAGGGGAAAGAAGTCACTAGTGGTAGTGGTCTACAGCCCCCCTAACAGTAACCACAATGTAGGACAAAGTATACAAGAATAAATATTGCATGCTTGTGATAAAGGAATGGCAATAATCATGGGTGACTTTAATCTCCATATAAACTGGGAAGATCAGATTGGCAGTAGTAGCCTGGATGAGGAGTTCATAGAATGCTTTTGAGATAGGTTCTTAGAGCAACACATTCTGGAACCAACCAGAGAGCAGGTTATATTAGACTTGGTATTGTGTAATATGACAAGATTAATTAATGACCTCAGAGTGAAGGCACCCCTAGCTAGCAGAGACTGCAATATGGTTGAATTTTACATCCAGTTTGAAGGGGAAGAGAGCGGGTCTAAGACTAGTACTTTAAACTTAAATAATGGCAACTATGTGGGTATGAAAGCTGAACTAGCTGAAGTGAACTGGGATACTAGCTAGGGGATAGATCAATAGAGAAGCAATGGCAGACATTTCAGGAGATATTTCAGAATATTCAGAATAAGTATATTCATACTATAAAGAAATATTCTAAAGGGGCGACGCACCATCCATGGTTAGCTACAGAAGTTAGGGAAAGCATCAAACATAAGGAAAAAGCATATAACTGCACAGGTTGGATGATTGGTCAGAATATAAAGAACAGCAGAGAATGACTAAAAGGTTAATCAGGAGAAAGAAACTGGAGTATTAGAGGAAGCTAGTTAGAAATGTAAAAACAGGCAGCAAGAGTTTGTACAGGTATTTGAACAGGAAAAGAGTAGGTAAAGTGAGTGTTGGTCCTCTAGAGAGTGAGAATGGGGAGTTAATACTAGATAATAAGGAAACGGTGGATGAAATGAACAAATATTTTGCTTCTGTCTTCACTATAGGGGATACAAAAACATTCCAGTGTTAGCTGTAAATCAGGAGGTGGAGGGGAGAGAGGAACTTGGTGAAATTGCAATCACTAGGGAAGCAGTACTGAGAAAACTGATTGGGTTGTGGGCTGACAAGTCTCCGGATCCAGATGGACGCTTCACCCTAGGGTCTTAAAAGAGGTGGCAGATGTATTGGTGTTAATTTTCCAAGATTGGCTAGATTCTGGAAAAACTCCATCAGGCTAGAAAATAGCAACTATAATCCCTCTATTTAACAAGGGACGGAGGCAGTAACAGGAAACTGTAGGCCAGTTATCTTGATATCTGTCATGGGGAAGGTGTTAGGGGCAATTATTAAAGAGGTTATAGCTGGGCACTTAGAAAAACACAAGGTAATCGGGAAGAGTTGGTATGTTTTTATGAAAGGGCAATCGTGTTTAACCAATTTATTAGAGTTCTTTGAAGGAGTAGCATGTGCAGTGGATAGAGGGGAGCATGTAGAAGTACTGTACTTGGATTTCCAAAAAACATTTGATAAGGTGCCACATCAAAGGTTATTGCAGAAAATAAAAACTCATGGTGTAGGGCATAACATATTAGCCTGGATAGAAGATTGGCTGGCTGGCAAAAAACAGAGAGTATGCATAAATGGTTCTTTTTCAGATTAGCAGGATATGACGAGTGGAGTCCCACAGGGGTCTGTGCAGGGGCCTCAAATTTTTACAATTTACATCAATGACTTAGATGAGGGGAGTGAAGGCATAGTAGCTAAATTTGCAGATGAGACAAAGATAGGTGGGAAAGTATGTTGTGAAATAAACATAAGGAGTTTGCAGACTGATAAAGATAAGTTGAGTGAGCAGGCAAAAATCTGGCAGATGGAGTATAATGTGGGAAAATGTGAAGATGTTCACTTTGGCTGGAAGAATCACAGAATCTCACGGTGCAGGAGAGGCCCTTCAGCCCATCGAGTCCACACCGACACGTGAAAAACACCTGCCCTACCTACCTAATCCCATTTACCAGCACTTGGCCCATAGCCTTGAATGTTATCACATGCCAAGTGCTCAACCAGGTACTGTTTAAAGGATGCGAAGCAACCCGCCTCCACCACCCTCCCAGGCAGCGCATTGCAGACCGTCACCACCCTCTGGGTAAAAAAGTTTTTCCTCATATCCCCTCTAAACGTCCTGTCCCTCATCTTGAACTTGTGTCCCCTTGTGACTGACCCTTCTACTAAGGGGAACAGCTGCTCCCTATCCACCCTGCTCATGCCCTTCATAATCTTGTACACCTCGATCAGGTCGCCCTTCAGTCTTCTCTGCTCCAATGAAAACAACCCAAGTCTATCCAAAGATAAAAGCAAAATACTGCTGATGCTGGAAATCTGAAACAAAAACAAAAATAGCTGGAAAAACTCAGCAGGTCTGACAGCATCTGCAGAGAGGAATACAGTTAATGTTTAACGTTTAACGGACTTGAAACGTTAACTGTATTCCTCTTTGCAGATGCTGTCAGACCTGCTGAGTTTTTCCAGCTATTTTTGTTTTTGTTCCGAGTCTATCCAATCTCTCTTCATAACTTAAATGTTTCATCCCAGGCAACATCCTGGTGAATCTCCCCTGCACCCTCTCCAGTGCAATCACATCCTTCCTATAATGCGGCGACCAGAACGGCACGCAGTACTTCAGCTGTGGCCTCACCAAGGTTCTATACAACTCCAACATGACCTCCCTACTTTTGTAATCTATGCCTCGATTGATAAAGGCAAATGTCCCATATGCCATTTTCACCGCCCCACTAACATGCCCCTCCGCCTTCAGAGATCTATGGACACACGGCAAGGTCCCTTTGTTCCTCAGAACTTCCTACTGTCATGCCGTTCATTGAATACTTCCTTGTCAAATTACTCCTTCCAAAGTGTATCACCTCTCACTTTTCAGGGTTCAACCACATCTGCCACTTATCTGCCCATTTGACCATCCCATCTATATCTTCCCAAGACACTCAACCTCACTGTTAACCACCTGGCCAATCTTTGTCATCCGCAAACTTATTAATCCTACCCCCCATATAATCATCTATGTCGTTTATATAAATGATAAATAATAGGGGACCCAGCACAGACCCCTGTGGTATGCCACTGGACACTGGCTTCCAGTCACTAAAACATCCTTCTGTCATCACCCTCTGTCTCCTACAACTAAGCCAATTTCGAATCCACCTTATCAAATTACCCTGTATTCCATGTGCATTTGCCTTCTTTATAAGCCTCCCATGTGGGACCTTGTCAAAGGCTTTGCTGAAATCCATATAAACTACATTAACTGCATTACCCTCATCTACACACCTGGTCACCTCAAAGAATTTAATCAAATTTGTTCAGCATGACCTCCCTCTGACAAAGCCATGCTGACTATCCCTGATCAAACCTTGCCTCTCCAAGTGGAGATAGACCCTCTCCTTCAGAATTTTCTCCAATAGTTTCCCTACCACTGACGTGAGACTCACTGGACTGTAGTTCCCTGGCTTATGTCTACAACCCTTCTTAAATAGCAGAACCACTTTAGCTGTTCTCCAGTCCTCTGGCATCTCCCCCGTGGCCAGAGAGAAATTAAAAATTCAGGTCAGAGCCCCTGCAATCTCCTCCCTTGCGTCCCTCAGCAGCCTGGGACACAAATCATCCGGACCTGGAGATTTGTCCACTTTTAAGCCTGCCACCACCTCCAATACCTTGTCACTCCCTATATTAATTTGCTCCAGAACTTCGCAGTCTCTCTCCCCGAGTTCCATACCTTCACCCTCATTCTCTTGGGTGAAGATGGATGTGAAGTATTCATTCAACCCTCTAGCAATGTCCTCTGGCTCCACCCATAGATTGTCCCCTTGGTCCCTAGTGGGCCCTACTCTTTCCCTGGTTATCCTCTTCCCATTGCTATACTTATAGAATATCTTGGGATTTTCTCTATTTTTACCAGCCAGAGCTTTCTCATATCCCCTCTTTGCTCTCCTAATTGCTTTCTTAAGCTCCACCCTGCACTTTCTGTATTCCACTAATGCCTTTGCTGACAAAAAAACAAAAATACCTGGAAAAACTCAGCAGGTCTGGCAGCATCTGCGGAGAGGAACACAGTTAACGTTTCGAATCCGAATGACCCTTCAACAGAACTAAGCAAAAATAGAAGAGAGGTGAAATATAAACTGGTTTAAGGCGGGGTGGGACAAGTAGAGCTGGATAGAGGGCCAGTGATAGGTGGAGATAACCAAAAGATGTCACAGACAAAAGGACAAAGAGGTGTTGAAGGTGGTGATAAAGGAATGTGCTAATTAAGGGTAGAAAGCAGGACGAGCAAGGTACAGATAACCCTAGTGGGGTTGGGGTGGGGTGAAGGGATCAAAAAAGGCTAAAAGGTAGAGATAAAACAATGGATGGAAATACATTTAAAATAATGGAAATAGGTGGGAAAATAAAAATCTATATAAATTATTGGGAAAAAAAGGGGGGGGGGGAAACGGAAAGGGGGTGGGGATGGAGGAGAGAGTTCATGATCTAAAATTGTTGAACTCAATATTCAGTCCGGAAGGCTGTAAAGTGCCTAGTCGGAAGATGAGGTGCTGTTTCTCTGGTTTGCGTTGAGCTTCACTGGAGCAATGCAGCAGGCCAAGGATGGACATGTGGGCATGAGAGCAGGGTGGA
Organism: Carcharodon carcharias; assembly: GCF_017639515.1. Taxonomy (NCBI): domain Eukaryota; kingdom Metazoa; phylum Chordata; class Chondrichthyes; order Lamniformes; family Lamnidae; genus Carcharodon; species Carcharodon carcharias. Next base: position 21,109,190 of record NC_054498.1, read on the forward strand.
GTGTTGAAATGGCAAGCGACAGGGAGGTCTGGGTAACGCTTGCGGACAGACTGAAGGTATTCTGCAAAGCAGTCACCCAGTCTGCGTTTGGTGTCTCCATTGTAGAGGAAACCACAAATGTGCGAAACTGCCTCTGCTGATTTGCTCCCCTTGTACCTGCTAAAAGCCTCTCTTTTTCTTATCATCGTATCCTGAATATCTCTGGTCAAGCATGGTTCTCTGGGCTTGTTACTCCTTCCTATCACCCTAGAGGGAACATGTTGAACCTGTACCCTCCCCATTTCCTTTTTGAACTTCCCCCACCCCCCACTGGTCTTCTGTAGATTTCCCCACAAGTAGTTATTCCCACTCTACTTTGGCCAGATCCTGCCTTATTTTACTAAAATCCGCTCTCCCCCAATTCCAAACATTTTTTTGCAGCTTGTCTATTTCTTTGCCCATAAGAAGTTTAAATTGTACCATGTTGTGGTCGCTATCACTGAAAGAATGAAAAACGTAGTATTACTTAAACGGAGAACGGCTGCAGAATTCTGAGGTGCAGCGGGATCTACGTGTTTGAGTGCATGAGTCACAAAAAGTTAGTATGCAGGTACAGCATGCCATCGAGAAGGCTAATGGAATGCTACCCTTATTACGAGAGGAATTGAACACAAAAGTAAGTGAGTTGAGTTCTGATGAAGAGTCATACGGACTCAAAATGTTAACTCTGTCTTCCTCTCCACAGCTGCTGTCAGACCTGCTGAGCTTTTCCAGCTATTTTTGTTTTAATTACAAAAGTAAGGATGTTATGCTTCAGTTATTTAGGGCATTGGTGAGACTGCATCTCGAATACTGTGTGCAATTTTGGTCTCTTTATGTAAGGAAGGATGTAAATATTTGGGAGGCAGTTCAGAGGAGGTTTACTAGATTGATACCTGGAATGAGTGGGCTGTCTTATGAGGATAGATTGGACAGGCAGAGCTTGTTTCTACTGGAATTTAGAAGACTGAGGGGTGACTTGATTGAAATATGTAAGTTCCTGAATGGTCTTGACAAAGTGGATGTGGAAAGGATGTTGCCTCGTGTGAGTGAGCCCAAAACTTGGGGCCACTGTTTTCAAATTAGGGGTCTCCCTTATAGGACAGGGATGAAGAGAAATTTTTTCTGAGGTTTGTGCAACTTTGGAACCCTGCCTCAGAAGGCGGTGGAGGCAGGGTCACTAATATTTTTAAGGCAGAGGCAGATAGATCCTTGTTAGGCAAGGGAACCAAATTTTATCAGGGGTAGATGGGTATATGGAACTCGACACAAACAGATAAACCATGATCTTATTGAATGGCGGAGCAGGCTCAAAGGACTGAATGGCCTACTTCTCCAATTTGTAGGTTTGTATGAGTCAGGAGGTGAGTTGCTCACCACAGGATTTCTAGCCTCTGACGTGCTCTTGTAGCCACAGTATTTATATGGCTAGCCCAGTTCAGTTTCTGGTCAATGGTTAACCCCCCCCCCTCCCCCCACAAAGGATATTGATAGTGGGGTATTCAGTGATGGCAATGCCATTGAATGTCAAAGGATGATGGTTAGATTCTCACTTGTTGGAGATAGTTATTGCCTAGCGCTTGTGTGGCGTGAATGGTACTTACTACTTGTCAGTCCAAGCCTGGATGTTGTCCAGTGTTCCTCCATTTGGACATGGACTGCTTCAGTATCTTGTGGCCTACTCCTAATTTGTATGTCCGTACGTATGTATATTCGTGTGAGTCGTGGATGTTGCTGAACATTGTACAATCATCAGCGAACATCTTCGCTTCTGACTTTATGATGGAAGGAAGGCTATTGTTGAAGCCATTAAATATGTTGGGCCTAGGACACTTCCCTGAGGAACCCTTGCAGTGATGTACTGGAACTGAGGTGATTGACCCCCAACAACCATAACCATCTTCCCTTGTGCTAGGTGTGATTGCAACCATTGGAGAGTTTTCCCCTGATTCCCATTGCTAGGGGTCCTTGATGCCACAAATACTGCTTCGATTGACACACATACAGTCACTGTCACCTCACTTCTGGAGTTCAGTTCTTTTGCCCATGTTTGAACCAAGGCTATAATGAGGTCAGGAGCTGTGTGACACTGGCGGAACCCAAACTGGGCTCAGTGAACTGGTTATTGCTACGTAAGTGCCACTTGATAGCCCTGCTGATGACCTCTTCCATCGCTTTACTAATGATCGAGAGTAGACTAATCAGGTGGTAATTGGCTGGTTTGGATTTGTCCTGCTTTTGTGTGCAGGACATACCTGGGCAATTTTCCACATTGCTGGATAAATGCCAGTGTTATGGCAGTACTGGAGTAGCTTGGCTAGGGGCGCAGCATGCTCTGGAGTACATGTCTTCAGTACTATTGCCGAAATATTGTCAGGGCCCATAGCCTTTCCAGTATCCAGTGCCTTCAGCCATTTATTCATATCACATGGAGTGAATTGAATTGACTGAAGACTGAGGACCTCCGGAACAGGCCAAGATGGATCATCCACTCGGCACTTCTGGCTGAAGATTCTTGCAAATGCTTCAGCCTTTTGCACTGTTGTGCTGGGATGATGGGGATATTTGTGGAGCCTCTTCTTCCAGTGAATTGTTTAATCGCCCACCACCATTCACAACTGGATGTAACAGGGCTGCAGTGCTTAGATCTGATCCATTGCTTGTGGAATGGCTTAACTCTGTCTATCACTTTCTGCTTATGCTGTTTGGCACACAAGCAGTCCTGTGTTATAGCTTCACCAGGTTGACACTTCATTTTTGATATGCCTGGTGCTATTCCTGGCATGCCCTTCTGCATTCTTCATTGAACCAGGGTTGATCCAGTGGTTTGGTGGTAATGGTAGAGCGGGGAGGATGCCTGATTATGAGGTTACAGATTGTGGTTGAGTACAATTCTGCTAAAGCTGATGGTCAACAGCAGCCTATGTTTGCCCAGTCTTGAGTTGCTAGATCTGCTCAAAATCTATCCCATTTAGCACGGTGATAGTGCCATGGGACATGATGGATGTTATCCTCAATGTGAAAAGGGGCTTTGTCTCCAGAAGGACCGTGCAGTGGTCACTCCTACCGATACCATCATGGACAATGCATCTGTGGCAGGCAGTTTGGTGAGGATGAATTCAAGTATGTTTTTCCCTCTTGTTGGTTCCCTCACCACCTATGTGCTTTAGGGCTTGGCTGAGCCACTCTTGGTGATGGATATTGACGTCCTCCACCCAGTGTACATTCTGCGCCATTTGGAGGGTGGGGATGCGGTACGTGATAATCAGCAGGTTTCCTTGCCCGTGTTTGACCTGATGCCATAAGAGCTCATGGTGTCCATAGTTGATGTTGAGGACTCCCAGGGCAAACGCCTCTCAACTGCATACCCAGGGATGATGATTGTAATGTTTGGGACATTCTCTGTATGATTCCTCAAGTATGACTATGTCAAGCTGTTGCTTGACTAGTTTGAGAGACAGCTGTCCCAATTTTGGCATTAGTTGTCAGATGTTAGGAAGGAAGCCTTTGCGGGATCGACAAGACTGAGTTTGACATTGTCGTTTCTGCTGCCTAAGTCGATGCTGGGTGGTTTGGCGTCTTTGTAGGGGTTTGATACAACTGAGTGGTTTGCTAGGTCATTTCAAAGGGAATTTAAGAGTTATTAGTGAAGCAGATTGGTTTTTACAATCGACAATGGTTTCATGGTCATTAGCAGTCTTAACCCAAGATTTTTTTTGTCGAATTCAAATTTTACCATCTGCCATGGTGGGATTCGAACCAGAGTCCCCAGAGCATTACCATGGTCTCTGGATTACTAGTCCAGTGACAATACCAGTAGGCTACCGCCCACCAAAACTTCAAATAACAGCTTTCTTTATAAAGTTAAAATTTGGATCACAAAAATATATTTGTCGTCACAGATTCCATGAATTAATTTTAACCAGTTGAACAGAATTATTGAAATGTTGATCGTTAAAACTGTTATATTTGACAGGTTTTTTTAAAAAAAATACTGTTCCAAAGTACTGCTTCTCACAGATTTCTAATGGCTATTAGTTGTTGTAAGAATCATACAATTAAAAAAAAAGTGTATCCCATGTGGTACAATGAGAACATGTAATCTAGTATGTTATTGAGCAAAACAGACCTTGAAGATCCCTAGCTGAATTCTTGGTTCGTGATTCTTGATTCTATGGCCACTGCTTTCGTCACATTGACCCCAATAAGAGAGGAGGAAGGGGAGCTTAGATTTGATAGTTGTCCACTTTAACTGCATGTTTATGAATGATGGGGAATGGCTGTGATGTCGTGTCCCCCCCCCACCCCCCACACACACACACACCATGGGTAAGTATTTTGTCAGCACTCTCTGCCTTTTTTCACGTGAAGAATGGCAATTAGTTCAAGGTATCCTTAAAGTTGTAAAGTTGCATTAGTACGATATTCAGGAAGTAAATTAGGGGCCTACTGAATTTTTAAATTATTCTGTACTCTATAAAGGCTAACTCTTCTGATGAATCCTAGTACCCTTGATGGATACTACTTCCACATATAGAAGTCTATCCAGTAAAACTCAGTATGGAGAATCATGGAAGTGATACCCTGCTCAAAGCTCTGTGATTTATTGTGTTGGGCTTGTGCCATCCAGTCTCCAAAACACTTGATTTAACTCCTACATCGTTTATAATTAATCAAACCAACAGCTAATTAACTCTGAGATAGTGGCCCAAGTAATTTAAAAAAAAACTTCAATGTGTGTGTTTTTGTGTTCACGAGCCATCATCATATCCATAGACAACAGTGAAATCAAGCTGTTCTTCAATGACAGCTACAGATATTCCTTAGTTGTAAGGTGGATTAAGCAGTGCACAGCTTTCATTGCGTTACACCAGTATTGTTGAGTTTAATTTCCGGTAGATGTACATCGAACATAAAGCAGAAACAGTCTATTCAACCTAATTGGTCCATGCCAGTGCTTATGCTCCATACCAACCTCCTCCCTCCCTACTTCATTTAACCCTATTGGCAAAACATGCTATTTATGTCTCCCTCATCTCTTAATTACATCAGATATTCTCATCAACTATGTCTTTTGTTTGTGAGATCCTCATTATTACCATTCTATAGATAATGCAGTTCTTCTGAATCCGTTATTAGATGTATTAGTGACTATTTTATATGGCCCTTAGTTTTGTTCTCCTCCACATGTGAAAGCATTTTTTCTAAGTCTACCCTATCAAACCATTTCATAATCTTAAAGACCCCAATTAAGCCTCATGCCCAGCCCTTTTACTCAAGAAAAGAGCCCCAGCCTGTTCACAGTCTTTTCTGATAGGTTCAATTCCTCAGTTCTGTTTTCATCCATGTAATCTTTTTTGCACCTTCTCCATTGCCTGTATATCATTTTTATAATATGAAGATCAGAACTGTTTATAGTGCTCTCTAGTCTAACTAAGGTCCTACACAAGTTTCACATAACTTCTAATCTTTTCAGTTCAATCCATCTAGAAATGAACCTCAGTGAACTGATTTATTAATGGTCTTATTAACCTGCAACTGCTTTATGTATCTGTAACCCTAGATCCCTCTGCTCCCGTACCTCATTTAGAGTCTTGTTTTTGAAGGAGTATGTGGATGCCCTACCGAAATATACCACCCTGGTTTTCTTGTGCTTTGTCACCATCTTCCTTAGTATTAACTAGATCCTTAATTCGTTGTCAGCCCAAGTTTGAAATTGTAGTTATGATTCCCGACTCCAAATCATTTATATAAATGGTGAACAACAGTGATCCCGGCACTCATCCTTGTGGAACACCGCTTTCCATGTTTTACCACTATTTGCACTTACACTCTGTTTCCTGTTTTGTAACCAGCTTAGTATACTGCCAGTTGCCCTGACTCCACACTCTGACATTAGCCTCCTGTCTACTATGTGGTAACTTACCAAAGGCCTTTAGAAAATCCAAATTTCTGCTGCCTTGTCTTTTCCATTCTTCTGTTACTTTTTCAAGAATTCATTAAATTTAGTCAGGTATATTTCCTTTTGAAATCCATACTTAATGTATTTTTGGTTTTGAAATGTTTTTTCTGTTATTTCTTTGAATAAGAATTATATGTTCTACCATCAACATTAAGCTATTGGTTCTACAATTCCCTGGACTTGTTCTCTCTCCCTTTTTAAATATAGGAACGTCAATAGATGACTGCCAATCCCTGACTCCCCCTTCTCTAATGATTTTTTGTATAATAGTACCTCTGCTACCTCTTCTTTAACTTCTAAACTGTGTGGCTACAAGAAGTCCAATTGATGTTTGTATCCTATGGGTTTGAAGTGTGAGAGTGCAGGATAGTATTTGTAAGAAATGCCATCTTCTACTCGCCGTTGGAGTAACTTGAGATTGCCCAAATTCATTTTCATAGGATCACCTATAGTTCTTAATTTTCTCAAACACCCAATATTGAATTAAATACCAACCTTAACTTCCAAGTTGACCTAAAAGTAGGAAAGAAACTGGTGTAGATTTGATGGGCTACATAAGTACTACCTTAGAATGAAGTAGATTATATGTTTTATTATATGAATTGTCAGTGGTAGCATTACATTTGCCAAATTTGGTAAACTTCCTTCAGCCTGCTTTAAACAGTTGAAAATTTTCTTTTAAAAATAAGTTAATAATTTGTGTTGATCCCAAGTTTATATACCCTTATTTGAAGTCCTTGTATTGCCAAAAGTGTTACTTTTATAGTAGGTTAAGTCCCAATTGTTTTATTGACTGGACTATCCAACAATGAGCTGAACAATCTCAATGCTAGAACAAATGAGAATGGGCTGGGATGCTACAAAATAAACTATCAGCCTATTACAGTCAGACATCCTACCTGCGACTGTACCTTCCACTTCCACTCCCAGCTCATTACTCAGAAAATGGAAAAGTCAGCATGCAACTTCCTTCTGGGCCTACACGTACTGCTTCAGAAAGAGCTCCATCTATTTCCAATCTCAGTCTTTACCATACGTATCCAGGAATTTTGCCTCTGGCAGGAAATTAAATTCACTGCAGCATGAACATTGAAATACTATTCTGAAAGCAATCAAAGATTTTCATTCTGATTTATATAAATACTTAAAACTATCTTTTTAGTTCAAATTATGGAAAACCCAGAAGATGACACCTTCAGTGTCTTTTATTTTATTCATTCATAGAATGTGGGTATTGCTGGCTAAGTCAGCATTTATTGTCTATCCCATGTGTCTGCCGCCCTTGTCCTTCTAGATGGTAGTGGTCGAAGGTTTGGAAGGTGCTGTCTAAGGAGCCTTGGTGAGTTCCTGCAGTGCATCTTGTAAATGGTACACATTGCTGCTACTGTATGTGGGTGGTAGAGGGAGTGAATGTTTGTGGATGGGGTGCCAGTCAAACGGGCTGCTTTGTCCTAGGTGGTGCTGAGCTTCTGGAGTGTTCTTGGAGCTGCATTCATCCAGGCAAGCGGAAAGTATTCCATCACGCACCTGACATGTGTCTTATAGATGGTGGACGGGCTTTAGGGAGTCAGAACGTGAGTTACTCGCTGCAAGTTTCCTAGCCTCTGACCTGCTCTTGTAGTAACAATATTTATCTGCCTAGCCCAGTTCAGTTTCTAGTCAATTGTAACCCCACCAGGATGTTGTTAGTGGGGGATTCAGTGATGGTAATGCCATTGAATGTCAAGGGATGATGGTTAGATTCTCTCTTATTGGAGATAGTTATTGCCTGGTGCTTGGCACTTGTGTGATGCAAATGTTACTTGCCACTTGTCAGCCCAAGCCTGGATATTGTCCAGGTCTTGCTGTGTTTGGACATGGACTGTTTCAGTATCTGAGGAGTTGTGGATTATGCTGAACATTGTGCAATCATCAGCGAACATCCCAACTTCCAACCTTATGGTGGAAGGAAGGTCATTGATGAAGCAGTTGAAGATGGTTGGAACTAGGACACTATCCTGAGGAACTCCTGCAGCGATGTCCTGGAACTGAGATGATAGATCTTCAACAACCACAACTATCTTGCTTTGTGACTCCGACCAGCAGAGAGTTTTCCCCCGATTCCCTTTGATTACAGTTTTGCTAGGGCTCCTTGATGCCACACTCGGTCAAGTGCTGCCTTGATGTCAAGGGCAGTCACTCTCACCTCACCTATCACATATACTACACTCTAAGACCATTTGAGAAATCTTATTTATGCCATAACCCATGAAGGAATGTAATTACTGAATTGAATATAAATTTAAAAATAAAAATGGATTGTAATTTAGGTTCCTCGGAATTCTCACTTAGAGTGAATTTTCTTTTTCATCACTTGGATGTTAAGCATTACTTGGGCAGAGGACAGGAAGGAAAATTTAGTGGAGATTATTGCAAGTGCTACAGAACCCAGTGGATTTTCATACCTCTTATTTAAAGAGAAGGAAATCAGATGAGTTGTGTTACGGTGTTGGCCCTACCTGGCAGATTTCCTTCTCTCCACACAGATGCAAAACCCCAGGCAGCAAAGGCTAAAGTCATTATCTCTATTTCTGTAAATTTGTATTGAAATGAAGAAAGTGTCTAATTTCCTTTTCCATATTAATATAAATTTTAAATTGAGTTGACTTTTGGCAAAAATTGGCCAGAAACATTTGTATTGCAGTGAATTTGTTTATTAAAAATTTGATTCATGTAAAGGCTATGAAAAATCTAAATCAAAATATGACATAGTATGAGAGATTTGAAATCTAAAATAATGAAACCATGTAAAGTTAGGCTTTGTGTGAACATGACATACAAAATCTGGGTGGAAAATGTCTTATCACTTTCATTGTCAAAAACTTGAGTTTAAATCTATATTATCTCCAACAAAAGTCTTCAACCTCTGTCTGAACTGAGGCCCACTCAGTATAAGCTGTGTTGCTGATTAGTCCTATCCCAGCTTGCCTCACTACATGCTTTGGAAAGATTCCGTGCTACATTTGGCTTCCATTCTAATTCGTCCAGCTTTATAAATTCTTGCATTGCCTGTTTGTCTGATAGGAAATACGAGGAGATTAAAGGGGAGTTTTCCTGGACTGATATATTTACAGATATAATGCATTTGAATTTGGAAAATGGTGTAGTCGCTTAAAGAGCTATGTCTATATTCAAACAGCGTGTTTTAATATAACTTATTCAGTACAATGAAGCAGATTTGAAGTTACATTTAGCAGCTGCCAGTTCATCAAGAAACATCACACAGAAATTTTAGATTTGGTTTCCTTCAGATGATGCACAAAATAGATAAATTGCAAATATTTATGTCCAAAACTAGTGAACAAGTAATTCTTACAATTAAAATAAAGAAGCATGCTCGCTGAAATGAAAGTAAAGTTAGAGTATTGAATCAGATGAAAATTAGTAATGGAGTTAAACTTCAAATACAGAATAATCAACATTCATATCATCATAAAATCTAAAGCACAAGAGTACAAATTCATGAATTTCCACACACTTATCTGCCTCTTAAAAAATTATGTAAATCTCACCCAAAATCCTTCTTGAATAGTGAAAAATTGAGGAGGGACCTATTCCTTCCAACTTTTTCCCCCAAGTTCACTGCTGCTCCTTGAAACCATCTATAAATGGCTGGAATGTTTTAAATGAGGCAGTAATTGCATTGTAATATCACAGAATCACAGTGCAGAACAGGCCCTTCAGCCCATAGAGTCTGCACCGACACATGAAAAACATCTGACCTACCTACCTACCTAATCCCATTTACCAGCACTTGGCCCATAGCCTTGAATGTTATGACATGCCAAGTGCTCATCTAGGTACTTTTTAAAGGATGTGAGGCAACCCGCCTCCAAGGCAGTGCATTCCAGACCGTCACCACCCTCTGGGTAAAAAAGTTTTTCTTCACATCCCCCCCCAAACCTCCTGCCCCTCACCTTGAACTTATGCCCCCTTGTGACTAACCCTTCAACTAAGGGGAACAGTTGCTCCCTATCCACCCTGTCCATGCCCCTCATAATCTTGTACACCTCAATCAGGGTCGCCCCTCAGTCTTCTCTGCTCCAACGAAAACAATCCAAGTCTATCCAATCTCTCTTCATAACTAAAATGTTTCATCCCAGGCAACATCCTGGTGAATCTCCTCTGCACCCCCTCCAATGCAATCACATGCTTCCTATAATATGGCGACCAGGACTGCACACAGTACTCCAGCTGTGACCTCGCTAAGGTTCTATAAAACTCCAACGTGACCTCCCTACTTTTGTAATCTATGCCTTGATTGATAAAGGCAAGTGTCCCAGATGCCTTTTTCACCATTCCACTAATGTGCCCCTCCACCTTCAGAGATCTATAGACACACACGCCAAGATCCCTTTGTTCCTCAGGACTTCCTAGTGCCATGCTGTTCATTGAATACTTCCTTGTCAAATTACTCCTTCCAAAGTGTATCACCTCTCACTTTTCAGGGTTAAATTCCATCTGCCACTTATCTGCCCATTTAACCATTCCATCTATATCTTCCTGTAGCCCAAGCCACTCAACCTCACTGTTAACCACCCGGCCAATCTTTGTGTCATCCGCCAACTTACTAATCCTACCCCCCACATAGTCATCTATTTAATTTATATAAATGACAAGTAATAGGGGACCCAGCACAGATCCCTGTGGTACACCACTGGACACTGGCTTCCAGTCACTAAAGCAGCCTTCTGTCATCACCCTCTGCCTCCTACAACTAAGCCAATTTTGAATCCACCTTATCAAATTACCTGTATCTCATGTGCATTTGCCTTCTTTATAAGTTTCCCATGTGGGAACTTGCCAAAGGCTTTGCTGAAATCCATGTAAACTACATCAACTGCACTACCCTCATCTACACACCTAGTCACCTCCTCAAAAAATTCAATCAAATTTGTTCAGCATGACCTCCCTCTGACAAAGCCATGCTGACTATCCTTGATCAAACCTTGCCTCTCCAAGTGGAGATAGACTCTCTCCTTCAGAATTTTCTCCAATAGTTTCCCTACCATTGACGTGAGACTCACTGGCCTGTAGTTCCCTGGCTTATGTCTACAACCCTTCTTAAATAGCAGACCCACTTTAGCTGTTCTCCAGTCCTCTGGCACCTCCCCTGTGGCCTGAGAGGAATTAAAAAATTTGGGTCAGAGCCCCTGCGATCTCTTCCCTTGCGTCCCTCAGCAGCCTGGGACACAAATCATCCGGACCTGGAGATTTGTCCACTTTTAAGCCTGCCAACACCATGTTCCATTTTTCATCATCACTGCTTTAATTTACACCCGATGCTTCTAATGCCCACGTAAAGCGGTGTCCTGTGCATAGAAAAGATGGAAGTCGATTTGAATTGTCACAGGCAATTGGCAAAATATTTCCATCAATTTTCATTTATTTTCCCCTTGCTATTACTTTGACATCTTTGTTGCCTTTTGCTGTGGAACCATCTCTCATCAATTCTATTGAGGCCACAACTGGGATTTCCATGGGGAATACCTTGCTATCTGCTTTTTGAAGGAAGTAGAGGAGCATAACAGAGAGAGACCAGACACCATTGAAGGTGTCTTCACTCGCCAATATGCAGAATATACAGATCGTATCATTCATGCCTCTAGTTGGCCCAGAATCAGTGTATGCGGAGGTGAATTTTGCAAGGAAACCACTAATGTATTATTCCATATGCTGCTATCTGGCCTCTACTCCAACATCATAGTATGCACTGCATTGTCAATGATTGTCAGAGTTTCCACCAATTTAAATTTTTACGCAACAGAGTCATTCCAGATGTCCTTGTGGGACATCAGTGACATTTCTCAACTGGCTATGCAAGGTTCCATCAAACAGTCAGAGATGCATTGTTTGGTTAGTAAAAAAAAAACAGCTCATCACCTTCTCTATAAATAATCAGCAGCTGCAGGACAGGGTACTGCTATACTAACTGGCAGTGTTCATCAACATGAACATAGACTGTTTTTATGCTGTATAATGAGCTTGTTTACTGCAGACCTGCATGGAACTACCACGTTTCAGAATGGCCTACAATGCTGCAACACCTTCTGATGTGGGGTGGCTGATGCTATAGGTGGACTGCTCCAGGTACTCTGTCATCTGCATTTTCTGGAAGACCATCCCCGTTGCATGCACGTGTATAATACTCTGCAAGCATTCTACCTTTAAGTAGATAATCTCATGATTTTTGTCTCAAAGCTCTTCAGTAAGTCTCCTGTTCCACCAGTCAAGAAGTTGAGAGATTTCAACTCCCATCCCCTACTCTTCCTGGCCACTCCTGTTCTGTTCATTAGTTTAGGTGGCTATCTTTTAGCTAGTAACTGCAGGGAAAGATTAAACGATGAACCTCTAATGCTTCCTACTATGTGACACCTAGAACAGAATTAAAAATGCGTTTCAGAGCAGGAGAGTTCATTTAACTTGAGTAGATAGTTACGTGAAGGTATCATAATCAAATTTGCTAACAGTTTAGGTATGGTTATGTAGCATAAGAAAGAGAAGCAGAATGGTGATGATAAACCTGTAGTTAGCACCTGACCTCTGATATTTTTCCCCCTCCTACTGACTACCTCCCCATTTGCTCTCATGCCTTTTGTCTGGGTGAGTATTGGAGCTGCAGAGTATATAGTCTTTCTTCCTTTTTCTTTCAGGATGGTATTCTCTGCAATGAAAAATGTAGACAGTGGTGATGCTTTCTGGTTGTCATGAGATGCAGCTTAACTCTTATGTCGGTGGGCACAGTGTTATGATATGATTAAAGGTGCATGAAACAAGCAGTTGTATATGATTTGAGACTATGAACATCCTAGGGGTTATCATTGACCAGAAACTAAACTGGACCAGCCATATAAATATTGTGGCTACAAGAACAGGTTAGAGGCTGAGAATTCTGTGGCCAGTAACTCATGCTTTATTGGCACTCCATCCGCCACCTTCAACATTCACTGCCTCCACTACTGATGCACCGTGGCAGTGGTGCGTACCAACTACAATGTGCACTGCAGCAACTCACCAAGGCTCCTTCAATAGTACCTTCCAAACCTATGACCTCTACCACCTAGAAGGGCAAGGCATATGCATTGGAACACCACCACCTTCAAGTTCCTCTCCAAACCACACACCATCCAGACTTGGAACTATATCACTGTTCCTTCACTATCAGTGGGTCACAATCTGGGAACTCCCTTCCTAACAGCACTATGGGTGTTCCTACAACACATGCACTGCAGCGGTTCAAGAAGGGAGCTCACCGCCACCTTCACTAGCCCATTGTCATTGGACTAGTAATCCAGAGACCCAGGATAATGCTCTGGGGACCCTGGTTCAAATTCCACCATGGCAGTTGGTGAAATTTGAATTCAATAAAAATATGGAATTAAATGTCTGATGATGACCGTGAAACCATTGTCGTAAAAATCCCTTTGGTTCACTAATGTTCTTTAGAGAAGAAAATCTGCAGTCCTTACCTGGTCTGGCCTACATGTGACTCCAGCTCCACAGAAATGTAGTTGACTCTTAAATGGCCTCTGAACTGTCGCTAGGAAGTCAAAAAGAAATGAAGCTGGATGGACCACTAGGCATCAACCTAAGGACTGGAAACAACAATGGCAAACTCAGCCCTGTCAACACTGCAAAGTCCTCCTTACTAACATCTGAGGCCTAGGTACAAAATTGGGGGAGCTTTCTCACAGACTAGTCAAGCAAAGATCCTGTAAGGTATGATTCCTTGAGTATGACTATGTCGTAGACACCACCATCACCATCCCTGGGTTTGCCTTATCCCATTGGCAGGACAGACCTAGCAGAGGCGGCAGCACAGAGGTATACGGACAGGAGGGAGTTGCCTTGGGAGTCCACAACATCATCAATGGACACCATGAAGTCTCATGGCATCAGGTCAAACATGGGCAAGTAAACCTCTGCTGATTAACAGTACTGACATTCCCATCAACTGATGAATCAGTACTCTTCTATGTTGAGCACCACTTGGAGGAAGCATTGAGGGTGGCAAGGGTGCAGAAAGTACTCTGGGTGAAGGGCTTCACTACAGACTGAGCTGGCCGAGACCTAAAGGACATAGCTGCGAGACTGGGTCTGCAGAAAATGGTGAGGGAAAAACATACTTGACCTCATCCTCACCAACCTGCCTGCCGCAGATGCATTTGTCCATGACAGTATCGGTAGGAGTGACCACCGCACAGTCCTTGTGGAGACAAAGTCCTGTCCTCACATTGAAGATACCCTCCACTGTGTTGTGTGATGCTACCATCATGCTAAATGGGATCTAACAACTCAAGACTGGGCAACCATGAGGCGCTGTGGGCCATCAGCAGCAGCAGAATTGTATTCAACACAATCTGTAACCTCATGTCCAGCATATGCCTCACCCGACCATTACCACCAAGCCAGGGGATCAACCCTGGTTCAAAGAAAAGTGCAGAGGGGCATGTCAGGAGCAGCACCAGGCATACCTCAAAAAAAAATTGAGGTATCAGCCTGGTGAAGCTACAACACGGGACTACTTGTGTGCCTAGCAGCATAATCAGCAAGTGATAGACAGAGCTAAGTGATTCCACACACAACGGATCAAGCTCTGCAGTCCTGCCATACCCAGTCTGGAGGAGGAGGCACCACAAACATCCCCATCCTCAATGATGGGGGTGTCCAGCACATCAGTACAAAAGATAAGGCTGAAGCGTTTGCAAAATCTTCTGCCAGGACTGCCAAATGGATGATCCATCTTGGCCCCCTTTGGAGATCCTCAGCATCACAGATGCTAGACTTCAGCCAATTCGATTCACTCCACGTGATATCACTGGATACTGCAAAGACTATGGGCCCTGACAGTATTCTGACAATAGTACTGAAGATGTGCTCCAGAATATGATGCACCTTAGCCAAGTTGTTCCAGTATAGCTACACACTGGCATCTACTCAGCAATGTGGAAAATTGCCCAGGTATGTCCTGTACACAAAAAGCAAAGTTACTGTTCCATCAGTCTACTCTTGATCATTAGCAAAGTGATGGAACAGTGATGTCCAGCGACACTTTTTAAAAATTGTTCATGGGATGTGTGTGTCGCTGGCTAGGCTAGCATTTATTGCCCATCCCTAATTTCCCTTGTTCAGAAAGCATTTAAGAGTCAAACACATTGCTGATGGGTCTGAAGTCTGAAGTAGGGCAGACCTGGTGAGGACAGCAGATTTCCTTCCCTAAAGGACATTAATGAACCAGATGGGTTTTTCAGACAATCTGCAATGTTTCATGAACCTAAAACGGAAAGTGCTAGAAAAACTTAGCAGGTCTAACAGCATCTGCGGAGAGCAAAACAGCCAAGTATGACTCCTCTTCATCAGCAGTATTTTGCTTTTATCTTAGTGCAATGGTTTCACGGCCATCATCTGACTTTTATTTCTAGATTTTTATTGAATTCAAATTTCACCATCTGCCATGGTGGGATTCGAAGCCAGGTTCCCAGAGACCCTAGGTCTCTGGAATACGAGTCCAGTGACAATACCACTATTGGAAGTCAATCATCCTAGTTCCAGGACATCACTGCAGGAGTTCCTCAGGGTAGTGTCCAAGGCCTGACCACCTTCAGCTGCTTCATCAATGACTTTCCTTCCATCATAAGATCAGAAATGGGGATGTTTGCTGATGATTGCACAATGTTCAGCACCATTCACGACTCCTCAGATAATGAAGCAATTCATGTCCAAATGCAGCAAGACCTGGACAATATCCAGGCTTGGGCTAACAAGTGGCAAGTAACATTCGCGCTGCACAAGTGCCAGACAATGACCATCTCCAACAGGAGAGAATCTAACTATTGCCTCTTGACAATGGCATTACCATCGCTTAATCCCCCGTTATCAACACCCTGAGAGTTACCATTGACCAGAAACGGAACTGGACTAGCCATATAAATACTGTGGTGACAAGAGCAGGTCGGAGGCTAGGAGTCCTGTGGGAGTAATTCACCTCCTGACTCCTTGAAGCCTTTCCACAATCTTCAAGGCACAAGTCAGGAGTGTGATAGAATTCTTTCCACTTGAGTGCAGCTCCAACAACACTTAAGAAGCTTGACATCATACAGGACAGAGCAGCCCTCTTGATTGGCACCCCATCCACAAACATTCACTCCCTCCACCACGGATGCACGGTGGCAGCAGTGTGTACAATCTTCAAGATGCACTGCAGGAAGTCACCAAGGCTCCTTAGGCAGCATCCTCCAAACCCATGACCTCTACCATCTAGAAGGACAACAAAGGCAGCAGAGGTTGGGACCTCCACCAGCTGGATGTTCCCCTCCAAGCCAATCACCATCCTGACTTGGAAGTATATCGCCGTTACTTTAGTGTCACTGTGTCAAAACCCTGGAACTCCCTCCCTAACAGCACTGTGGGTGTACCTACACCATATGGACTGCAGCGGTTCAAGAAAGCAGACCACCACCCCCTTAAGGACAATTAGAGATGGGCAATAAATGCTGGTCTACCCATTGGCATCCGCATTCCATGAATTAATTTAAAAACACTTTCTTTGGTGTTTTATGTCAAGCTGTGAGTGGAAGTACACTTGCAGACAGGTTAGGAGTATAAAATACCGTGTAAAATCTCCTGGATACTAATGTTTAAGCTCTTGGCAAATCTTCAACGTAATAAGGGTAAATAAGTTGCTAGTGTCAAGCGTAGTGAGTTCTTGGAAGGTGTATTCTTATTTCCAGGTCAGACCTAGATCTGATCATTAACCTTCTAACACTGAATTGCTTTGTGAGGTGGCACCTACTGTCAGAGCCATCTCACTGAACTGTGCTTTGGCTATTTCTGTAGCTGCATCCCAAATGAGACCTTTGTTACAGATAGGAGAGAGAAAACAAACTTCTTTATCCTCTCCCCGTCTGTCCATAAGCAGAGCTGTTTTTGAATTATTTTTAAGGTAGACTGCGGTGTGTTTCCCCAGACCCTCTGCTGATTTGATCTAATTTAAAAATAATTCACAGCAAACTTGCATTATGATGAACTCAGAAGATTAATTTGTTCACATTCAAACCTGGGGTGGGGAGAGAGTGTTCATAACCTCTTTTTCTCTTTCTCTCTCACATACACATGCATGCACACATGCGAGAACATTCTCACACTCACTCACACACATGCACACACACTCACACACACACACTTATAACTATGGACAACAACAGTAAAAGAACCAAGGAAATGTAAATTAGGGCAAGCAATTTTCAGAGTCTGAGAAGTCAAAATCCAGTGTGTGTTTCATTTGTGGCGGATTTGGAGACAGCAGCACAAAATCCTTGAAATGAGTGATAAAGCTTCTAAAATCAAACCAGCTTTGAGGCCTCGAGAGATGCTGGCCGGCTGTTGGTCTGCCAGGAGATCTGCTGGAGTTCTTTTTAGTTGATGTTAAATCAGCAGACTGAGCTGTGAGGCTAGAAATTAATATTAAAACAGAGTGCAGCTGACTAACTGAGTGGGAATTTGAGAGAGTACTTCTAATTGTTAATTTTGTTCTTAAATTTTGCTCTTATAATCTAATTTAGCCTGTAATTAGCAGTAACTGAGAAGTACTGTGTAAGCAGCTTAAATTTTTTCTCTCAGTTTAGACAGGGTAAACTGGTGTAGTAGCTGAGTAGTCAATTAGCTAACTGGTTGAATCTGGTTACTGTAGCCCCAGCTCATTTTACTATAAATTCAAGGTTCTTTAGTGTAGCCTTGACAAATGGAGTGCAGCTGACTGACTGAGTGAAGACTTGAACTTTGGTGAGAGGAGAGTTCGATGAAGGGGGAGAAGGAGTTGTCCGTTTCCTCTTTTTATCTTTCTCACCTCATAGAAATTGGTTCTTGCTCTACTGCAGGGAAAGGAGCTGTCTGTTTGGTGAGTATCCAGTAAGTGGGTAAGTTCTATTCTATCCCTGAAATAGTTTTAAATAGCACACAATTTAGTGGTAAAGTTAATCAAATATATAAGAAAGCAACATGAATAAGTGATTAATATAATTAAGTAATTATTTAAAACACATTAAAAATGGCAGCACAGGTGACGTGTCAAGGCTGCAGCATGTAGGAACTCTGGGATAACGTGATCCAGGGCAAACACATCTGCAGTAAGTGTTTGCGGCTTGAGGAACTTCGGATCAGAGTCATTGAGCTGGAGGCTGAGCAGCAGACTCTAAGACACATCAGGGAGGGGTAAAGTTACCTGGATGCTTTGTACCAGGATGCAGTCACACCCCTTAGGACAGGGTCATCTGGTTTGGTCAGTGGCCAGGGACAGGATGGTGTGATTGAGGCAGGTAAGGGGACCCAGAGGGCAGGAGTGTGAGCCTCTGCAATTGTCCAACAGGTTTGAGGTTCTCTCAGCTTGTTTGGATGAGCGTGGAGGTTGCAGGGTAGATGAGCAAACTGACCATGGCACCGTGGTACAGGAAGCCATCTAAGTGAGGGGAGCAAAAAGGAATGTGGTAGTATTAGAGGATAGCATAGTAATGGGGATTGACAACTGTTCTCTGTAGCAAAGAGCGAGAGTTTAGACAGCTTTGTTGCCTGCCTGGTACCAGGGTTCAGGACATCTGCTCAGGGCTGGAGAGGAACTTGCAGTGGCAAGGGGAGAATCCAGTGGTCGTGGTCCATGTATGTACCAATGACTTAGGCAGAATGAGGAAGGAGACTCTTCATAGTCAGTATGATGCGCTAGGCACCAAATTAAGAAGCAGAACCTCAAAGCTAATAATTACTAGATTATTACCTGAGCCACATGCAAATTGGCATAGGACAAATAAGATTTGGGAAATTAATGTGTGGCTGAAAGACTGGTGTTGGAGGAATGGGTTCCGATTTGTGGGGCACTGGCATCAGTATTGGTGAAAGTGGGATATGTATCTTTGGGATGGTCTACACCTGAACCGTGCTGGGGCTGGTGTCCTCGCGAGATGCCTAACTAGACAGTTCAGAAAAGGCTTACTAGACTAATACTCGGAATGGGCAGGTTATTTTACGAGGAAAGGCTGAACAGTTTAAGCTTGCGTCCACTGAAATTTAGAAGAATAAGAGGCGACTGAATTGAAACCTTTAAGATCCTGAGGGGTCTTGACAGGATGGATGTGGAGAGGATGTTTCCTCTTATGGAAGAATCAAGATCTATAGGTCAAAGCTTAAAAATAAGTGGCCGCTCATTTAAAACAGAGATGAGAAATGTTTTCTCTGAGGGTTGAGAGTCTTTGGAACTCTCTTCCTGAAAAGGTGGTAGAAGCAGATTATTTGAATATTTTTAAGGCAGAGCTAGAGAGATCCTTGATTAACAAGGGGATAAAAGGTTATCGGGGAAAGACAGGAATGTGGGGTTGAAGTTACATTCAGATCAGCCATGATCTTATTGAATGGTGGAGCAGGCTCGAGGTGCCGTGGCCTACTCCTGCTCCTAATTCATGTGTTCGTATGTAAAATGATCCAAAAGATTAAAAGCATGGGGTATGTGATGTGGCCCATTAATGAGTTAATTGCAGCCTCGCAAGCAGTCCCTGTGCTTCTGACCAAAATTCATTGTTTCCCATGGGAGCCAAATGGCGTCTGTTCATACTTCTTCAGGTATAATGAGTTTCAATGTCTCTCTCTCTCTTATTGCCCCAACTGGGGGGAAGTCAGTTAGTCTGTTAGATGTCTAGTTTTGTGATTACACTGTAGCCTTACAATGCAGTGTGAGATTCCAAAAGGATGAGCGTGGAACTCTTGTTTTTGTAATCTCTTTTAGAAGCTTCCAGACAGATGGCCAACCTTGAGTCATGTGACCTGTAGCAGCCACCTTGTGGTTCAGCAGAAGTCCATTTTAAGGATAGTTTTGATACACACAGTTTTGATTTCTTTTCATGTCTTATTGACATAACACCTTATTTATCTTGACTTAGGGAGTGCAATCTTCACTTTCGACCCTCCATACAGAAACTAGGTCTTCTCAAACAGTATGCGCCTGGGTTATGTCAGGACAATTTATGTGGCCTAAATCTGCAAATGAATTTGATGGAGATCAGATTGTGCAGTGCACTTTTTCTGACTCGTACCCAGGTATTGTGAAGGGAAAGCAAAAGTTATGGCTTAGGTTTCTACCAAAGATTTATTGGAAGATGTGCCTGAAGAATTGATATTGAGCATAATATTTTCATCAATGCTAGGTTCTAAATTGGAACAGATATAACCATCTTGTCATGCAACCAATCTCAAAATTAAAAATAAATCACCTAATAGTTCTAAAAATGAGCAGTAGAATCTTAGTTAGAACTTACCCTTAGAGCCCTGGAACTGATGGAGCAGTAAGGAGACTTCATATAACCCTTTCAGCTGAATTTGTTTCAACGCCATCCTATACATTTAAAATTTATTGACTGAAGTTTATGGTTCTGACTCTTTAGTGGTGGAGCAACAATAAGAAAATCCTTTTGGGTCTGTTTTCACACTTCAATCCTCTTTGAGTATTATGTACGATGTATCCCTTTTAGATTGGGTCTCACAAATGAATTCCAGGCTTCTAATTGCCAATCAAGCTGCTTGCAATAAAAACAGCCTGACTGGTTCTTCAGGCTTAAATTGCATTCCATATTAGCTTTTTAAATGGATAAGATCATTATGGCCAGTACATCAAAAGTATGAAGGCATGATGAAAATGGGGTGACTTGAGTTTATCAAAGGTGCTAAGCCTCTTGGATCCTAACAGATGTCCAATTTCAATTTGTAGCTTAATTCTATCTTCTATGTTTTCTGTATGAATTTATAGCTTGCCTTGGACACCGAAACTTGTATGTGTAGGCCGTGACTTTAGAAACTGTGTTCCTTTTCCTCAGTTTGAGAGAAAGCAAATAAAGTGTTTGACTCCGAAAATATTCTATGTAAATGATGAGTTCAAATTGGCTTCATTAGCTGAATTGTTAAAGATTGACTGGGTTGAGTTTGTGGAAAGTCTACAAAAATAGTGCCCGAGTCTGAATTTAAGTCAGTCAAATCTTGTTTGGTGAGATTCAGTGTTGCTAGCAGTTGTTTACATTTATGGATTCCATTTGCCTATCGTCTACCACTGAAGAAAGTATTTGGATGTGGGACAGCTTTACTAATTAAGAAAGGATTTTAAAAAAATCATCCTTTGCACTTCGGCATCAGATCAGAGAAGGAACTGGTGGTCCTAATCTCTTCAGTTTACGAGGTAGCTTGGTAAAAGGTGCCAGCAGTAATTGGAGAAACCTAATTGCCCCTGATTCCAGGAAATGGGCTGGAGTTGATGGAGTGGAAGTGGGGGTGGGGGGGGGAAATGTAAATAATGGTTTCTTAGGCTGATGTATTTCTGCTAGAGGAGCTTTGAAAATTGGACCCCTTTAAATTTGCTAATAAAATTTCCAGTTTCAATGAGGATAGTGAATAGACAGATGATAATTATGGATGAATTGTTGTTGAGTAACACTAAGATGGTCCAATTGTTGAAAATAAAAGGATAATCTAATAAAATATTTTCACTTCCTTTGACAGATGTGGATGAATGCCAAGCTATTCCAGGAAGCTGTAATGGGGGAAATTGCATAAACACTGTAGGCTCCTTTGAATGCAAATGCCCAGCTGGACACAGGTTTAGTGAAGTAACTCAAAAATGTGAAGGTAAGACAAAGGCATGTTATGGATCAGCACGTGTTTAAGAACCACTGATTTTAATGTTATAAACTACATGCATTCTGTAATTTTACACATGGATAACAACAAAAACAAATTACTAAATAAATCATTCTGCCTTCATTCATTTTCTCACTCATTTCGAAAACAAAGACCATAATGAAACATGTTAAATAAATTCTATCCTAGAAGGTATCTATTGGTGTAAACTAAATTAACATTGTTCCCTGCTTCCCAACCAGAGTCCTTTCGCTCTTCATCACGTCAGTTGACAGTGTGCCAGCCTTTTGAAGTTACTAATTTTCTCTTCACCATTTCATCTTTACAACAGCTATGAATCATCTCCATTGCAGCTGTGAATTTTTTGTTAGGTGCTCACAAGAGTTTATGATTTTGTTGTTGAAAAGTTTGCCTCATCCTAAAATTCTGCAGAAATTACTACATGGTGGCAGAACATTTGGTCTAACCAGTCTGTGGTGTTTATCCTCAGGTGCCACTCTGTTCCCATATCCCATGTTTCTCCCTTTCTTCAACAACTTAGCTAACCTGTTCAGTATTGCACGCACTCTCATTTAGTCACAAATTCCAGCAGTGCATTTCACAGCCTCATGCTCACTTGTGCAAAAAAAATTCTCATTTTCTGCCTGAAATCTCATATATTTAATCATCTATTTATGTCCTCCTGTACTAGAATGTGCAAATACTGGAAATAGCCTCTTTCTATTTACTTCTCCCATCCCACCATAATTTTACACACTTCCATCCTAGTGAATCTGTATACCGTCCCAATTGCCTCAACACCCTTCGCCTGGTGTGAAACCCAGAGCTGTAAGCAGTCCTTCCAACAGTGGCATTACTAAGGTTTTATATCGATTCACCGGTACATCTCAACATTTATATTTTATTCCACTTGTCATTTAACCCAGTATTCCATTAACTTTTATATGGCCATATCCATTTGAAGTACTGCTTTTAATGTCTTGCATGTTTGATTCCCTAAAAATATTCCTGTTATTCTTCATTATCCAGCTTTCTCCCGTTCGTTGTACAATTATTTCATTATTTTAACTAAAATATAACACCTCACATTTAATGACATTGAATTCCATCTGCCACTTCTTTGCCTATTTCATCATCTTATCAATATCACCTTGTAGTTTCTTTTGATGCTCAGGATTAATTACTATTTCTCTTATTTTGAAAAGTTTTCAATTTTGGACAACCTCTAGTCTTTTATCCAAATCATTGGTATAAACAATGAACAGATGCAGTCTCACTACCCAACTTGCAACAGCTCTGAAAAACTGCCCTTAAATCCAACCCTGTTTCCTCTAATCTAACCAGTTTTAAATCCAATTTTCTGCACTTTTCCTAATTCCATACCCTTAATTGTCTCCAGTTGTTTCCTACATTACAACAGTACTTCATTGGCAGTAAAATGCTTTGGGATGTTCAGTGTTCATGAAAGGCACTCTGCAAATGCAAGTCTTTTTTTAAAAATAATCTTTTGTGTCTTGTCAAAGGCTTTCTATTAGTCTGTGTGTCCCACATCTCCTGCATTCCACCAACATTGCAACAAAAGCATTTTAGCCATCTGCCACATCTTTCATCTCCTCTAAGCATCATATCAGGTTTTTTCAAGTGTGATATTCATTTCTGAAATCTTATTTGAGGGTATTAGATTTTTTTTCTTTATTCATTCATGGGATGTGGGCATTGCTGGCTAGGCCAGCTTTTATTGCCCATCCTCAATTGCTCTTGAGAAGGTGGTGGTGAGCTGCCTTCTTGAACCACTACAGCTGTCAAACAAAGCTCTCACTCTTTTGCAGGCTGTGTAAACATTGCTTGTTGAGCCATGTGCATTAGTCTTTCTTGGAGCTCAGTCAAGCATTCATAATTAGGCCATCTGGAAAAACAAATGTCTACTCCTGTCCATGCATTTGCTATATGACTTCATTATGAATTTTTGAATGACCTCCAAGAATGAAGTACGGAATTCGTTCAACAGGCAATATTTATACAACCTGCAAGGAAGTGAGAACTTTATTTAATTGACATATCTAATAAGTTATTTTTTTCTTTGTGGCTTATGTGTTTATTTACACACTATTAAGAGCCTTAGAATGGATAAAAGCTTCTGACATTGAAACTATGAATGGCTGTGATTGATTGTCCCTCTTACCTTCTTATAAAGCTGTCAGTGTATTTCAATAAGTATGTTGAATTCCTGTTTTTTTTGGGTTGAAGACTCAGGACTGGCATTCCCTGTGGTTCACAACGTCTCAGAGAGACCATGGACCACGTCTGCTTACAAAAGTGGCCCGAGAATGACTTCACTAAAGTTGTAGGTGGGGGTGGGGCGTGGTTTAAAATGTCCACCCTTGCAAGGAGCCAGCAAAAGTGGGAGTGCAACATGTTGGTTCACTACCCGCACCATTATCCTGCATTGGTGAAAATTTCCAGGAATGGGAATGGGAGCGGAAATCTGGAACCTTGTCCTGCCCCCCGTTTTTAAAGACCTCCAGACTCGGCCTGATTCAGCAGAAATACAGGCTACCATTTCTAAAGCCTCCTTTATTTTTTCAGTTTCTTTCCTTAGGATTCTTGATTTATTCTATCAGACCCCAATATTTTTGCCCTACTTTCTGTTGCTTAACTAACTATTCTGATACTTGCCTTTTGTGTAGTACAATGTTTCTCATGTCCAATCTCACATTTAAAACCTCTCTAATGATATATTTGTAGAATATTCTTTTTAGTACTTTCCCACTTGTTCCGCTTGCTTTCCCCAACTATCTCTCAACTGCCTCCCTTAAATTGCCTATAATCGAAAGACCATATATGGATGCTGGTTAAGGACTGGTTACTGCTTGGCTTTAAGGCCCCTATTCTGTTAAAAAATCTGCTGTTCCCTCTTAAACCTCATACATGAGAGATGGCTACTTGGTATAGACTGTACTCAGCAGAAGTTCATCTCTGTACCAAAGAAATTTTAGGGGTATAAAAGCAAAATACCGCAGATGCTGGGCATCTGAAATAAAGACAGACAGTGCCGGGAATACTTAGCTAGCCTGGCAGCACCTGTGAAGAGAAAAACAGAGTTAATGTCTTGAGTCAAACATAACTCTTTAGAACTCTAAATTTCAGGGGATTTTAAAAAAAATAGTTTTCGTCTAAAAATGCCGAAGCATTGTTGCCCCAGTGAAAGTGTGGTAATGGAACTCCTGCGTGTTGCTTTCACCTGCTAATTACCCTATCCAGCAGCCTAGGGAGAGTGTTGTTTAAATAATGGGGAGAGGCACCCATTTCTGTATTGGCACAGTGGTTGCCCTGCAGACTATCAGAAACACAGAGCAACACACTACTTGGAAGAGAGCCTCAGATCTAGATTGGTTGAAGACTGAGGTATGATTTTTTTCACTCAGTTTCAAGGGTCATCAAAATATAATGAGCTGGGGTTAGAGGTTTGGTGGAAAAGAAAGGCCAGGATGTGGACTTCAAATGGATTGTTCCCTATTATGGCCATCACTATACCTGAAATAAGACCTATTCTGGCTCTCAGCAGATGTATATTCCATTGGGGCTATTGGGCACTTTTGCTGGAATTCTCAGGATAGCCACAGTGCTGACTTGACCTGAATAGTGTAAACGTTAGAAACATTTGTATTCTGGAGATGCAGTTTAAGTGAGGCTGAAACCCTGTGTACCTGGATTATATCCAAATTGTATTCTCTACCACCACAATTCCACCCCAGGAAGTAATTGTACAAAGGGTGACTGCAATGCCAGAGGTCAGAACAGGATATCATAGGGTGGGATGGGCACCGCTGGATTAAAGACAAAAGAAAGATTAAGGTTAGAAGTCAGGGGTAAGAGGCAGAGGAGACAGAGTAGATTAGATGTTGGGAAGGGAAGGAAGCAGGGAGGTAGAGCAGGGTTAGAGGTTGGTGGGAAGATAGAAGAGAATTAGAGGTCAAAGAAAACCCAATGTGGAGGGGTGAGGGAGAGTATCAAAGGATGCCTGAGGATGCAGGAGTTGGGTTGGTGTCCTCTGGCCCCTTTAGGCCTTGTTAACCTATTACAAGCTGTTGTCAACTGTTCTGCCCTGTGCTAATTTGTGTATTTGGATTAATTGTTCTTTGTCTTTCATGCTTTAGCTCCCCTTTGCTTAGCCTCTTGTAATTCAGTATTCTTGTTCAATGCCAGCAGGTTACCAATCATTTGAATTTGTCAGTTATTTTACTAATATCAAAAAAGCAATTTCTAATTGGTTCTAAACCTCATGAGTTTCTTTGAGTGTCCTGCTTCTGGCCTGCTCGCTCAATGTTTATTCAGTTTAGCCATCATTGGCTTCAATGTTGTTTCAGAATTCTAGATATATTTGCCTTTCTCCTCCTCCAGTTTTCCCTGTGTTTTGCAATCTTCAGCTATTTATGTAACCTCCTCCTCTCCTCCCCACACTGATCTGATTAGATTATTATTTAATAATGCATTTTAATAGTGCATGTGGCACTTTGGAGGGATATATAACTTTTGAATATAATCAACACAATTGTCTCAATAACAGGCTCCTCCTGCATCAATCACACTGTCCATCTTATCAATCCTAAGTATTTCTGTTCTGTTTATGTACATACCTGCATGCCAAAATTATTTGCCTCCAGCAGAATAAAGTTAGTCAATTGTAATTAGGTATAAGAGTGTCTCATCTTCCGTACCGTGCGTATAAAGCTTGTATTAAAATTAAGATCCTATTATTATTAGTAGAATATTTGACTATATTATGATGATGAGTGGTTTATTCAATACATTGAGTGTGATTGCAAATATCATGAATGCTACCATTGCAGAAGTCTAATACTTAAAAGAAGTACAAGCTTTGATTGTGATGGAACAGTCAGTCCTTCAGTGATTTGTCCGTTATCTTGGGAGATACAGCAGCTGTATAAATAGCTTTATACTGCAGTAAACATTGTACATCACAAACATTTCTGTCTGGTTACAAAAACATGTTATTATCAATTAAGTAAACTCTCTCTTCCACTGTTCTTATCTGGTGTGCAGATTGTATAATTGTGCAAATCGACGCTATTCCCCCTCACCCATTGATGGTTTGTTTCAGTGCTATCACATGTTAATTCAGAATTTATTGCTTCAAACCTGACAAATTCAGGAGTTCTTAAAAGTGCGGATTGACTGTGATGGTGGTGAAGGTGGTTGGGATGGTCAAGAGCAGTTCCAGAAAGGCAGACCATCAGTATAATTGAGCACATAACAAATTGCCATGTATGTAAGCAATATTCTATTATATAACCCATACATACCAATGAATTTCATGTGCTGATTAGCCATTGTTAACTGAGAATTAAATTAAAAGCCTTTAGTGGATGCAAATAGTGGAAGATAGATTAATTCTTTTCCTCTCTAGATTAGAATTCTTGGCTTTGTAACTGCATTTATTAAAGTCTAATGCTTCGAAGTGGAACATTTGAACTGTTTGCTTCAAGTTGAAAACTCAAAGTTGTTATAATTGGAACATTTGCCACTTAACATTAAAGAATTGAATGAAACAGATAATCGTTAGAAGAGATAGTTTACTGTCTTGGAATTGTTAGATTAAAAAAAGTAATGGTATATTATTTAACTAAGGTTACTCCTGCTGAGTCTGGCAATAAGGATGACTTGACATTTCAAATAACACTCTGGTTTTAATCAAGGGAAAGCTTTAAGATAGCATTTTAAATGTTAAGATGTTTAGCCAATATTTTTAAATTATTAACTGGTGTAAATTCTTCTCCATTACACATTCACTCCACACGAAGAGGTTGAACTCCATCTGATTGATTTCTGGGGAATAAATACTGGTCTTGTTTAAAAAAAAACAATCATGATGTCATCTGTACTGTTGTCAACATGTAACCTTTTTGTCTACTCCTTACAAAAATCATGCAGCAATTGTGTTCTTTTCATCTCTAGTTTGAATTTGCACCTATTAGTATCAATAAATTCTCCAATCCTTGAAATTGTGAAAATGTTCTCCTTTATTAAAAAATACAGCTTGGCTTGCTCTTTTCGCAATAAAATAAGATAAAAAATAAGAATTAAGAAAGATGAGCACGATTTAAAATCCATTGCTGGTTGGGAAGGATTTCAACTGCTACAAAAACATTCTTAGTAATATAGATGGATATTAAAAAGTTGTGGAATATGATAGCAATAACGTACCACTTGCCATTGGCTCTTTTACATAGAATACACAGCAAAGAATCAGGCCAAATGGCCCAACTAATGCATGCTGGTGCTTAGGCTCCACTTGAGCTTCTTCTCATCTTTCCTTACCTAACTGTTATCAGCATATACCCCTCTATTCCCTTCTCTTTCAAATACTTTTCTTGCTTCCATGCAGATACATCTATACTGTTTGCTTCAATCGCTCCTGTTCTACGTTCTTACTGCTCTCTAGGTACAGAAGTGCCTTCTCAATTCCCTGCTGTTGGCCTAGCCAGTGATGCTCGCATCCCATGAATGAATGAATAAAAAAACATCTCCCTCTGGTATAACATACCCACAGTTCTGGAAAATATGCAAGCAATTAGTCTTTACTTCCCAAGTAATCAAGGATTGTAAGGTATAAAAGTCACTACTCTGTTATTGTAATTAATTCAATTACAGATTTCAAAGTAATTTTTTAATTCTCTGTTGGGATGTGAACATGGCTGGCAAAGCCAGCATTTATTGGCTAACCCTAATTCCTCTTGAAGATGACGGTGAGCTGCCTTGAACTGCAACCTTTCTGTTTTGGTTTGCTACAATTAAGCGATTTGCTAGGCTATTTCAAAGGCAGCTAAGAGTGAGCCACACTGCTGTTTAACCTAGACCAGGTCAGAATGGCAGATTTCCTTCCATAAAGGACGTTAGGGAACCAGTTAGGTTTTTTATGACCGTCTGCTCGTTTCACAATCGTCATTACTGAGACTAGCTTTTTGTTCCAGATTTATTAAATAATTGAATTTAACTTTGCCCACCTGCCATGATGGGGTTTGGATTCGCATCCCTGGAGCAATAGTCCAAGCCTATGGGTTCTAGTATAGTAACATTATCACTGTGCTACCTTCCCTGTAATCCCTAATTTATTGCTGCCAGTGGGAAACTACCTTCTCAGTATGCCAACTCTCTGTCCCTAGGATGATAAAATAAATGTCTTAGCAGTGTTGCTTAGCATATGTTCTCCGAAGCTGTAACCAGATGTTACTTGGTCTGTTGGACAGTGGCAATGGAATACAAACTATCAATAAGATCGAATATAGTTCCCTTTTAGACTAAATGCTGCCTATTGCCATAAACTCCCATAACAGACTTAATCGATTCAGGGACCAGAATATGGAGATATAATTATGCTTCACAGGTTGGCCTGTTTGCAAGCAGCATCACCAGGAGCAACTTTCTAGCATCAGTTGCCACTTTCCTTTGATGGAAAGGGAATATATAGGGACCAGGTTAAATTTACTTAATAAAATCTACAAAACCCTTGTCTCTGGGCTCTTTTGTACTGCATAGACATACCAGAACTAGCCACCTTTTCAGTTCTTTCCTGCCACTGTCAGTGCACTCCAGAACACTCCTTCACTCAGGGATCATGTGTGAACATAGGGACTTTTACTGCAGGGTGGAACTTTTACCCTATTGCAATGATTTAATATTGCAAGGAAGATTTTTGTTTTACTTGTAAGGAAGGGGAGCAGGAGAATAGCAGCTTGCATGAAGGCTTGGGACTGAAAAGTGTGTTGGGATGAGGGGGATGGGCTTGAAAGTTGGGATTCAGGTGCAAGGTGGAGTGGAAGAGGGATCCAAGGAAGGAGAGAGGATGAGCTTGGGTGCATGGAGGAGTGAAGTAGGAAGGGCCTGGCATCTTGGGTGTAATGGGCAATCTGTCAAGGTAAGAAAATGAGGGTCCATCTCAGGGTGTTGGCAGGCAGATCTTTACAGTTCTTCCCTACAACATTTAAATTAGTGCTGCTGAGAGTAATCTTGAACAATGTCCATTGAAATGCATAGAAGGGAGTGCCAGCTTAGTTTGCAAGTTCAGTCATTTCCCACAGAATAGTGAGTACAGCACTTGACACTAACATGAACATTCAATAGAGACTGACCAAAAAAAAACATTGTTTCATCCACAATAAAAAAAAATTCCCTAATTCCCCTATAACCACCAGTGTGTGACAACCATGAGACATGCCAGTGCATTCAGCTCTCTGACTAAGCAAGTCACAACAAATAACGATGATGCAAACATGAATAAAGTGAAACTAATGTAATGGGAAACTTTTACAAATGAAATTTAAATTTGGAAAAAAAAACACCTTTTTGCTCTCAATAAGTGTTATGTTAATGGCATCGAGTTGGGCAGAAAATTGTGGCTATGGTGCAGAGCTGCCTTGTTGGCCAGGAGGCTCTTTTATAGCTTGCTCATAGATGCAGCATTGTCAGATGACGGCACCACTGAAAAATTCTGGAATCGCACGTGTCTCCCATGTGTGGCACCGGCACTTTAAATTTTAATTGTAATCACAAAGGAAACAGGAGAAAGCAAGAGAGCAGAAGTGGCACACACTTCCAGTTCAGCCATCAGGAATGGTGAGCCACTGATAGAATTCTGCCCTAAGTGTTTAATGCTTGTGAAATATCTCCAGCTGCTTTTGGTCCTGACAATGAGGCTTTTATTATATTTTCATATTTACTGATGATGACATTCCAGTGTTTAACAACCAAATGAATAACTGGCACAAGATTAGTAAAAGGTTAGCCACAAGCTTTGAAAACAGAACTCTTAGTCTCAGTGCTTTTATTGGAGGATGCTCTCTGAGAGTGGATATTTCATATGTACGTCATTAACATATTTTCCTTTTCTTGATTGTTGGCTGTTGTGGTTTCTAGTTTATTGTGACACCATTGCTCTTGATTTGTTATTCAGTCCTATAATCATTGTCTTGTTTTTCATTTGAATTTTGTTTTTTTCCGTTTGATAATGGACATATGCATAAAAACATGTTAAAAGAGTCTACCAGGTTTCTGCAATTTGATACAGCTGGGATCCTGTCCTGCTGAGGAATAGATATCAGTCATTTCTGGCACTTGCACCTCCACAACATCACTCAAATCTGCCGTAGTTCATTTGCTGCTGATCCAACCTCATCCATGTCTTTATTGATCTCAACTTGAATGTGCCAGTGCCTCCCTGGGCTGGCCTCCTATCCTCCAAACTACATAAACTTGAGTGCAGCCAAAAATCTGCTGCCTGTATCCTGATTCACACAAAGTCCTGTTTTCCATCATTGCTTTATATTTCCCTCCTCCTTTAAGATGCTCCTTAAAACCTACCGCTTTGTTCAGTCCAGCTGCCCGAATATTTCATTGTATGATCAGTGTCAAATGTTATTTGATAATGTTCCTGCGAATCACTTTGTGACATTTCACTATGTTAAAGACTTTATATAAATGCAAGTTATTTTATTCATAAAATAAATTTTAAAATTAAATTGTCAAAGTAGTCCTGAAAGCTACTGCCTATCTTATACATTTTGTCTATACAGCAGTCACTGCATTCCAAAGAAATTAATTGGAGTGCTTTGAGGCATTTTGACTTGAAAGGGCATTTTATAAATGCAAGTATAATTTTGTTAAAGAAGTCATAAGGGATAGTGATTCCTATCACTTGCCATATATCTCAATTAGCCAGTGCAGGGATCTGTAACCCATAATCCCTGATTTATGTAATACCCTTCTGTGAATTGGGTGTATAATGGGTAAATAGCATAAATGATGATCAAACCATATAAAAATAGGCTTGTTTAATTAATAGTAAATCAGGTTTCTTGCACTTTGCAACTTAGTATCTAAATTGTTACCCTTTGTCATCAGTACTCATTATTGAACTTTAAAAGCAAAAATTATGATATACTTAACATGGGAAGAGTTCTTTATAACTGATTTTAAAGGGAATGATAATGTTGAATCTCCCTTATTAAAATAAACTACCTAGATAAGCCTATACATAACAATATTATTGTCTGTTATAGTTGTTAGTGATAATTACTGGTATTCTGTATTCCAGGAAATTGCTTTAACAAAATATGGATGTTGATAAAAGCAAAGTTAAGGCAATTATATGGGACAGATGGAATTCATATAAACCAGAGCATTTTTCTGCATTAAATAAACTAAATTCAATATGCAGTCTTTAGTGTTGAAATTATTTTAAAATGTTCCTCTTTGGTGTCACTGGAGCAGCCTGAATAATGAGGGAGAACTTAACATTTTTTTTTTTAATTTTAAAAGAACTGCCACTATGAAATAGAGTACTGTATTTTGAACATAAGAAATGGGAGTAGGATTAATCATTCTTTATCTTCTGTTAAACAGAAGCCCTGTCTGCCCCATCAGGTGGACGTTAAAGATCCCATAGAACTATTTTGAAGAAAAGCAGCTAAGGCATCCCTCAATCAATATCACAGCAGCAACTCCCCACGGCTCCTTTCACAGCATCTTTCAAATCTGTGACCTCTACCACTAGAAGGACAGGGGTAACAGATGTATGTGAACACCACCTGCAAGTTCCCCTCCAAGCTGCACACCACCCTGACTTGGAACTAACCTTTCACTGTTGTTGGGTCAAAGTCTCTTCCTTATAGCACTGTGGGTGTACCTACATCAGATAGACTGCTGTGGTTTAAGAACGTGACTTACCACCACCTTCTCAAGGTCAATTAGGGATAGGCAACAAATGCTGGCTATGTCAGCAATGTTCACCTTCCAGAAAAGATTTAAAAAATCCTGTGCATTTTTGATTTACCGATTTTTTATTTAAACAGCACCTAATGACATACAGTAGTTAAGTTTTGTAACTAGTCTGGTTTTAGATCAGGCCATAATGAAAAGATAAAAGATTGGACCATCTTGTAGGTTCATTCAACCCTAGATTTCCTTTCATCCCCTCCGTCTCTTCCTCCAGAGATATGCTTTGATTTCATTTGAACTTCGGGAAACTCATGTTTATAAAGAGTTGAGTTAAGAATGCAATGACCCAGAGCATCATTAAATGAACAGTGTGGTGTTACTCCTTCTAGCACTGCAATGGCTAGGCTACTGTTAACTGGAGCTACATTGATATTGAGCTAAATGACCGGCTTCTGTCCTGCAAATTCTGCATAAAGTTGAGCCTTCATAAGCATGTATACTGCTGTGCTTGAGTCCAGGATTTACTTGCTTCAGACTTCCATATCAGCAGATTTTGTTGTAAGTTGTAATTAAAGCATTTCTGACCCTGGAATACAATTAAAAGAAAATGACACTGAAACTTTCCATTTTGGGTTAATGCATAATTAACTCACTGCAATGCTTTTAGGGAAAAATATGTGCTGGCAACTGGAACCTACAAATGGTAGTGTTCCACAATTGTGTAGCTTTCCCTTGAGAATGTCAAATATTTAACATAAATTGATTAAGATATTGCTGAATAAAGAGATCTGTTGAAGCTTTTCATTTTGTGCCCATCAGGACACTTGCAAGAATACCAATATAAGGGGAAAACAACAATTTGTACTGTAAATGAAGCGAGTACTAATTGGTTGGCAAGTGGACTTTCATTGGTTGAGGCCTTGCCATGGAGAATGCACCAGTGATGGTTACTGACAGTTAACTGCCAAGCATCGTTTGACATTTAAATCAGGCAACTTGACCCTGATTGGTCAAGGCATTGCCCTGAGGAATGAGTCAGCAAATGGCTATTACTTATTTTGTTTACTGAAACAGGCACAATGTGTGTACACATCCTTTTTGACTGTAAAAACCAGGGTCCTGTGTAGAATATATGTAGGTTCCAGTACATGCAAATGTGCCACACTGCAAGCCTGACTGACAATCTTAAATTGGTTGTCAGCGTAATTCTTAGCACACTGATTGGGGGGAGGCGGTGGCCTAGTGGTATTGTCTCTGGACCAGTAATCCAGAGACCTAGGGTAATGTTCGAATTCCCAAAATTTGAATTCAGTAAAAATCTGGAATTAAAAGTCTAATGATGACCATGAAACCGTTGTTCTTTGTCATAAAAACCCATCTGTTTCACCAAGCCCTTTAGGGAAGGAAATCTGCTGTCCTTACCTGGTTGACTCTTAAACACCCTCTGAAATGAGCCACACAGTTGTATCAGGCCCCTCAGCTCCTGACCTGATTACAGCCTTGGTCCAAACATGGACAAAAGAGCTGAAATCATGAGGTGAGAGTGACTGCCCTTGACATCAGGGCAGCATTTGACTCAAGTATGGCATCAAGGAGCTCTAGCAAAACTGGAGTCAGTGGGAATCAAGGGGAAAACTCTCCGCTGGTTGGAGTCATACCTAGCACAAAGGAAGATGGTTGTGGTTGTTAGAGGTCAGTCATCTCGATTCCAGGACATCACTGTATGAGTTCCCCAGGGCAGTACCCTAGGCCCAACTATCTTCAGCTGCTTCATCAATGACCTTCCTTCCATCATAAGGTCAGAAGTGGGGATGTTCACTAATGATTGCACAATGTTCAGCACCATTTGCGACGACTCAGATACCGAAGCAGTCCATGTCCAAATGCAGCAAGACCTGGACAATATCCAGGCTCGGGCTGACAAGCAGCAAGTAACATTTGCGCTGCACCTGTGCCAGGCAATGACCATCTCTAACAAGAGAGAATCTAACCATCGCCCCTTGGCATTCAATGGCATTACCATAGCTGAGTCCCTCAGTATCAACATGCTGGGGTATACTGTTGACCAGAAACTGAACTGGACTAGCCATATAAATACTGTGGCTATACGAGCAGGTCAGAGGCTAGGAATCCTGTGGTGTGTAATTCACCTCCTGACTCCCCAAAGCCTGTCCACAATTTATAAGGCACAAGTCAGGAGTGTGATGGAATACTCTCTCCTGGTTGAATGCAGCTCCAACAATACTCAAGAAGCTTGACACCACCCAGGACAAAGCAGCCAGCTTGATTGGCACCCCATCCACAAACATTCACCCCCTCCACCATTGACACACAGTGGCAGCAGTGTGTACCATCTACAAGATGCACTGCAGAAACACACCAAATCTCCTTAGGCAGCACTTTCCAAACCCATGATCATTACCATCTAGAAAGACAAGGGCAGCAGATACATGGGAACACCACCACCTGGAAGTTCCCCTCCAAGCCATTCACCAAGGTCATTGATGAAGCAACTGAAGATAGTTGGGCCTAGGGTACTGCCCTGAGGAACTCATACAGTGTTGTCCTGGAATCGAGATGACTGACCTCTAACATCCTGATTTGGAAATTTATCGCCGTTCTTTCACTGTCGCTGGGTCAAAATCCTGGAACTCCCTAACAGCACTGTGGGTGTACCTACACAGCCTGGATTACAGTGGTTCAAGAAACCATTTCTCAAGGGCAGTTAGGGATGAGCAATAAATGCTGGCCAAGCCAGTGAACCCCACATCCCTTGAATGATTTTTTTATTAAATTAGCAAACATTGTGGAATCACATATAATGTTGGACACTGTGTTTTGGGTTTTGCAGGTATGGTCTGGTTGGATGCTAGTTGAGAAATCTGCCATGGGGCCTTCTACCAAAGTCTACTGTGAGCCTCCCTTGAATGGTCAATATATGTGTTGGGATTCTTGCAGTTCCACTTGCTATAAGATTAGTCTTATCGGCAGCCCTGTAAATAGGGCCTGAGATATTTGGTCACCATACAAGCTTGATATTGAAATAGGGCACGTCAAAAGCATCCTATAGGATAATGGCTACCCTGCTCAGATCATTTTGTGCTATGTATCACAGAAATTCATGAACGGGCCTAAGGCCATCAGCTTCAGCTCTGAAAAGTGCCCAGTCCACGTTAGATTACCCTGGAGGGGCAAAGTATCTCAAAAATTTGAACAACAGGTGAAGCTGGCTATTTCACGCTGCTACTATGTAGTAGCAACATGAGTGTAATCCGCCACTATCAGGATGCTGCTGTCAAGCCAAAAATATGTTCTGCCCATCGTACAAATGAATAATGTGGTATATGAATTTCAGTGCCAGTGTGATGCTATGTAGGCCGTACGTCCCAACGACTGGCAGATCACATCAAACATCATGCCTTAGCCGCTGCTTGCAACGAGCAACGAACAGAACATACCCGTTTTACCCATGCTTGCAAAACTCAAAACACAGTGTCCAACATTAGATGTGGTTCTGCGATTGAACAATATTCGCTAAATAATCCTCATTCTGCTAAAAATTACGCTGACAACCAATTTAAGATTGTCAGTCAGGCTCGCAGTGTGATGCATTTGCATATACCGGAAGCTACATAACTTAATGCACAGGGCCCTGTTCTTTGCAGGTAACAAGAACATGTACACATATTGCATCTGTTTCAGCTAAATAAAATAAATGACAGCCATTCGCTGATTCATTCCTCAGGGCAATGCCTTGACCATTCAGAGTCAAGCTGCCTGGTTTAAATTTTATACAATGCTTGGCAGTTAACTGTTAGTCACCATGCGTTCTCCATGGTAACACTTCTGCCAATCAGAGTCCACTTGCCAACCAATCAGCACTCTCTTCAAGTACATTGTAAATTGTTTTTTTCCCCTTATAGTGGTATTCTTGTGAAGTGTCCTGATGCGTGCAAGATGAAAAGCACAGAACGTCTCTTTTTTCAGCAATGTTTGAGTTCTGTACTGCCAAACAACTGTTTAAAGAAGATAGTAATTCTGGCCAAGTATTAGCTATGTCTATTTTCATCTTTAGAGCTGTGCTATAAAATTATTCGCGTTATAAGTGTTAAAACTAAATCTTGCTATGCAGATAGAAAGTGTGCTGTGAATATCATTGTATTTGGTTTTGTAACCTGCCTGGAAAGCTTCATATAATAGCTGAAAAGTTCTTTGAATTATTGCTAGAGATCAGATTTACCAAAGTATTGCAATGGTTCTCATGTAATTGCCTAATATGATATGGTAACAATAATTCTAATGATTTTATGTATTTTGCATTTGAACTTTATTTGAATTGGCAACCTTAATATTGAAACTTCCAAACTGTGGGGTTGGCGGGGAGGGTGGAGGATTTTGGGGGCAACATGGTGGAGAGTGGGGATTAGGAGAAAACTGAGCCTGCTTTCAAAGTAGAAATATTTAGTAATGTTGAACAGGCTGCCAATTTAAATAACTCTAGATGATTCTGTGGTGTTAATATATAAGGGAGTGTCAAATATATAAGTCATTAATATCTAAGGGAATGTCAAATATTCAATAAAATTCAGTACGAGAATTCAAACACAAACTCTATTGTTAAGTAATCATGTGCTTGTGCCCCAAGGCTGAGTGTCATTTGAGATCACCTATGTAAATCTAGTTTCAAAACTGGCTTGATTGGCACCAGGAATATATAGGTTGGGATTTTCTGGCCCCATTGCGGGCGGCACCCACTGTGGGCGAGGCAGAGCCCCAACCAGAAGTCCATTGACTTGCGGTGGGTGGGTATGGAAAATCCCGTCCGTTGTTTGTATTCTCTGTTATTTTCAGTTTAAACCATAAGGGGAGCTCATTAGCTTTCAGGTTTTCTACATCCTATTCACTATATTAGTAAAGTTAAGTTTTGATGCATAAGAATGTGGATATGCTTAAGGGTTGGCTGTTTTTGATGAGGATTGAGTAAGAATAGTTGGAGACTGGATGAATTATATCAGTGACAATTACTCCAGTTGTTATCAACAGGGTAAAAAAACTAGATAAAAACAAAAAAACTGCGGATGCTGGAAATCCAAAACAAAAACAGAATTACCTGGAAAAACTCAGCAGGTCTGGCAGCATCGGCGGAGAAGAAAAGAGTTGACGTTTCGAGTCCTCATGACCCTTCGACAGAACTGTCGAAGGGTCATGAGGACTCGAAACGTCAACTCTTTTCTTCTCCGCCGATGCTGCCAGACCTGCTGAGTTTTTCCAGGTAATTCTGTTTTTGTTTTAAAAAAACTAGATATTTAAATGATGCAGCAGGTTAAAATTTCATTTATTTTACTAACTTTGAACTCTTTTATTGTTTAGATGTTGATGAGTGTGCTACTATTCCTGGCATATGTCATGGAGGTGAATGCTCCAACACAATTGGCAGTTACTTTTGCAAGTGTCATCATGGGTACCTACCCACTGCAGATGGTTCAAGATGCATAGGTAAGTAAAGGGGAAATAAATGGAATAAGGAGTCAGGCCAAGTCAGATTGGAGCAATAAATACCATTTTTCAATCATGTTACTCAGATATTGTTATTGGATTGTCAGTAAATCAAATTAAATTTTGATGATGAAATGAATCTTTTCATTTATAAATTAGCTTGAATAATCAATCCTTTTTTTAAAAAGAATGAGAAACCCAAAGCTTGAAATGCCGGACACGACTGAGATTGAAGAAAATTTGAGAGAATCAAAAGGCCTCAAGCTTGTACCATGGGATAGATTGGGTTAATTAGCAGAAGAAGGAATTTCAAACTGATTCATTATTATTTTGTGGTGTGATTTCAGGGCCAAATTAATTTTAAAAATAGTCATTAAACTGTCAAGTTTGGATTTCAAAAGCTTGAGATTCTCGTAGGTGGGCAAGACTGAGGAAGATATTCAATATTTTAGAGGCAATGGAGGGAATGATTTGGAGTAAGAAATGTTGGGGTAGATCATGGTCTTAACTTAGGAGAGCTGAAAGTATCGTAAGAGATAGTAACTGGAGCTTGAAGAATGAATGTAAAGATCATAGCAGAAATTACCAGAATAAACAAATGACCACATAGATAACATAAGTAAAGAGTTATGTCAGAATTGTTTAGCTGTTTGACAAACACTCAGAACTGCAACCTAATTCGACTGGTGTGAAGTGCTCTGGTATAAATATATGTAATAGATTGGAATTTACTTTGTTAGTCACCTTTGATTTATGTTAGTTGCTAAACAATAATTATTTTAACACAAAAGATGGCAAAGTGCCCAATTCGAATGACCTCAGAGCATCTAAATGCCTAAATATCTTGTATTTTTCAACTCTTTCTATATGTTTCAATTATTTTAGAATTCTTTGAGTTTTTACCATTTGGATTTTGAATTTTTTTAAGTAGTTTGGAAAAAAGACTTAATTGTAAAATAAAAAATTTCACATCATGCCTATCCTCCAATATGTTTTACAGGCATTGTTATCCTTTATTAATTTTATTACTAAAATTTTGTTTTAGCTAGCAGCATGCAAATTGGGCCAATATCTTGCTCTTATTTTCTGAGCATGCAGGATATTAACTGCTAATCTTACCATCATCAACACTTAGATGACTTAGGAAAGGCCCAGTGTGACCAGAAACCAATGAGTTAAATGTGCTAAAAGAAACATAGTATTAAAGTTGCATATTTCACATATATCATGCACAGACATCTCCAGATGTAGTATTATGATTTTTTTCATTCGTTCACAAGATGTGGAGTTCGCTGGCTGGGCCAGCATTTTTTGCCCATCCCTAGTTGCTCTTGAGAAGGTGGTGGTGAGTTGCCTTCTTGAACCGCTGCAGTCCATGTGGTGTAGGTTCACCCACAGTGATGTTAGGTAGGGAGTTCCAGGATTTTGACCCAGCGACAGTGAAGGAACGACGATATATTTCCAAGTCCGCATGGTGAGTGATTTGGAGGGGAGCTTCCAGATGGTGGTGTTCCCATCTATCGGCTGCCCTTGTCCTCCTAGATAGTAGCAGTCGTGGGCTTGGAAGGTGTTGTCTAAGGAGCCTTGGTGAATTCCTCCAGTGCACCTTGTAGATGGTACACACTGCTACTACTGTGCATTGGTAGTGGAGGGATTGAATGTTTGTGGATGTGGTGCCAATCAAGCGGGCTGCTTTGTTCTGAATGGTGTCAAGCTTCTTGAATGTTGTGGCAGCTGCACTCATCTAGGCAAGTGCAGAGTAACCCATCATGCTCCTGAGTTGCGCCTTGTAGATGGCGGACAGGCTTTGGGGAGTCGGGAGGTGAGTTGTCACATGTTTGCGAGCCTCTGACCTACCCTTGTAACCAGAGTATTTATATGGCTAGTCCAGTTCAGTTTCTGGTCAATGGTAACCCCCAGGATGTTGTTAGTGGGGGATTAAGTAATAGTAATGCACTTGAACATCATGCAGCATGGTTAGATTCTCTTTTGTTGGAGATAGTCATTGCCTGGCACTTGTGTCGCGCAAATGTTACTTACACTTGTCAGCCCAAGCCCGGATATTGTCCAGGTCTTGCTGTATTTGGACGTGGACTGCTTCGTTATCTGAGGAGTCGCAAATGGTGATGAACACTGTGCAATCACCAGTGAACATTCCCACTTCTGAACTTGTGATGGAAGGAAGATCATTAATGAAGCAGCTGAAGATGGTTGGGCTGAGGAATTCCTGCAGTAATGTCCTGGAGCTGAGCTGACTGACCTCCAACAGCCACAACCTTCCTTTGTGCTAGGTATGACTCCAACCAGCAGCCAGTTTTTGCCCTGATTCCCATTAACTCCAGTTTTGCTAGGACTCCTTGATGACACACTTGGTCAAATGCTGCCTTGATGTCACGGACTATCACTGTCACTTCACCTCCGGAGTTCAGTTCTTTTGAACAAAGAATGTAATGATGTCAGGAGCTGAAGGGCCCTGGTGGAACCTAAACTGGGCATCAGTGAGCAGGTTTTTGCTAAGCAAGTGCCGCTTGATAGTGTTGTTGATGACCCCTTCCATTACTTTACTTATGATCGAGAGTAGACTGATGGGGCAGTAATTTGCCAGGTTGGATTTGTTCTGCTTTTTGTGTACATGACATACCTGGGCAATCCACATAGCTGGGTGGATGCCAGTGTTGTAGCTGTACTGGAAGAGCTTGGCTAGGGCTGCGGCAAGTTCTGGAGCACAAGATTTAACAGTACTATTGCCAGAATATTGTCAGGGCCTTTGCAGTACCCAGTGCCTTCAGCCGTTTCTTGATTTCACGTGGAGTGAATCGAATTGGCTGAAGACTAGCATCTGTGATTCTGGAGACCTCTGGAGGAGGCCGAGATGGATTACCCAGTCGGCAAATGCTTCAGCCTTAGCTTTTGCACCGATGTGCTGGTCTCCTCCATCATTTGTGGAGCCTTCGCGACCAATGAGTTGTTTAATTGTCCACCAACATTCACGACTGGATGTGGCAGATCTGCAGAGCTTAGATCTGATCCATTGGTTGTGGGATCCCTTAGCCCAATCTATCACTTGCTGCTTATGCTGTTTGGCACACAATTGGTCTTGTGTTATAGCTTCGCCAGGTTGACACCTCATTTTTAGGTATGCCTGGTGCTGCTCCTGACATGTGCTCCTGCACTCTTCATTGAACCAGGGTTGATCCCCTGGCTTGATGGTAATGGTAGAGTGGGTTTTATGCTGGGCCAAGAGGTTACAGATTGTATTTGAATAAAATTCTGCTGCTGCTGATATCTCAAGCACCTGATGGATGCTAGTTACTAGACCTGTTCGAAATCTATCCCATTTAGTACGGTGGTAGTTCTATGCAACATGATGGAGGGCATCCTCATTGTGAAGGCAGGGCTTTGTCTCCACAATGACTGTGCTAGTTTGCCATTGTCGTTTCCGGTGCCTAGGTCAATGCCGGGTGATCTGTCCAGTTTCATTCCTTTGTTGTGACTTTGTAGCGGTTTGATACAACTGAGTGGCTTGCTAGGCCATTTCAGAGGGCATTTAAGAGTCAGCCACATTGCTGTGTGTCTGGAGTCACTTGTCTGGATGATGGACCTCCTTCCCTAAAGGACATTAGTGAACCATATGGGTTTTACAACAATCGACAATGGTTTCATGGTCATCATTAGACTTTTAAGAGAGAATATAAGCCCAAGTTACTCAGCCTCTCATCATAGGCCTTAAACCCCTCTTTCCTCCCAGGGGCCAATCTAGCGAATCTTTGCTCTACCAACTCCAGTGCAGTATATCCTTCCTTAAGTATGGAGACCAAAATTGTACACAGTATTTTTGTGGCAATACTCCTTTACCCTTGTACAATAATACCCTTGAAATAAAAACCAACATGCCATTTACCTTCCTAATTGCTTGCTGTACTGACATGCTAACTTTCCGTGATCCTTGTATGAGCAAAAATCCCTATGAACATCAGTATTTACAAGTTTCATGTCTTTTAAAAAATATTCTGCTTTTCTATTCTTTTGACCAAAGTGAATAGCCTCTCACTTCTCCACATTATAGTCCATCTGCCATCTTATTTACTCACTTAACCTGTCTATATCTCTGTTCAGCCTCACTATTCGCCTCACAGCTTACATTTCTACCTACCTTTGTATCATCAGCAAACTTAGATACATTGCTTACTAACTCTTCACCTAAATCATTGATATGGATCATAAATAGTTGAGGTCTGCCAACTTGAAAATGCCCCATTTACACGCCTACTCTTTTGCTTCCAGTCTTTTAAATAATCTTTTATCTTTGCTAATATATTGCCCCCAACTGCATAAGCTCTTATATTGTGTATTAAATTTTTGAGTGACATCTTACTGAATGCCTTTTGGAAATCAGTTTGCCAGCTATCAAACTTTGAGCTGCTTCCTTCTTAACATTGTATGACCTACAGAAAGGCTTACAAATATTTAAATGCTATTTACAGCCTTTGAATTCTGAATTTATTTTTGATGTCTTGTACTATTACTTACATTTAAGTGTTTGCACCAGTTTAAATTTTCCTAGGCAACTTTTTTGATATATATACTTGCTATTTTGTACTTGAAC
Source organism: Carcharodon carcharias (assembly GCF_017639515.1). NCBI lineage: Eukaryota > Metazoa > Chordata > Chondrichthyes > Lamniformes > Lamnidae > Carcharodon > Carcharodon carcharias. The sequence continues at coordinate 21,151,711 of NC_054498.1, forward strand.
AAGTATTTACATCTGACCAGCTATCTTGTATGTGCAGCACTGAGTGCAGGAAGCATGTTTAAACTATTTAGGACCAGTATGAGCCACCCTCACACTTAAGTGGTCAGCTTTCCTCGATTTTTGGGCACCCCATGTATATCGTGTGATGCAGTCCTACCGGTATTCTAATGGGACTGCACGATTATCTCTTAAAGCAAAATTTCCTGTGATCTGTATTCTGTTTTGTCTATACAGTTCAGAGCTCTATTTGCTTTGTTCATTAATTATTTGCAGTTATTGAATATTTCAAGTGCTATGATTCCCAGCTGAGGTTATCCCTGGTCAAGTCTGATCCCAGATTGGAAACCAGCTTGATGGATCCTAATTTTTAATTTGTTTGTTTAGATACATGGCGAGTAGCTATTGAACAGAGTCACAGGAGTCAGCTGATGAACTTTTAACAAAAGAATAAAACATTTATTCAGCAAGAAAAGGTGAACTATATTAACAATACTCCTTCACCCACTACTATACCTTTTATAGATATATACAGATTTGTAAGGATAACACAAGTTACAAAGCTATCTTACACTCTAATGTTCTCAGTAAGCACACAGTCCATGTAAACCAATAGGCATCCTGTGGTTAGACACACCACACTTTGAAACGAAGTCACAGAAGCCACCTCAACCGGATGCTATGGATCTTTCCTCATCTCTCGCCTGATGCCTGTCACACTGAACTCCGTCTTTCATGTGAAGGTTTCCAATCACCACTCTTGAAGAACTAATTTTGGAATCTTCTCCCAAACCGACACTATCTGACTCAGCCATCAACAGTACGCCACTGTTTTACATGCCCATAGCAAAGAGTTACAAACCTTCACCCATCTTTCTGGACCTTCTGGCCTCTTGCAAGCTGTTCTCACTTTAAATCTGCATTCTGCAGCTTTTGTCTCTTTAAATCTGAAGCTTGGAGCCTTTCTCTCTGCCCCTCACTCTTATCTTAACTTAACAGGACCTTTTCCAGGTTCCTGTCCTTCCTTTGACTAGAAGGTCTTCTTGAAACTTTCCCCTGTTTCCTTCTTACTTGTTTAGCCTTTTGGTTCTTTTGGGAAATCTGTAGCTCTCTCTCCCGCAGTGTCCAGTCTCTCTGGGGTCTTGGCTTCAAACTGAACTTAAAACTGCTGTTTCTTTAGTTTTTCTGTATATCAGTGGGAGGGACCTGCCTCTCTGGACCCTTGTAGTTAGGCAACAGCCCAATTCTTCTACTTCTGTTTGCTTAACTTCTCTTTAGGAGTCATAATACTCATTAGAAATTTAGACACCTTTTTAAAGTGAAACTAAGACTCAATTTGACCTTTTCTCAATACACAGATACAGAAATACAAATCAAACTTAAATATTAAAGCTTAAAATCATTTCTAACACCCACAATTACCAATAAAACTTACTTAAACTGTCTCTGTTTCCTAACACAAACAATGGCTGACTTACTCAAGGTCGCAGAGAAAAGATTCCAGGTGTGAAACCCAAAAGTAAAAATTTCTTGAACGACTTGCAGCATTTACCTGTAGGATTTTTCAGCATGTTTCCCACCTGTTAGTTGGCTGCCTTTCAGGTAGGAAATTAGATGTGCATATGCCAGGTTAATGGGAGTGTTAGAGATGGTGAGGAGAGTAAAGCAGTTGCAGACACTGGGGAGAATGGGGCAGTGTCAGGAGCATTTGGGAATGCTGTGTTACAAACTTTCTAGAGACCAGTAACATTTAAAAGAAAGGAATCCCTAACTAAAGGAAAATCCATGGACAACATTTCACTTTTTAAAACTTTACTATAACAAACCATCTCAATTGAACATTACTTAACAAAGGATATTTCAAATAAAAAGGTAAATTTTAAAAAAATACAAAGATATGCCTCACGGAGTTACAGGCTCTGGCATTACTTCCTTCCCAAAGGTGACACCACTTGCAATCTCATAGTCTTTCCAATTCAGCCTCTGTTATATAGGATCTCTCACTTCTCACTCACATTCACATTCACCAGCAGCCATATTCCATGCACAATCTCCGGATACAATTAACACCAACAAAGCGCACAACTACGAACCCCCTTTCACTCAGGGCATGACTCTGCTGATAGCGTAGCTACTCAGTGTTCCTCTTTAACCAACCAACCAACACTCTGATACAGGCACTCAGCTCGCTCACAGGTTGTTTCACCAAGACTGTTCGGAGTTCTATTTCCTTCTTACTACCAAACAGAAAACTGATCGATTGAAAGTAAGCTTGGCTTGCTGCTCTCACACAAATTCTGTTTTCTGAACTGCCTTCCACAAAACAAGCTGCAACCTGACATCACTGCAACCAGCTTTCTATTTACTTTTTGCTTCAACTTTCATTCCCAAAGCAACCTCAGGTCACATGGGCATTTCTTGGAACCTAATGATACCATAGCCAGGAAACCAATTACCCCTCTCTCAGAATACTCCCCAGTTTCATTTTGGTCCTAAAGGGAACACTGCACATGTTATGGCACAGCCAATGGTAAATATTGAGTTGTTCAAATCCCATGGGGAAACTTGAAACAACTGCCACAACTTGTTTTGTAATTTGTGTAAATTTTGCCATGCCTGCCCTGAATTCAGTAGTAATAAGACCACCAAGCCTTATAGTTTTTTATACAAAACTAGATTAAACATTTATTAATAGAAGAAATGACCTTAAATACACACATAGATCTACAAATTACTACCAAAATAATTTCTAAATCCCCTAATCAATCTAACTCCCAGTTACACTTTTGCTAAGGCAACGGTAAGACACACAGATTTTAAGAGACCCAGGCAAAGAAACACGATACCCTGAACAAGTTGACTTTCAAGTAAGTTTTCTTCACTTTAGTTATTTGAAGTCAGCAGCTTGAGGCTTGGATGCCGAAGGCTTTTTCACACACTTTTAAGAGCTTAAAAATGCCTTCCCTTACACACAGCGCTTGCTTCTTCTTTATACACATCTTTCTCTTTGAATGCAAATACCTATTGTTTCACTATCTCTTTGGACTTTATCTCCCTGATAATAAAACCCTCTCATAGCGCTAAGTTTTACCAGTAAACTTTGGGAAAAATAACCATGCTGTTTCTAAACTTCACCTGGCTAGGTGACACATTTCACCCCTCTTTTGAAAACAATCTAGTCTGGTTTATTTCAAAATGCAAATGTTTCCTTGACACCCATGTTTCTAAACTTGCCCATGTTTTTCTAATTAACATTTCAAGCCTAACCTCTCTTCTTGGATCAAAGCACCCAGACTAGCTGCCTCTAATTCAATTAAATCTCACACACAAACACACACACCCCACTATTACTCTATTGTACAATAAATTCCAATAACATTGTGAGAATTATATCTTCTTGACACCCCCCTCCAGACTGAAAAATAAACCGTCACAATTTAAAAAGACGGCTTCATTTCTATTAACCCATCTTCACTTCTCCCCTATACTTATCTACGTATTTACGCTATTACATTTCAAGATGAGCATACATTAACATAACAATATACTTATACAAATCCTTTGCATCAACAGAAATTATTCCAGTTCAGAGTCCAAGTTTTTAATGTCCAATTTTCCCTTTAAGCTTCAAACTCTTGATAAAACATCTGCCATCGGATTTTCTCCTAGTGGCAACATGTATAATCTGTAGATTAAATGGTTGCAGTAATAAACTCCATCTGAATAGCCTTGCACTTCTGTCTTGAAATTTGACCAGAAGCTAAAGGATTGTGGCCTTTATAAACAATTGTTTCTGACGAATTGTTTGCCACATAGATTTCAAACTACTAACACCAAGCCCAAAGTCTCGTTTTCGATCGTTGAATATCTTCGCTGTTGTGCATTCAACTTCTGTGAAAAATACCCTATTGGTTTTTCAATTACAGTGTTATCTTCTTGTAACAGTACGGCCTGAATGCCTATATCACTTGCGTCAATGGTCAACTTAAATTGCTTGGCGTAATTGGGTACTGTCAAAACTGGTGTCGTAGTTAATTACAGTTTTCAAACTGTCAAATGCTTCCAACGCTCCTAGGACCATTGAAATTTCTTGTTCTTTTTTTAATAGTTCAGTCAGTGGAGCAACCACACTGCTAAAATTTGGTACAAATTTCCGATAAAATCTACTCATGCCCAGAAATGTCAAAACTTCTCGTTTTGTTGTAGGCACAGAGAAATCCACAATAGCTTTGACTTTCACATCTCTTGCAGCCACCTTACCAAGTCCAATACTATGGCCTACATACATAACTTGTGCTTTTGCAAATTCACTTTTAGCCAAATTAGCTTCCTGTAATCGAGTAAATAATTCTTCCAGATGTTGTAAATGCTCATCCCATGTAGGACTGAAACTATCAAATCATCAATATAAACAGCACAATTGATTAGACGTGCAATTACCTTGTTTGTCAGTCTTTGAAATGTCGCAGGTGCGTTCTTCATACCAAATGGCATGACTTTAAACTGATATGGTCCATTTGGCATCACAAAAGTTGATATCTCCTGTGCTCTCTCTGATAATGATACTTGCCACTACCCTTTTAGCAAGTCAATCTTTGTAATAAATTTTGATTGTCCCACTTTCTCAATACAATCCTCCAACTATGGCATAGGATATGAATCTGCTTTTGTCACTGCATTCACCTTTCGATAGCCCACACGCAGTTTTTGTGTTCTATTTGGTTTTGTTAACAATATAATAGGCGAACTCCAGTTACTGCAGCTAGATACAATGATATCATTTTGAAGCACAAAATCAATTTCTTTCTGTTCTTGTGTAACTTTGCTGGATTTAACGTATAAGGATGTTGCCATATTGAAGATAAAACTTCTACAGACACATCATGCATAGCTAGACCTGTCCTCCACAACTTATTTCCACAAATAGCTTTGTATGACTGCAGTAGCTTTTCCAAACAACTTCCAGACAAGTGTCAATGTCGCATTTAAATTTTCAAGTACCACTTCATTATCCAATTTGATTAGAGGAAAATCAGTTTCAAAATCCTACATTTCTACTTCTTTCTCTTTATCTATTATCACTAATAGATGGCCCTCCTCCCTGTCAAGATATTTTTAAACATATTTACATGACACACCCTCTGCTTCTTTCTTCTTTCTGGAGAATTTATTAAATAATTCACTTCACTCAATTTCTTTTCAATCCTGTAAGGCCCACTAAACCTCACCTTTAATGAGTCACCTAGTACTGGTAACAGAATTAGCGCTCTCTCTCCAGCAACAAAATTCTGAGCTGTAGCCTTCCTATATACTTTCATTTTCATCACTTGCTGTGATATCTTTAAATGTTCCCTATCCAACTCACATACTTTGTCTAATCTCTCTCTGAAGTTTGAGACATAATCCAGGAGAGGAGTTCCTGAATTTTGACCCACCAATTTCTCATAAATCAATTTCAGTGGTACTCTTACCTCATGACCGTAGACTAGTTTGAAAGGACTAAAACCAGCTGATGCATTAGGAACATCCCTAATAGCAAATAACAAGAATGGAATTCCCCATCCCAATCCTATGGATAATCCTGACTATATGCTCTCATCATAGTTTTGAGAGTTTGATGCCATCTTTCCAAAGCCTCTTGTGACTCAGGATGATAAGCTGTTAACTGAAATTGTTTTATCCCCAAGCTGTTCATTATTTCCTTAAACAGCTGTGACATAAAACTTGAACTCTGATCTGAATGGTAAACCATATCTTGTAAAGATTTTTGTTAACTCTTCAACAATCTTTTTTGTTGTAATGTTTCTCAAAGGTATTGCTTCAAGAAATCAGGTAGACACATCCATTATTGTCAGTAAATACTGATTTCCACTTTTAGTCTTAAGGAGGGGTCCTACACAATCAGTTATGGCCCTAGTAAAAGATTCCTCAAATGCTAGAATTGGAATTAAAGGTGCCAGCTTAATCACTGCTTGTGGTTTCCCTATCATCTGACATGTGTGACATGTTCTACAGAACTTGACTACATCCCTATGCAATCCAGTTCAATAAAAATGTTTCTGTATCTTCGCCTGTGCCTTTCTAATTATTAACTGTCCCCTCATTGGAATTTCATGAGCTATCCTAAGAATTTCATTTCTATACTCAAATGGGATAACAATCTGATGTACCTCCCTTCAGCTTTCAATTGCTGAAACATGATATGGTCTCCATTTTCTCATTAAAATATTACTCTTAAGATTATAACATTCTGGAATACATTTTGCCTCTCTTTCTGAGTAAGCTGCTTGATATAAATATCGTATTTGCAAATTTTTTTTCTGTAACTCCACTAACTATCTTGAGTTAAACATTCCACCTGAACAGTGCTATCAAACACAGTGTCAGCTAATTGGATTTCAACACCTTCTTTCTGCCTTTGAACTGCCTGGCCTTCCTGTTTCCTTGCTTCAACCTATGAACCTGTGATCTCGTTATCACACAATCTGGAAACAATGCAGGATGCTCTCTAACACTTCTGTTGAAGACACTTCTACAGGCTGCTCAACTACCATAGGCATCACCCACATTTGTGATCCAGCAATATTATTACCCAGAATAAATTGAACCCCTGCAATGGGCAATTTTTCCACCACTGCAACAGTCACATCATCTCTTTTCCACTTACTCTTTACATTTACCTTCCACAATGGAATAGGTTTAGCATCTCCTTGAATCCCACTTATTATCATCTGTTCTTGCAATACTCCCTGTGAACAACAAATGTCACTATCCCACAACATTAAGGATTGACTAGCCCCTGTGTCTCTTAAAATTTTAACACTTTTACGAACTCCACCCTTACACATGGAAAGACTTTCCCTACACATACAAAATCTCTAAACATTTCTGCAACCTGCTCCTTTGAATCTTGTGGGTAAATTGTGAACATGTTCCCACTTCTTTACCTATCACTGATTCTTCCTGTTTTATCTGTACACAAACCACTGTTTATTCCTGTGCCTGAACCTCAGAACCCGCAGTATTCTAACTTCCAGAACTTTTCTTTACCCCTAAAATTCCAACAGATTTTCCCTGCAATTTCTAGCACATTGACTTTGGATGCCCAACTTTATTACAATGAAAACATCTTAATTTTCGGATGCCACTTGTACCCTCAGCACCTTCCTTTTTATTCTGAGGAAAAACTTCCTAGGAATTTCCACCTACTCTGTCTCTTCCCTGACTACCCACCTACCTTTCACCTTCCCACTTTCCATCCTTTTCCATTTTGAAAGGGTGACAAAGAAAAGGTTTCGCTTTATGAACTAACCCATAATCATCAGTTATCTTTGCTGCCTGCCTAACCGCTTTAACCCTCTGTTCTTCCACATGAGTTCTAACTACCGAAGGAAGTGGATCTTTAAATTCTTCCAAAAGAATTATTTATCTAATAGCTGCATATGTTGTCTCTACTTTTAGTGCCCATTTTCACTTGTCAAAATTACTTTGTTTTACTCTTTCAAACTCAATATAAGTTTACCCAGGCTGTTTTCTCATATTCCTAAATTTCTGCCTGTATGCTTCAGGAGCCAACTCATGTACACTCAAAATAGTCTTTTTTACCACATCATAATTCACCGACATATCTTCTGACAGCGAAGCACATACCTCATGTGCCCTACCCACCAACTACCCACCAACCTGGATTGCTACAATAATGTTCAATTTTCCTGTGGCCATTTCATCTGTCTAGCTATCTTCTCAAATGAAATAAAGAATGCTTCAACATCTTTTTCGCTCAAACTTTGGAAGAGCTTGTACAAATTTAAACATCTTCCCATTGGATTTTAATTTAAAGGTTTTTTCATCATCCGAACTTCCCTCAGCATCTGAGGTCTCTTTTTTAACTTCCAGCCTTTTAAGCTGATATTCTCTGTCTCTTTCCTTCATTCTCTCTTCCATTGCTAACTTTTCCCTCTGGAGATCAAGTTTTCACAATTATATTTCTTTTTGAAATAATTTCTCTTTTTCGGCTGCCCTCTATTTCCAGTTTTTTCATTTTCAATTCTTTTTCCCTTTCCTTTGCCTCCAATTCAAGTTTTCTCATTTCATTTGCTTGTTCAAATTCCAGCCTCTTCATTTCTAACTAAAGTCTCACTATCTCCAGCTGTGACTCACTAGTGTCAGGTATCACTTCCAACTTTAAATGCTGTGCTATACCTTCAATTATATATGCTTTCTTCACCCCTGCAGGTAACCCCAATTGTAATTTATCCACTAATTCCAGTAACTTAACTTTAGTTACCTTTAGTAAACCAGCCAATGTTATAACTTCACTCCCAAACAAGCCAAAGCAACTGCCAAGGCTATATTGCAATCTCACCACTACAAAAAAACCTCACCCCGTCTTCTGAATTCAAAGTGCTTCTCATGCTCGTAACCTTAAGATTCACCAACTTCAAAAAAATCAAGGAATTTCAAATATATCCCGCAAGAGCCCCCAACTTTATGGCAAAGCCGAAGGTAAATTCTGAGTTGTTCAAATCCCAAAGGGAAACTTGAAACAACTGCCACAACTTGTTTTGCAATTTGTATAAATTTTGAGATGCCTGCCCTGAATTCAGTAGTAATAAGACCACCAAACCGTATAGGTTTCCACAACTCTAGGTTAAACATTTATTAATAGAATAAATTATTTTAAATAGATGCAAATATCTACAAATTACCACTATGATAATTTTAAATCCCCTAATCAGTCTAACTCCCAGTTACACTTTCATTAAGGCAACAGCAAGACGCACAGATTTTAAGAGACCCAGGCAAAGAAACATGATACCCTGAACAAAGCGACATCCAAGTGAGTTTTCTTCACTTCAGTCCTTTGAAGAAAGCAGCTTTGAGGCATAGATGCTGATGGCTTTTTCACACACTTGTAAGACCTTAAAAATGCCTTACCTTACACGTAGCCCTTGCTCCTTCTTTATACACATCTTTCTCTTTGAATGCAAATACCCATTGTTTCAAAATGTCTTTGGACTTTATTTCCCTGATAATAAAACCCTCTCGTGGCACTAAGTTTTACCAGTAATCTTTGGGAAAAATAAACATACCATTTCTAAACTTCATCTGGCTAGGTGACACATTTCACCCCTCCTTTGAAAATATCTAGTCTGTTTGATTTCAAAATGCAGATTGACACCTATGTTTAAAAAGTTTCCCAGGTTTATCTAATTAACATTTCAAACCTAACCTCTTCTTAAGTCAAAGCACCCAGACTAGCTGCCTCTAATTCGATTAAATCTCATTCATAAACACACACATGTACACATACACATACATCCCACAATTACTCTATTTTACAATAAATTCCAATAACATTCTGAGAATTATTATATCTTCTTGACGCACACAAAGAAAATATCATCTTTTCCCAAAGCATGTGGCTGATTACATGTTCCCCAAAAACAAAAAACCTTACTGAAGTCAGGATTTTTTCATTACACATTTTAACATTATAACACTTTAACAACTGCCTTATTATACACTGTACATATACCATTTTTCCCTTTGTCACATTTTACAATTAAAGATATAGCATTGGCAACACTATAAGGTTCAACCTGTAGGAAAATCAACTGGACATGACAATTAGGCGTCAAAGTTCAACTTTCATGACTTCTTAAGAGTTCCAATGCTCTTGCAAACAAAAGTTTTTTTCTACTACTGGTTGATTCACTTTATTTTAACCTTCTCTAAAGGTCTCAGGAACCTTGGATAACGAAGGATATTGTGAGATTAGTCAAAAAGAAAAGGGAAGCATTTATAAGAGCTAGAAGGCTGGGAACAGATGAAGCCTGTGGAGAATATAAAGAAAGTAGGAAGAAACTTAAGCAAGTCAGGAGGGCTAAAAGGGGTCATGAAAAGTCACTGGCAACCAGGATTAAGGAAAATCCCAAGGCCTTTTATACATATGTAAAAAGCAAGAGGGTAGCCAGGGAAAGAGTAGGCCCACTCAGGGCCAGAGGTGGGAATCTGTGTGTGGAGCCAGAAGAAATGGGAGAAATACTAAATGAATCCTTCTCATCTGTATTCACCAAAGAGAAGGACTTAGCGGTCGATTTGTCTAGGGAAGAGTGTGTAGGTAGCCTGGATCATGTTGAGATCAAAAAAGAGGAGGTATTAGGCATCTTGAAGAATATTAAGGTGGATAAGTCCCCAGGGCCAGATGGGATCTACCCCAGAGTACTGAGCGAGGTAAGGGAGGAGATTACTGGGGCCTTGACAGAAATCTTTGTATCCTCGCTGGCTACCGTGAGGTCCCAGAGGACTGGAGAATGCCAATGTTGTTCCATTGTTTAAGAAGGGTAGCAGGGATAATCCAGGAAATTACAGGCTGGTGAGCCTTATGTCAGTGGTAGGGAATTTATTGAGAAGATTCTTTGTGACAGGATTTACTACCGTTTGAAAGCAAATGGGCATATTAGTGAGAGGCAGCATGGTTTTGTGAAGGGGAGGTTGTGTCTCATTAACGATGGAAGGGCAGTGGATGTTATATACATGGATTTCAGTAAGGCCTTTGACATGATCCCTCATGGCAGACTGGTACAGAAGGTAAAGTTGCACGGGATCAGAGGTGAGCTGGCAAGATGGATACAGAATTAGCTTGGTCATAGAAGACAGAGGGTAACAGTGGAAAGGTGCTTTTCTGAATGGAGAGCTGTGACTAGTGGAGTTCCGCAGGGATCAGTGCTGGGATCTTTGCTGTTTGTAGTATACATAAATGATTTGGAGGAAAATGTAACTGGGCTAATTAGTAAGTTTGCAGATGACACTAAGGCTGGAGGAGTTGCAGAAAGTGAAGAGGATTGTCAAAGGATACAATGGGATGATATAGATCGATTGGAGACTTGGGCGGAGAAATGGCAGATGGAGTTTAATCCGGACAAATGCGAGGTAATGCATTTTGGAAGGTCTAATACAGGCAGGAATTATACAGTAAATGGCAGAACCCTTAAGTGCATTGATGGGCAGAGGGATCTGGGTGTACAGGTCCACAGGTCACTGAAAGAGGCAACGCAGGTGGGTAAGGTAGTCAGGAAGGCATATGGCATGCTTGCCTTCATTGGCAGGGGTATTGAGTATAAAATCTGGGAAGTCATGCTGCAGCTGTATAGAACATTGGTTAGGCCACACTTGGAATATTGCGTGCAATTCTGGTCACCACATTATCAGAAGGATATGGAGACGTTGGAGAGGGTGCAGAGGAGGTTTACCAGGATGCTGCCTGGTCTGGGGGTTATTAGCTATGAGGAGAGGTGGGAGAAACTCAGATTGTTCTCATTAGACCGACGGAGACTCAGGGGCGACTTGATAGAAGTTTACAAAATTATGAGTGGCATGGACAGAGTAGATAGTCAGAAGCTTTTTCCCAGGATGGACGAGTCAATTACTAGGGGACATAAATTTAAGGTGAGAGGAGAAAACTTTAGAGATGTGCGGGGCAGGTTTTTTATGCAGAGGGTAGTGAGTGTCTGGAATTTGCTGCCAGAGGAGGTGGCGGAAGCAGGTATGATAGTGGTGTTTAAGAGGCAGCTTGACAAATACATGAATAGGATGGGAATAGAGGGGTATGGACCCCGGAAGTGCAAAATGTTTTAGTTTGACAGGCAATATGATCGGCGCAGGCTTGGAGGGCCGAAGGGCCTGTTCCTGTGCTGTACTTTTCTTTGTTCTTTCTTTGTTCTTTGTCTCCTTTCCCATTCCATATAATCTTTCCAGTGTTTCTTTGTCTTGGTTAAAAGGTTATTCATTAACTTTGTGTTCCTTATGTTATTTTTTAAAATCTATATAGGATTGTGTACAGACTGGACCTAGGGGATAGCATTTGTGATGGATCCAAAGGCTGTACAATTTGTTCGGTTTGGTTAACTTTATTATGAGCAAAATTGCTGGCAATTCATTCAGCTTTTGGACATTGACTGTTATAAATTGGAACTTAAGAAGAAGTTCCCTGTCATACTGCCTCTTCCCCTTTGAATTTGGAAATTTCCCCTGCTTTTCTTCAAAACTGGACATCAGACTACCACCGGGCTTCCTTTAGTGCCTTCTAAAACGGGCTCTGAGCCATTCTGCTTAGGTTATAACACCTGATCTTCATTTTCTTCCCTATTTGCAGGTATTTTAATGTCCAAGTCTTTGAAAAAAGTATCATCCAATTAAACATCTGCATTGTTGTGAAATACAATTGAATTCACCCCTTCCTGTTTTCAACTTTAAATCCTTTTCCATAATCAGACTCTTTGTTATTCTTTTCTAAGAGAAGCATGAATAATGCTGCCTCCTATATGCAAGCAGTTTGTTTTTCTGCCAAGTGAAGTCCTCTTTCGCTGCTTTAAGAACTTAATTAGATTTTTGCATTTCTGCCTCTTTCAAATTTCTCTTTTTCCAAGTCAATTTTTTATAATTCAAACTGAACCTTAGTAAAGCAGTCCTCTTTTTCCATAAGCTTCAAGCGCTGAGCCAGTACTTCAGCAATTTACTAGCTCCTGATCTTAAATTGACTACTAATTTCTCTGCTACACCGTTCAAATTAATCTTGTCAGCTGTTCCAAGGCACTTGCAGACAAATCACCCCTGTCCAAAAACGCCTGAGCAATATCGATTTTTCACTGAAGACGGCAAAAGTAAATGCAAAATATTGGGCTGTAATCTCCGATTGGCGTCGGAAACTGCTAGCCCGCAGGAATTAGAAGAAACAAATACCTAGTCTTGAAAATTACGTTGCCACTTCGGTTCACTGGAGCTGCTTAGTGTCCGCACCGAAAGACTCCTCGCAGGTCCCAGCGAAGTGTAACTCCAGCGTATTCAAGGAGGCCATGCCCCCTTTTATATGGCACTTGCTGCTGTAAAGCAGGTAAGTTTAAAGGGCCAGGGAAAGTGACAGGCTAGGGAGAAGGTAAGTGGATAGGATTTGGGGGGTCAGGATGTCCGGGAGTGTTCTGGGGTGGGGGGGAGGGGGGTTTGGATCAGAGGTCTGAGGGGGCTGGGGCTGTCGGTCAGGGGTGTGGGAGGTCAGCCTGAGGTCCAGGGTAGGGGGTTGATCGGGGGTGGGGGCAACAGAGGTCTCTGCGTAGGCAGGTGGTTAGTCAGCATTCCAGTGTGGGGTTGAGGGGTAATGGGGTGGATGGGGGTTGGGGTTTGGATGAAGCCCTGTGCGGTCAGTCTGGGTCTTTACAATAGTTACTTAGAAGTTAGTAGAGATTTTAATTCTTCTAACCTTTTCTGAGTAACTATTGGCATAACTCAGGTGGAACCATCCAAAGTTTGCAGTTTAAACCACATTTTTGGATGGCTCCCAGTGTAGTGCAATTGCCCAGAGGAAGTGTACCCCCCAAATTCAACATTGGGGAGCTCGGAAGTTACGGGCCAGTGTCCACTTAAATTCTGGGAAATTCCAGTGCACCTGTTTACTGCCTCTGCTTTTCGAGATCCTGTGCAAGCTGCCAATTTGTTTCAATCCCTGTAGAGAATGATCATTTTTTAGAAGAAAGGAATCCCCATGACACCAACAGAAAGAAAGCCATCGACCAAGGTTTTACTTTTTTGAACTTTTACTGTAACAAACCAAGTAAAATCTACAGAATTCAAACGTTAATTAAGAGGCAATGGATGTTTCAAATAGAAAGGTAAATTTCACTTTAAATAGCCAATAAAGCAGGGATACTTCTAATGTAGTTACAAGCTCCTGCATTGCTTCCTGCACAGATTTGGCACCATGTGCAATCTTTCTACTTGGCTCTGTTATATAGGATCTCTCAATTCCCATTCAATTGTTTTGGCCCTTGAGTTGCATACACCAGCAGCAGTATTCCATGCAAAGCCCCTGGACGTGGTTAACACCGACAAGGCGCATGGCTGTGAACCCTTTCTCACTCAGGTCCTGACAGTTGTGATGGCGTAGCTATCTAGAGTTCCTTTTAAACCGACCAACCAATACACCCAGTTCATGGTCCGGTTCTCGTATTGCCTCGCTAAGAATGTCTGGAGTTGTATTTTCTTTTTAGAGAAAATTGATCTATTCAAAGAAAGCTTGACTTACTCCTTTCACACAAATTCTTTGTTCTGAACAGCCTGCCACAAGACAAGCTGGAACCTGACACCACTTCAATTAGCTTTCTATTTGCATTTTGCTTCAACTTTTATTTCCATCGCAATCTCAGGTCACATGGGTATTTCTTAGAATCTAATGATGTCTTGGAACCTAATGATGTCATAACCAAGACACCAATAGCCCCTCTCTCAGAATACTTTCCAGTTCCACTTTGGTCTTGAAGGGGACATCACACAAAAAGAAATATAGGGTTTTCTCAAAGCACATAGGTGAGGCACAGTTGTAAGTTTGTTAGGCCTGAAGGAAACACCTCTGCTCCTTCTTGCCTATAAGCAATTCTGTAAATTAATTCACCTTATTGATCCAGTCCTTCTCGCATCCTATACCTGCTGTGATCCTGAAGCAATGGGAAACATATTTGACATGAGTTAAAAGTAACAAACCTGTGAAAATTGAATCACGTTGTAGTATAGTGGAATATGTTAGACTAAGTCCTACAAAGGGTTAACTGTAATAATCTGTGATGTCATAGAAGGAAGTGGCATGTAGTCATGTGATCTGAGTATCGTGGAGAAAGTAACATGGAAAGATGCTAGTGTAGGGGAGTGTTCTCATAACTGCAAATAGATTACACTAAAGTTAACAGTGTTTGCAGCCAGCAGTCTGCGAGAATTAATTGAAATTGCTCCAACCCAACAATACAATAATATACACGTACCCTCCTTAAAAGATTTCAATGACTGATCTGCCTCCTAAGAGTAGATGGTTCCCCATCCCCAACCTGCTTCCACTAAAATCAGAAGTAGGTAGGTTGGGTCGGTTTTGAAATGTTATACTTTTTTGCATCCCACCCTTGAGTTAACATTCCCCCCATGGAGTCTGCAAATACTTCAAGATCATTTTCAACGTTCGCAATAGAAACTTCAGTCATTTGTGGTATACCTTTATGTTTCCATCTACCATTTTTCCAAACATTTTTGTTTTCTCATCTAACTAATTTTATAGATACACTGGCTGCTTCCTTAGGTTCTGCTGTGGTGCCAACATCTGACTGGTTTGGATCAAGATTTTAAATTGAATTCTAATGTGAATTAGATACAGTTGGCATGTTGTAACTTAACTATGGAGCATTCCATTCACTTTTAACATGTTTTACAATGAATGCCCACTTGTATACGTTGATATAACATTTTATAAGCAAAGTCGCCAAGTGCAAGATTTATTTAGTCCTGTTAATACGCCATCTCTTTGAAAAGTGTCAGTGAGATTGGCAAACCTTCCACTTCTGAAGCTGTTTTAGCTACTATTTTATAGTTTACTATTTTATAAATAATTTTCTAGTTGATCGGTTCCTTTATTTTAGCCTCTATCAATATAAGCTTAATTAACCTGTAGTTTCCTGAATTAAGTTGTCACTCTTTTTTAACATGGTCATTATCTTAGCTATTATTCAACCAACTGGGATCTTATCAGCATTTAGTGGTTTTTGTGATGACTTTGTTCCTCTTGAGTTCCTAGGCTACTATATACAAAGGTATTTTGTTTTGAGTGACGGTCAAAAACCATAGTCTATAATTTTGCAATTCCCTGCTACCAGCAGGAATTCTTGGCAATATTGTATTCTCTGCTAGTGTATGCTCAGGATATTACCCTTCCCCTCCCCCAACATAAATTAGCTCCCCAAAAATAAATGGATTATTACCGCATGTGAGGTTATCTCCAATTATGCAAGACACGGAACTGATGTCATCTGCAATGAATGCTTCAAGGAATCAGTCATTATTTTCATTATTCTCTGTTCATGCCCAATTTCAGCCTGTTTAGTTTCCTGAATGATCTTATCTCTTCCTTAACACCCCTTGTTTCCTCTTGTGGGTGAGTCCAGAACTAGGGGGCACTGTTTTAAAATTAGGGGTCGCCCTTTTAGGACAGAGCTGAGGAGAATTTTTTTCTCTCAGAGGGTTGTGCGACTTTGGAACAGTCTGCCTCAGAAAGTGGTGGAGGCGGCATCATTGAATATTTTTAAGGCAGGGGTAGAAAGATTCTTGTTAGGCAAGGGAATCAAAGATTATCAGGGTTCGATGGGAATGTGGAAATCGAAACACAAGAAAATCAACCATGATGTTATTGAATGGCGGAGCAGGTTCGAGGGGCCAAATGGACTACTCCTGTTCCTATTTCTTATGTTCTTATGTCCTCCTGCTGCTAAAGTAGTATAATAATTTGCTGTTGTTTTCAGTGCTTTTACCTAGTCCTGGCCTGTAGCTTTCGGGAAGCCAGAAGCTTCACCTTTTCTGATCACTTCAATAACCAGTCTGTTTGCAGCCTTGGTGTCATATTTGGCCCCAAGATGAGATTCTGATCACTTGCGCCATCACTAAGACTGCCGATATGCATTTTAGTACATTGCCCAACTTTGCCCCGTCTCAGCTCATCTGCTGCGGAAACCTTCTATATGTCCAGGGTGCTTTCTTCCATTTTGGGTTTTTTTGCCTTTTAATAGGTGGCATTTTGTGTAAATAGAGTAATAAACTTAACATGTAAGTTGAATCAGCAAGTCCACTATGGCAAACAGGTGTCCAACTGCAGCCCTTTCTGGATGTTTTTAGATTACCATGCATTGAACAGTTAGGCTGTCTTACAGTGCTTTTTCAGTCCCCACTCGATCTCTGTTCCCTAGCAACAGACTCCATCCATCCCTGTCCCTGGAAACGGTCTGAGACTTAACCAGTCTGTTTGCAGCCTTGGTGTCATATTTGGCCCCAAGATGAGATTCTGATCACTTGCGCCATCACTAAGACTACCGATATGCATCTTAGTACATTGCCCAACTTTGCCCCGTCTCAGCTCATCTGCTGCGGAAACCTTCATTCAATCCTCTGTTGCCCCTAGACTTGACTATTACAATGCAGTCCTGGCTGGTCTCCTATAAACCACTCTTCCTAAACTTGAGGTCATTCAAAACTCTTCTGCCTGTGGCTTAACTTGAAACAAGTCCCGTTCACCTATCACCCCTGTCCTCACTGACATAAATTGGCTCCCAGTCGAGTAACATCTTAATTTTAAAATTATCATCCTTGTTTTGAAACCCCTCCATGGCCTCACCCCTCTTCATTCCTTAAATTCCCACCAACCCCCATCTCTCCAAGATATCTATGCTCCTCTAAGTCTCTTGAGCATCCTTAATTTCAATTAATCCACCATTGTTAGCCATGACTTCATTGCCTAGGCCCTAAACTTTTTGACAAAGCTTTTGGTGATCTGACATAATATTTCCATATGTGGTGTCATGTTTTTATGACGCTTCTGTGAAGTTCTTGGTTTTATTACGTTAAAAGCACTGTATAAGTATGAGTTGCTGCTGATATGTTTTCATGTGTGAAACCTATTAAAGTTGTAAATGGGCCAGGATATTAAATTGCAAACATCATGATGTTTTATGTACTAATATTCAGCAATGAGGGAGCTACAATGTTTAATCAATATTTGGAATGTGAGTAAATATGTTTTGTAAATATGCAATATAGTAAATAAAATCATTGGAGGGGCATCTTCCTTAAAATCTACCACCTTCTTCCCCATCTATTCCCAGGTCTTGCAGGTAGAGCATGCACTGTTGAACCTGGACTCTGCCTCCTGTTAGGTAGATTGTCATGGGCCAGGATTTTCCCATCAGCGAGCTGGGGGTGGGGGGGGGGGGAGTGCGGGGTCCACTCGCCGACACGTAAAATGGCGCGCGGTAACGTCAGGCGGAACTCCCGACGTCACCACGGCCCATTAAAATTTTCAGGTAGGCAGGGGCTCAGCAAAATCAACGGTGCGCCTGCCGATTGAGACCATTGACAGAGTCATTAAAGTAATTAATAGACCTGCCCATCCACCCCTAAGGTTGGAGGGCAGGCCAGGAGCCCTAGCAGGCATTAGAAAAAGCATGAAACCTCATCCACGGGCAGGATGAGGTTTCATGTAAGTTTTTAAAAATTTAATTGAAGTGTTTTTAAAAGTTATGGACATGTCCCAACTCATGTTGACAGTGTCACATGAGGGGACATTTCAGAGAACTTTTTTTTTCTATTTTTAATATTTTTTAATGTACAGCCGATCTCCCTGAGGCAGCACTTAATTGGCCTGCCCATGTAAAATGGCGGCGCGCCTCCACGAGGCTGCTCTTCAACTCTCTCCACCCACGCACCCCCCCCACCCCCCAACCCCCAACCAAACTGGGGCATATTTTTTGAGGATAGTGTTCCAGAGCAGTATTGTCCAATATATCACTACTTGCCACATTGGTAAATCGATGCTGTTCATTTTTTGAACTACAAATTAATGAGTTCTGTTAAAGTTGCAGTAATGGTTATGAGTATGTGTGTCACTCACTTGCTATTTGTTATACGCACCTAGTTGAACAAGGAAGAATCAACCAATTTGTTGTTGGACAGGAGCCACATATCAGTCAGCCTGCGAGTAGGTTTATCAGAATATAATTTAGGTGCTGGCCTTCTAGTGACCAGGAAGCTGAAGGGCCATTTGCTCAAAGAAACAAAGAAAACAGTCTGCCGTTTGTAGTCTTCTCTGTTCCTGTTCTGTCTGGGTGCCTCTATATGATGTTGCATTTAGATCTGTGGGACCACTCTGAGAAGCACTGTGAAAGCAAAACCAGCCTTCAGATGGACAGTGATCCAACTGCTTTTGAAATTTTCTTGGGGCATCTAGTGAGCCAGGAGTTGCTAACTAAAGAACTTGGTTTTATTTAGCTGGCAGTTGGCAGTTTTTCCAAAACAGTCAAGGTTGTATAAGCGATGGACAGTGCTGCATGGCTGTCACTGAGGGTTGAAATGTGCAATTTTGATAAGTTGGGGCAGTGCAGCAGCATCCAAATATGTTCAGCCTTCATCTTACTACATTTGTTGAAATAAATGATTGAAAGGAATAGGATGCTATTTACATAAAAGGAACAAATTCATGAGCCAATGGCCTACCAACTGCTTGGATGATGTGTTCAGAAACGGCAGGCAACAGACCGTTAAGAAGGTCAAGAGTCATGTTGCAGAAGCCAATACGCGGAGATTTGTCAATTCTTTTCTCTCTGAGTATCCTAACACAACATTTCCGATAAAATAGACAGTGTATTCTTGAAGAAATTTGTTTCTTTTTAAATAAACTAGGGCACACTCAGAAACACAACACTTCAGTTAACAGATTGTCACCACTCTTTGAGAGATTATAAAGCAGGCTTGGTTTGTGGACCAGTTAGATTGCAAAGCCTCTTTGAAGCTGCTCTCCTGGCTCTGGCAGTGAGTGTATTCGTCTTGATTGCTGACATTTTGAAACCTGAAACCTATTTTCAAAAGATTGTGCATTTTGTTTTAATATAGCATATATTTTGCACCATATGGCGAATATAGTGATCTGTTTGTCACAAGTATGACAAGCATCGAAATCCTATTGGACAACACTTCTCTAGAATGAACAGGCCAACATCCAACTCATACAGCATCACCTCCACTTTGTCACTCATCAAGCAGAAATCTGAGTGCATTGCCACTCCGTCATTAGCACACAGACTCCATCACTTGGATCTTTATTTGTAATAGTAGGCATTGGATAGTGTTAACAAATATTTTGCCCTGAGTATTTGGGAAAGTCAAAATGTGCAATTTGAAATACTTAAAATTTCTTGAAAGGCTAGCAAAGTTTTTGCCCCCAAGTATGGCCATATTTCTTTAAGCCCCATCAATTTAATGATTGCTGATATATAATACCCCATCCCATTCAGCCTCAGCGGCAAACCAAAAAAGGGTAGGGTTTTGCCACCTTTATTAGAATTAGGCTGAAGCTGAAAATTCAAATGACACCTGCTTAACATTGCAATAAAACAAAGCTTCTAATGTTCTGAGAATTGTTCTCGTTCGGAGAAATGAATGAAATGTGGAGAGGTACCATGTAAGACAGGAACCTTAAACAAAATTAGACGCTGTTCTTTGTGTAATACCACTTCAATCTCTTTCAGGCATTTGAAAAGACTCCACAGCAAGATTTAAGGTAGCTATATATTTCATTGCCACAGGGAAGAAAGGTGGAATTGACTGTAAGATTGTGGAGATTGAAGTAACCTCCTGATTAGATCTTGACTCCACCATTGAGTGGAGATTAGCCTTCGTGGCTGATCCTAACAAGATATATGTTAATTTCTTTGAATAATTGGCAGATTTCTATCCACTCAGGAAACATGCTCAAATGAATCCCATATAATAACTCAGATGGTTCAACCCACCGAAAAACTGGACAAAATCCAATTTTGTGCTTGTTCATGCAGAAAATATATTAATGCATTCTATGGCTAGTCCATTTAATTTTCTGGTCAGTAGTAACCCCCAGGATGTTGGTGATGGGGGACTCAATGATGGTAATGCTGTTGAATGTTGAGATTCTCTCTTGTTGGAGTTGGTCATTGCCTGACACTTGTGTGTTGTAAATGCAACTTGCCACTTATCAGCCCAAGAATGAATGTTGTCCAGGTCTTGCTGCATATAGCCATGGATTGCTTCAGTATCTGAGGAATTGTGGATGGTACTGAGTGCTGAGGGAAGATTATTGATAAAGCAGCTGAAGATGTTTGGGCCTAGGACACAACCCTTGGGAACTCCTGAAGCGATGCCCTGAGGCTGAGATGATTGGCTTCCAACAACCACAACCATTTTCTGTTGTGCTTGATATGACTCCATCTAGTGGAGTTTCCACTAGTTTCTCCCTGATTCCTCTTGGCTTTATTTTTTGCCTGGTCTCCTTGATGTACACTGGGTCAAATGCTGCCTTGATGTCAAGGGTAGTCGCTCTCATTTTCCCTTTTGAATTCAGCTCTTTAGTCTATGTTTGGACCAAGGCTGTAATAAAGTCAAAAGTCGTGTGGCCCTGGCAATACTCAAAATGGGCATCAGTGAGCAGGTTATTGCTGTGTAAGTGCTGCTTGATAACTCAAACTTCGTGTTTTGTTGATGATCAAGAGACAATTGATGTTGCAATAATGGCTGTGGATTTGTCCCTTTTTTTGTGGACAGGACATTCTTGGGCAATTTGCCACAGCATTGAGTAGATGCTAGCATTGTAGCTATATTGGCACAGCTTGGTTGGAGACACGGCTAGTTCTTGAGTTCAAGTCTTCAGTACTACAGCCAGGATGTTGTCAGAATATTTCTGGACCTGCTTCTACTTGTTAATTATTTAATTATCTGCTTTGCGTGGTGATGGTGGCATCATGGACTAGTAATCTAGAGGGCCATGTTAGCTGGTGGTATTTAAATTCAATTAATAAATCTGGGATATGAAGCTAACCTCAGTAATTGTGATCATGATAGCTATCACGATCATTGTAAAAGCCCACCTGGTTCACTAATGCTCTTTAAAGGGAAGGAAATCTGCCATCCTTACCCATTCTGGCCTACATGTGACTCCAGACCCACAGCAACGTGGCAAGCCACTCAATTCAAGGGCAGTTAGGGATGGGCAGCAAATGCTGACCTTGCCAGTGACACCCTCAACCCATGAAAGAATGAAAGAAAAAAATATTCATGACTGGATATGACCAGACTGCAGAACTTTGACCTGATGCATTGGTTGTGGGATCGCTTAGCTCTGTATTGTAAGCTGTTTCTGCTGTTTAGCATGCATATACTCCTGTGGTATAGCTTCATAAGGTTCGTATGCTTGCGGCTGTTCCTGGCATGCTGTCTGCATTCCTCATTGAACTATTGTTGATCCTCTGGGTTGATGGTACTGGTAGAGTGAGGGATATGTGAGCCATGAGTTATAGATTGTGACTGAATGCAATTCTGCTGCTGCTGATGGCCTACCACCTCATGGATGCCCAATTTTGAGTTGCTAGATCTATTCTGCACCTGTGCCATTTAGAATGGTGGTAGTGCCACACAACATAATGGATGATATCCTCAGTGTGAAGCTTGACTTCATCTCCACAAGGTCTGAGCGGTTGTCACTCCTTACAAAAATGTCATGGACAAATGCATCAGTGATCTGTAAATTTGTGAGTGTGAACTCAAGTAGGTTTTTTCCACTTGTTGGTTCCCTCACTACCTACCGTAGGTCCACTGTGGCAGATAGTCCTTGAGGACTCAGCCATCTCGATTGGAAGTGGTACTGTCAAGCCACTGTCGGTAATGGACATCAAATCCCCCCCCACCCAACCCTTTCTAGAGCATATTTGTGCCCTGTTGCCCTCACTGCTTCTTCCAAGTGGTGTTCAATATGGAGGAATGCTGATTCATCAGCTGAGGGAGGGTTGTAGGCGGTTATCAGCCGGAGGTTTCCTTGCCCATATTTGACCTGATGCCATGAGACTTAATGGAATCAATGTTCAGGACTCCCAGGGCAAACTCCCTCCTGATTATATACTACTGTGTCACTGTCTGTGCTGGATCAGATTGTGGCAGAGTTGTGGTGCAAAGAGGAGTAGAAATTAAAATGAAATTCTGTAAGTTATGCAGAAGTATCATTCTAGCATTGGCACAGCGACCATTGTTGATTGCTTCAGTTCAATAGGAGATTCAGGAGAAGATATCTTAGGAATGCAGAGGGTATTGGAGGGTCACAGATCACAGTGAAAACTACACTAGGCATTTGGCATACTGCAACAGCACCAAATGGAAGATCAGTGTATGAGCAGAAACTCGGGTTTCGAAAAAAGAGTGTAAGTGAAGTGTGCCACATACCCCAAAAGTAAATTGACCATCTGTCAGGCATGATTGGTGACATTGTAGGTTACCTCTGCCTTCAGCTTTTATGGCACTGAGATTTTCTAGATTGACTACAGAGAGCTTTCGGGCACTCAGAGGAGACATCATATAAATCAGATTTTCATTTATTCGCCTTTGGAAAGCTTGGATTTTTAGCCCTACAAATTGCAATCCCATTCTGCTGCTATATAATAATGCAAGAATGGTACCTCTGACTTACATTCCTGATATTGTTGGAATACTTGGGGGAATGGGCAATTAACATATAGAGACTGGTTGCCTCTATGAATGTTGACACAGCTGTGACATCCATTCGGTGTGGGGGGGTGCAGAAATTTATGACATTAGGCAGCCATTTGCATCTGGTACTGGAGGGTACAAAAGTGAGAACATTTTAAAGAAGTTCACTTCCATTACAGAAGCTGGTCATGGTGTATGGTCTTCTACTCACTCTATCCTGTGACTCTTACCATTTTGCAGTTACTCTACCCTCTCCCCCATTCTCTCTCCAAGCTCATCATGTGAAACCCTCTTTGTGCTCCCTTAGACCGTCCCTACTGAAATTTTTATTCATTTATTGAATTTGGGCACCACTGGCAAGGCCACCATTTATTGTCTATCCCTAATTACCCTTGAGAATGTGGTGGTGAGTCACCTTCTTGAAACGTTGTGGTCCATGTGATAAAGGTTAGGGAGGGAATTCCAGGATTTTGACCAAATGATAATGTAGAAATGTAGATATACTTTTAAGGCAGGATGGTCTGTAACTTGGAATGAAACTTGGAACAGCTTGTATTCCCACATGTGGCACCTCTTGTCCTTCTGGGTGGCTGAGGTTGTGGGTTTGGGAGACGTTGTTGAAGGAGCCTTGGCATATCCTGTAAATGACATGACTGCCGGGATCACATCTTTGCTGACCTTGCAGGCCAAGATCATCCATCAGAAACTGGGTCAAAATAGAGGCAGCATTATAAATAAGTAGTTCATGCAGAGCTGTGAACATCAGATGTCTGAGAGAGAGAGAAATTGGATTCTAAAAATCTGTGATTAAGTACTGAAGTTGAAAGCAAAGCAGCATTTCTGTTTTAGATATTGCACTCTTACTCTTTCACAGTATATTATAAATCAGTGAAAAACTTCGGAAGGAATTGATGTAGAAAGTTCAGAAAGAGCTGAAATTCTCTGTGTAACAGTAATAATTTATTCAAACTTTGGACTGGCTAATTGTAACAAAAAAAGGCTAGGTTGGAAAAAATGTATTTCTACAGTCGATAATGTGTGGAATTATTTGCTATAAATTGTTATTGAAGAAGAGTTCATAAATTATTTTAATGAAATTCATCGTTGCTCAAAAAGAAGGAATATTAAAGGATATGGTGACTAAGTAGCAAAGTGGAATTAGACTAGGTACCTTGTGGAGAAAAAAATAGCTGTGGCTGTGCATTAACATTCAATTATTCTATCATGAGGAAATTGGAGAATCTCAAATCACTATCACAAAGAAGTAGTTGGTAATACCCAACCCAGGTCGTTCTCTGTACAAACAATAAAATGTAGAGATAAGATACTAGGGTCTTCACAACATTTACAAATAAAACTTCAACAAACCAGCACTTATATAAATGCAAAATTATATCCAATGTTTGTTGCAGAAATCCGTAATGACCTTGACGTCTGCAAAAGAGAACAAAGGATCTGTTTCTAATTATTGTTTGGCATACTTAAGACATTGTTCTTGTGTTAGTAAGCTGTTGTCCGTGCCATATGACATGCATGCTTTCACATAGCACAATGTTTTAAATGCAGACTTTTCTACAGATTTCATTTCTATTTAGAGATTAATGAACACAAACTCAGGGGGCTAACATTCATCTTCAAATCACCTGTGGAATGCTCAATTCCAAAATATGTTGGAGGGAGAAAACAATCTCCATCCATGTAACATTGCCACAGGATTTCCAGGGCTTTACTAAATGATTAACTTGGTTCCTAGTGAAATAAGGTAGGAGGAGCATTACATTGTTTCTACATTGGATTCTCTTGTGCAAGTACATGGGATATCTAAATGCCCAAAGAAAGTTGTGGTAGGACTTTTAAACTTGTGGAACTTTTTTTCTACAAACATACAACTCACTGTGTACTATATCTAATATGTGATGTTATAATGATGAAAATTGTAATAGGAGTTTACATTTCTGCAGTGCGCAACCCGTACAAGAACATGACATAAAGAAAAGAAAAACAGTAGAGCAGGAGGGGAAAATAGGGGTGGTTATGGTGGGAGACCAAAGGCTTGATTGAAGAAAAAATGTTCTGGGGAGATTTTTTAAAAACGGACTGAGTTGGTAGAACAGAAGAAACTAGATAGAGAGTTCCAGAGAGCAAAGTGTTGTGACTAAATGAACAGCAATTGCCGGCAGAGCAGACATAATAGGGCCAAGGAAAAGCCTGGTGGTAGAAAGAAGGGTGTTTGCCTAAGGCAGAGAAAGACCACTAAGATAGGGTGGGATGATTGAGTGGAGGGATGGGGACATTTGAAACAGAAGATGAGAATTTTTAAAATAACTTGCTGGGGAAAAGGCAACCATTGCATCTTGGGGTGGGACCTGGTATGGGTCAGGACATGGGTAGAAGCATTCTGGATGAATTGAAGCTAATGACAGACTAAGATGGAGAACATTAGTATTAGAATCCATAACTTTTTTGATTCGTTTGACCTAGTTCAGGATCACATAACCCGGTAGCCTAAGATTTAACTCATTCATTTTAAATGTGTTAATGCCAACCAGAAAATTTAGACTGTATTCTCCAAGGTTTCAAATTAATTTAAATAAGAGCATGGTTGATAGTTCCTGTTTTGAATTTTAATAATATAGCACCTGAATCATGGGGAGAGGGGTTTATTTTCTGCAGCATATGATTTAAGACTTTTCTACATAATTGTTACTGTGTCAACGCACTTAGGTTTCACAAGAGTTTAAGTTTTTCTACCAGATACTATAAATCAATTTATGAATTTCTCATAATAACAATTAAGTTTGTGGGTTATATCCGAGCATTTACATTTTTCTGGTGACAGAAGCTTTGTTATCTTTAGTTTGATGCCAGAGCATCACTCTTGGAACAACCCCTTGCAGAATCAGGCAGGTATTTGCCCCTGCGTGGATTTGACAGCCAAAGAATTTTTGTGAGGCTGTGCCATAAGTATACAGGAACCTCATTACAGCCTGAAATTTTTTTTAAAATGTATTTAAAAATGTCTTGCGGTTTTTATGACCCTTGGCCAGACCCCCAAGTTATTGTTAGGATCCAGTTAGGAACCAATAACGTTTTGTTTAAAGTAGACAAAGTATGAAATTTAAGATACTTGCTCAGTGAAGAAAGCCACAAGATTCCACGGGTTTTGAACGAACAAAAATAAACTTTATTGTACAAGGTCAGAAAGATGAAACAATTTACAATATCTATGTTATACTCTAACATTCAGGGTAAGTATGAAGTATATAAGAATTAACAGGCAAACTGTGGTCGGATACACCACATTACACAATAAATGACAGATGAGACCAAAACAGATTCGATGGATTTCTCAGTAACCCACCCAGATGTTAGTTATTCTGTGTCAACCAATCTCCCTGAAACTCTGTCTCTTTCATGAGGCAATGCCTTTATCTTGTACCAGTTCACAGTTCCCGCCCAATTTCAAGGACCATGAAAACTGGATGTTTTGGTGTTCATATCTGTGCGCTAGGATGTTGTTGGTACATTTTTGTGCAATGGGTCACCTTGTTACTATTTCCAACCACATTATTTTGGGAACCCCTTACACAGAGGAAAGCATGCCCTCATGATAGTAAATATATAAGCAAGGATAGTATCGTGTCATGCTGCTCACGGGAACATGTATCTTATTCTACCTCACTAGGGGCTAAATTGGCTGTGTACTGCCTATATTTTAGACACTACACAACCACCTAATGCCCCTGATGGATGCACACACTTGGACACACTATTGTTGACTGTAGAGAAAGCGGATCATGATGTGAATCAGTGTGCAGCACTGATTTGTTGCTAGCATTGCCGTTTTCCAACTTTACATTCCAGCATATTACCTGTCTTAACTTGCACAGCCGAACATGATAAACTTAATGAAGGCCACCCCAACACCCCTACCCCCACCCACCACAGCTATATAAAGGGATCATATTCTACTAACAGATTAGTTGCTGGATTATTTCTTCTGACTGTTGGTGCAGTTGTCTGAATTTTAGAACTTTCTACACTAGGTTACACTTAAATAGTTTACTAGGAGTGGTCTAGATGTTGTTGACATACTTTTTTGTTCATTTAAATGTATTTTGCTGAAAGAAGTTGCTTCCAGACATGGATGACTTGGTAGGGCTTCATCTAGTAATTGAACTTGACTGGCAGAATGAAGATAGGACACCTAGATCAGAGAAGCTGTGAGAAGGAGAAAGGAGACCATATCCATCAAAGGTCTTCAGGGAGCAATTCGCTTTATCTTCAGTGAGGAAGATTGCATGAAATGCCTTCTCTTCACAAAAAAGATAGTTGCTGAAATCTACCAACTGCTGTAGCCATAACTGCAACCTCAAAGCAGGGCAGCGGTAATATTGCCTGTGACTATCTAGACAACACTGACTCTTAACTTCAATGAATTTGGCTCCTTCTGGGCTGTTGCTGGAGGTCTCGCTGTTTGCAGTGCACTGCTGCATAAGGAAAATCACTGAGACTCTCTAAACGCAGAGAAATGGTTTATTCTCATTCCCTCTTGCCAGAGGCAAGCAAGCAGAGTGAGCACAAAAGTTTACATGGATTGTGGGTTTTACCATGGTCCATCCATGACTGCATGCACATTGGCTTGTGTGTATCATGTGAACAGATCCATTTTTATGAACAAGAGGAATTTCACTCCTTCAATATGTGAAGCTTTTGTGTGACCACAGGCAGCACATCGTATAGGTGAATGCCTATTAACCTGTCAGTAGTTACAGTTCTACTATGATAATTTTCTGTGCCACCTCTTTGCCACCTTTGTTTGACTGACCATAGAAAGTCAAAGCCTGGCTGCTGGGTAACAAGGGTTATCCACTCATTGCATGGCTCATGACTTTGGGCCAGAACTTTTGGATGATGTTGGTTACAGAACGCGTCTGTTAAAGGAGTCTTCTGTGTGTTAACAGCAAGTCTTTATTAACTACTTGTAACTATATACATATTTACAATAAAGGGTACAGGCAAAGAGTTATCTCCATGTTTAGGTCTTAAAATGTCTCTACTCAACACCACATTGACCCCACGTCTGGGTCATGTGTCGTCTTACATCACCGTGTGAGCAGTACTGTACTCAGTCCCACATTAACCCTGTATGTGCCAGATAGTTATACTACACTGCCTCCCCCCAAGTCTTTATCCCATGGACACGGAGTTACACTAGTTTATTTCATGTCTTACATTGTTATTAGCCTGATGCGTTTACCTTGTTGTTACTGTCTTATAGCTATTCCAACATTATTGCTATTATTGTATTAACATTATTACAATATTCTCAGTACCCCATTTCCCCCTTCAAGTCCTTGAAGTTCGAGGTTCAGGTGCTCTGGAGGCCTTATAACCCTTCCACATCTCTTTTGCCATTCTTTCGGTGGAGTGGTTGGCTCTGTTGGTTCAGATTCTTGCTGTTGGCTTCAAGATTGGACTGGCATTTAAGTATCATCATCAATGGCCCTCCACTGTGCACTGCGAGGGGCTAGTCTAGGGAGAGGGAGGAGACTCCTATTTTGTTGGACTGTGCCCTCTGCCATGCCAATCTGATAGGACCGGTGTTGGTGCTTGCTCTGTTGGAGGATCATTCCTTGCCTCCTGATGTCCGGGATCCAGACCTTGCAGTGTGGTGCTTCCTGTTGTAGGCAAAATCTTGCTTCTGTTGTAGACAGAAACTTGCTTCTGTCTGACTGTTCATTTGCTTGGGTGCCCCGGTAGCCCTTGACTACCTACCCTGACATGAGTTTTTTCCAGCAGGATTGGAAGTTGTTTCCTGTCTATCAGGAGCTCAGATGGGGACAGGCTGCACTGTAAGGGGGTAGACCAGTAAGCGAGAATTGCAATGAAGAAGTCCCCACTTTTCTTCAGGCTTTCACCGAAAAGACCCCTCGTTTGCTTCACCATTTGACTGTGGGTATCTTGGGCAGCTGGTGCAGTGGCAGAAGCCTGCTATGGCTGCAAAGTATGTGTTCGAGAATTGTGGGCCGTTATCAGATATGAGCATGTCTGGGATGCCATTTCTTGTATACATCTCTTTTAGTGCTTTGATGACCTTCTCTCTGGTGGTCATATAAAGTTGTTTTATCTCCACCCATTTGGAGGAGAGTAAACCACCACTATCAGGAAGGTTTGCCATTGTAGACAAACAGGCCTGTGCCCAGTCCCTTGTAAGGCCTATTGGTGAATTGCATGGCTCCCTTTGGTCCTGGCGATGCTGCGCTAAAACCTGGCAGTTCAAGATGGTCTCTTCTATCTCTTTGGAGATGCCTGGCACTTAGTGATGCCCAGATGTTGCTGATATATCTTTTGAAGTCTGTCTGCCCACAGGGAGGCTGGGATGACCAGCTGGTCGTTATAGGTCAGGAGGCCATCATAGATCTGGTCATTTATTACTGTAAAGTACTTTGCTGTTTGAACCACGCTTTAGCTGCCCCTCTGTTTTGCCTCTGTCGAGGTCACCCTCACCCTTGATGCAATAGGTGTGGATATGTGTGCATTCTTCATTGTGGTGTTGCCTCTGACGGATCTGTTGGAACCTGGTTGTGGTTTCCTACAGATGCCAGCTAATGGCTTGGGAGTAGGCCTCAAACTCTGCGACAAAGTTGACATCCTGTTTTGTTGGGAAGGCCCTTGAAAATGTGCCTTCTGTCGTCTGATTTCCTTGGACATGGACAGTTTCATAGGTGAAACTCATGAGGTATAGCGAAATCTCTGGATTCTATGAGGCATCTTTGCGAGCTCCTCCTCATTCAATAAGGAGACCAGCGGTTTAAGTCTGTCTAGATTGTGACCTTGAGGCTGATGATGTAGTCAGAAAACTTCTCACATGCCCACATGACCGCAAGAGCGTCCTTCTCAATTAAGGTGTATCTTGTCTCCATGTCCAACGTTCCTTTGGAAGTGCAGTAGATGGCTCATCCAATTGCTTCTGAAAGAGGACCGCCCTGGGGTCTATGAATGAAGCATCAGTCGTTATGGTGGTGGACAAGGCTAGGCCGTAGTGGGCCAGAATGTCAGTGAAGAGCAGCATCGTCTTGATGTGAGTGAACGCTTGCTGTTGCTGGGAATTTCTTGCTTGGTCTTTCTTGAGCAGGTGTCTCAACAGTTCTATGACTTGTACCAAGTTAGGTAAAAACTTTGCCAGCTAGTTCACTGTCCCCAGGAGTCACTGGAGTTTGCGGATGGAGGAAGGGGTGGGGAAGTCAGTAATCACCTTGCTTTTTTTGTGAGTCCGCTGTGATGCCTTTGTTGCTGACGATGTGGCCCAGGAGCTGAATGGTGCTCTTGGTAAATTCACGGCCTGAACTTCCTCAGAGTGGCAGTTAGTGTCGCCCAATTACTTACCTCAATATTTCATCCATCCTATCTCGCCTGACCCTAGAAATGCCTCAGGAGGTGGGGTCATTGAATATTTTTGAGGCGGAGGTAGGCAGATTCTTGTTAGGCAAGGGAATCAAAGGTTATTGGGGATAGATAAAATGTGGAATTTGAAACACAAACAGATTAGCCATGATCTTATTGAATGGCGGAGCAGGCTCAAGGGGCCGAATGGACTACTTCTAGTCCTATTTCATTTATTCGTATGACTCAGGCCGGGCGAGATCCAGGCAGTGCAGCCCATCCCTGGTGCCCAGCATCCAAATGTAGGAGAGTTGAAGTAAAGAAGGTCATGCCCCTTTTTTTTTACAGAACTACCTGCCATAAACCAGCTAAGTTTAAAGGTCCAGTGAAATTTAAAGGTCCTTGACAGCCAGGGGAAAGTAAGTACCTAAGGTGAGTCGATAGGATTTGGTTGTGATGTGGATTGGAGGACGGGGGATTGGTCAGAGGTTGAGGGAGATCGATCGGAGGTCGGGAGGACCAATTGGAAGTCAAGGGGTGTGATCGGAGGTAGTGGGGATCAGAGGTCGGTGGGGTCAGAGTTCGGGGTGGGGAGTTTGGACCTGGGTTGGGGTCAGGGGTGGGGGGGGGGGGGGGGGGAGTGGTTTTGGGCCTCAGGGTGGGACTTGGGCCCGTTCAGGTCTGGGGGTTGATGGGTGTTAGAGTCAGGCACTCGGGGGAGGAGGATTGCCGTGTGGGTGGGAGGAATCCCATGCCGTGGAGGGAGAGATCCCTGAGGGGTTGGCAGTGGGATAGTTGGAGGTGGAGATGTCGGAGGGAGTCCCATTGTGGGAGAGGATCAGTCTGGGTCTGTACAACAGTTACCCAGAAGTTAGAAGTGGTTCTTTCAAACATTTTCTGGGTAACTATTGATGTAACCCCGTTGGAACCATCTGAAGTTTGCAATTTAAATCGCAATTTCGGATGAATCCCGGTGCAGGGCAATTGCCCAGGGAAAGTTTGCACTTCTGGGCAATTGCCATGCAAACCTTATCTGTGAACTTCCAAGGGGGATTCCCCGTGCATCTTTAGGGTAGCCCCCGGCCCCTTGCATCTTTGGGGCTGTCCCCCCTGCCTCGTGCATCTTTGAGGTTACCCACTCCCCCACCCTGCTCAGTGCATCTTTGGGGTTACCCCTCTGTCCCATGCACATTTGGGGTTACCCCTCCCATCCCTTTTTGGGATTACCCCTCCCATTCCTCTTTGGGGTTACCCCTCCCCTTGTGCATCTTTGGGGTTACCCCTCCCCTTGTGCATCTTTGGGGTTACCCCTCCCCTTGTGCATCTTTGGGGTTACCCCTACCCTTGTGCATCTTTGGGGTTACCCCTACCCTTGTGCATCTTTGGGGTTACCCCTCCGCTCGTGCATCTTTGGGGTTACCCCTCCGCTCGTGCATCTTTGGGGTTACCCCTCCGCTCGTGCATCTTTGGGGTTACCCCTCCGCTCGTGCATCTTTGGGGTTACCCCTCCCCTCGTGCATCTTTGGGGTTACCCCTACCCTTGTGCATCTTTGGGGTTACCCCTCCGCTCGTGCATCTTTGGGGTTACCCCTCCGCTCGTGCATCTTTGGGGTTACCCCTCCGCTCGTGCATCTTTGGGGTTACCCCTCCGCTCGTGCATCTTTGGGGTTACCCCTCCCCTCGTGCATCTTTGGGGTTACCCCTCCCCTCGTGCATCTTTGGGGTTACCCCTCCCCTCGTGCATCTTTGGGGTTACCCCTCCCCTCGTGCATCTTTGGGGTTACCCCTCCCCTCGTGCATCTTTGGGGTTACCCCTCCCCTCGTGCATCTTTGGGGTTACCCCTCCCCTCATGCATCTTTGGGGTTACCCCTCCCCTCGTGCATCTTTGGGGTTACCCCTCCCCTTGTGCATCTTTGGGGTTACATCCTCACTTGCATCTTTGAGGTTACACCCCCTCATGCATTTTTCGGGAACCCTCTCACGCATCTTTGGGATACACTCCTCCAAACACATCTTTGGAATACCCCCCCCCCCCCCCCCCACCCCCCATCTTTTGGGTACCCCCCCACATCTTTGTGGTACACTCCTGCCCTCTGTCCACTCAGGACATGGGATGGACCCCCTCGCTACAGTCTTGTTAAGCTGTGTCAGACTGAGGCAGATGTGAAGGGACGTGTTCACTTTTTGGACTGGGGCCATCCTGGAGCACTATATTGTAGGTTGTTTGACTGTGGAGATGATTCCCATGTTCATCATCTCCCCCGGCTGCCGCTGTACTTTTTTAATAAGGGGGTGGGGACTTTCCGTGGAGTGAAAAGGCACACTATGTCATCCCTGAGCATAATCCTGTATGCATTTTTCAGGTGGCTAAGTCCTGCGAAGAGCTTTGGGACCTCTCATCTTTATCTGGAGCCAGGCTCTTGTCGGCTGACCTCACCCATCCATTGCAGGAGGTTGAATTTGATACATGCGTTATGGTTTAATAGAGAGTAGTCCTGGTTGTGGACGACGAAGAGGGTTGTTTAGATCGTTTTTTCCTTATAGCTCAGTTTCGCCTGCAGGGTGCCCTTCACTGGAAGGCAGGTTCTTCCTGTGGCATGAAGTGGAGTCTCCTCCACAGGACTGTCATGCTGTCACCTGAATATAATGTAAAATTCGTTGGATGACCATTTACCAGGATGTCACCATTCCAAAATGAAGGACCACAATCTTTGACCTCACCCATGAAGCATGGCTGTCTCTCTTCTGGGTTTTTGGGCTGTCTGTGCAGTGCTAGGGTTTTGCCATGCTCAATTTGCCAAAGTGCCCCTGTATGTTGCTGTGAAAACATTGGGTTGTACTCGCTTCTGTGAGGGCGCTTTGCATGCATTGCGGGCAAGGTTGCTCTGCTGGGTGGTTCAGGAATTGCTTTCCCTGACTTGGATTGACACTGCATCTTTGTGACTTGATAAGCTGGACTGAGGGTTGGCTTCTGTTCCATGTTGTATTCTCCCCCTTTAGGATTTTCCTGAGTTGCTCGCTTAACTCAGACAAGTCTAACTATTCAGATTGCCTGTCTGGGGTTAGGTAATCTTTTGCTTGCAGGTCTGCAAACCTTTTGCCGAAGTCTGGAGCAATGCTGTCATTTTAAAATATTTTCCTCCAAAGACCCCAATTTTGTGACTAGTCTGGGCCTTGGGTGAGTCCAAGGTGTGGATTTGTAATCCATGTTAAAGATATTTAAATTATGGGTACAACTTTAAGAGCTCATGGGCTTTCAAGATAGCATCACTGTTCACTGCAGTACAAAGCATTTCCCTCAACTGTCGGTTTGGCAAGCTCCACAAGATGACAGCGGTGCCTCTGGGAAAAAAAATTTAGCAATGGCTGCATGGGTCGGCTGTCAGCTGACTTATTTAATTCAGCGATTTACTGTTGTGAGTAGCAAGGCGTTCAAATTTAACCCAGGCTTGCTGTTTTATTAATTGGACGGTCACAACTTTCTTTTTTGAACTTGGAAGCTACGTGTTGCGGCTCAGAGTCGGGGATTAGGTTTAGCAAAAAGTTTCGTTCAAACAGTGCTTCTAACTCTGGATGAGTAAAAGGGGTCCTCAGGACTAGCTGCAGCATGGAACTTAAAAAGATTTGGCTCACGCTTGGAGGCTCTGGACTCTGAGTTGAAACTGGATTTCCTAGGGGGTTCCATGGAATCTTCTGCTGCAGTAAAAACCCTGCCTTTAGCTTCCATGCTCTTTTCTCTGGAACTTTTTTGGTGAATTTTATTTGTCTTTAGCTTCAGCTGGGAGCATCTTTCAATCAGAATTTCTGCTGAAGGTTTTCGTTTTCTTAGTCTTTCAGTATTTCTGTGAGGCTGAGGGTTTTTGATCCCGAGATGCCACCATCTTGGGATGGTGTTAGTTACAGAACATGTTTGTTACAGAAATCTTCGTTATCTTCTGTATGTTAACAACAAGTCTTTATTAAGTACTTGTAAGTATATACATATATACAGTAAAGAGTACAAGCAAGGAGCTATCTCCTTTTCTAGGTCTTGCTTGTCTCTGCTCAACGCCATACTGGCCTGAGGCCTGGGCAGTTCTGCACTCAGATCCACATTATCCCTGTATGTGCCAGATCCTTATACTGCAAGAACAACCACACATATGCACAGCAGGCATGCAATGAGAGCCATGCTGCTCCAATGAACATTATAGAGTGCAAACATTTGGCATCTTGAAACAATGCTTCTGCTGCCTAGACTACTTGAGAGGAGCCTACAGTACCAAGCTGAGTGGGTGTTAAGATTTGCAGTTGTAAGCTGCTGAACCTCACCTTAATGTACCGCCACATATCTGGCAAAGAGTAGGAGCATGAGGGGAAGAAATGCAACAGGAATAGGAAGGGAGACAACATAGACAACCTCTTTTTTGCTTGGGTTCTAGCAATCAAATAATTTGTGAGCAATACCAGTAAACTTAATCACACCTCCCCACTCAACAACAATTCTACACACCTCTATTACTGATCATCACGTTTTCTAACATGAAAACAAAAGCCACCAGAAAATACACATTCCAATCCAATTTTATAATCCAATTATAACATACTGCATGCAAAAATAAACTAATTACCCTTGTGCAGTCCGTTGGTGTCTGTCTTCCATGTGCTTTTGCCTATCCTAGTGCTCATACAAGGTTCTTCTGCAGTGCTGCAACATATACTGTCCTCCGGATATAGTATGCATCTCCTATCCACATCTTGCACCAAGACCTCCAAGTGTTTTGTCAGAAACAATTTGTGCTTGCTTTCTCGCATGTTCAGCCATTTCCTAAAGTATTATAGTGCAGAGTTGCTTTTTAAAAAATCCCACCACAACTTGCAACCACGATGCACCTCCCCTTTGAGTGTTAGAGGTTGAGAGGTGCTTTTAAACAGTGCTAGCAGTTTGTTATACTTTCATTAGCACTGGCCGCACAAAGCAATCATTTAACACAGCAGGCAGCACAAATTTAATGTGCTGCCTGCACCACAATGAGTCAGCGCATGTTAATTGCATACCACGACTTCCATGCTCGTTTTCGGAGATCAGCCAATTTAACCTCATTGATAGATTCTCATCTCCACTAATTTGATTTAAATTATTGAAGATCACCTTTACCTTGGTGGCTAGAAGCTAGAAAAGTAACTGGGTATCAACACAGTGGATGTATCCAAGACAAAGGCTGGAAATTTGCCATGAGCAGTGTACCTTCCACAAAGCCTTGCCAGCATTAAGTTGGTGTGCTACCTGGATTTGATTGTGTTCCCATGACATTCTAGTTCATCTTTCTTAGTGAGAATAGGGAAAGACACCTGCTGTTAAAGTAACCTTGCTGAGTTTCTGGAGTACATCCTATAGCTTGTTCATACTGTAGCCCAATATACTAATGATGGAAGGAAAGGGTGAATATTGACTTCAGTGACATGATACTGGCCAAATGAATTGTGCTATACAAGATGGTGTCAAGCTTCAAGTGTTGCTGCAGCAATCCAGGTAAGGGTTAAGTATTCCATCATACTTCAGATTTGAGCCTTGTATACTGTGATGAGTGCTCATGGAATTGAAAGAAAAGTGTTGACCTGGGCTAGAAGATTGGCTGACTGGCAGGAGACGAGTACGAGTAATGGGCAAGATGTGACTGTTTATGTGTCACAAGGATCTGTGTTGGGGCCTCAACTGTCACTATTTATTAATGACTTAAATGATGGGATAGAATCTCTTGTATTTAGATTTGCTGATGGCACAAATGATGACACAAAGTTAGGTGGCATTGTGGGAAGTATAAAATTGCAAAGAGATATTGATGGATTAAGTGAATAGGTACAACTGTGGCAAATGGATTTCAATGAAGGCAAATAGAAGGCTAGAACAGAGTGTTTTCTAAATCAGTTGCAGTTGCAGTCCAAAGAGAGTTGGGAGTCCAGGTACATAAATCATTAAAATGTTATAAACAAATACAGAAAGTAATCAGAAAGACAAATGGAATGCTGGCTCTTATATCTAGAGAATTAGAATACAGGGGTATAGAAGTCATGCTTCAGCGGTACAAAACTCTGGTTTGACGACAGCTGGAAAACTGTGAGCAGTCTGGGAAGTATATATTGGCCTTGGAGGGCATGCAACTATAAATCTATAAGAATGATATCTGGGCTCCAAGAGTTAAGCTGAAAGGAGAGATTAAACAAACTCGGAATTTAGAAGTTTGAATGGTGAATTGGCCTAAGTTCTCAAGACATTAAGGGAAACAGATAGGGTAAATGGAGGGAAACTATTGCGGGTAGTTGGAAAGTCTAGGACCAGGGAGCATGGTCTGAAAATTAGACCCAGACATTTCAGAAGTGAAATAGGAAAACTTCTACACACAAAGTATGGTAGAAGTTTGGAACACTTTTCGTCAAATGACAATTAATGCTAGATCAATTGTTAATTTTAAATCGTGGATTGATTTTTTTTGTTAACAATAACAGCAACTTGTGCCTTTAACCTTTAACATAATAAAATGTCCCAGGACATTTCAAAGGCTCATTATAAACCAAAATATGACATTGAGCCATGTAAAGAGGAATTAGGTCAGATCGCCATATGCTTGGGCAAAAAGATAGGTTTTAAGGAATGTCTTAAAGGAGGAAAGCAAGGGAGGGAGGCGCTGGGAGGGAATTCCAGAGCTTAAGGCACAGGCAGCTGAAGGCATAGCCACCAATGGTAGGCCGAGTAAAATTGAAGATGCTCAAGAGGCCATAATTAGCGACAGACATCTGCAGCTCCTGGAACAAGACCTCTTCAGCCCCTGGAACAAGACCTCTTCCCAAGAGGATCAGGTAGTCATGAATTGCCAGTGATTATCAAAGTCACTACAGCCCTGAATTTCCTTTCCTCCAGATTCGTGCAGGAACCTGCTGCAGACATCTCCAAGATCTCTCAGTTTGCTGGACATAAGTGCATCACCCAGATCACCACTACCTTGTTATACAATTCTAATTTCCAATTATTTGGACTTGCCACAGATGAGACCAGTCAAACTCAGAGGGTTGTTGGCTTCATTGCATTAGCTAAATGCCCACATGTGCAGGTTGTCATTGATTACACAAATGTGGTGATCAAGTTGCCCTCAGAACATCCAGGGATCTTCATGAATTAAAAGGAATTCCATTCCCTTATTGTTCTGCTAGTTTGTGACCACTGGAAGGTGATCATGCATTTCTGTACTAGATATCCAAGGAGCTGCCACGACTCATTCATTCTACAGCAATCACATCTACAGGTTTTTTTCACCTCCGCCTCACCAGCTGGCTTCTGGGAGACAAGGGCTAGGCTCTGAAGACCTGGCTGCTGATTCCTATGAGGAATCTTAATAGTAAGCCAAAATATAAATATAACAGGAGCCACATCACCACCAGGGTAATAATAGGACAAGTCAGTGGGTTACTCAAGATGCAGTTCAGTTATCTGGATAGATCTGGTGCCCTTCAATATGCCCCATTAAAGGTCTCCAGTATTGAAGTAGTCTGCTGTGCCTTTCATAACATTGTGCTGCAGAGAGGAGTGAGCTGCAACAAAAGGAGGCTGCAAAATGGCAAAGAAGAGGAGTAGGAGCCAAATGTAGCCTGGGTGCCTGCTACCAGCAAATTGATCCTGGCAAACTCCATTTAATATGAGTGCGTAAAGCCATTTGAGAGTGCCTTCAGAAACCCTGTCCTCACCAAAGATGCACCTTATTCCAACAGACAGCCAGTCAATTATCAGTTTCAAAACCTTTTCCTCCTCATAAGGGTTGATTATAACACTTAGCAAAAGAATGCACTTGGCAGAGTGATTGAGGGATACAAAATGTAGAAGCCATGAGAATTAGAATTGCATTCATTAAAATAAATATTATAACTCAAGTAACATTGGTTTAACCTCCCAAGTGAAATTCCTGTGTGAAATTAAAATGTCCTTCTCATCTGATTCCTCTTACTGCTACATGGTGCAACCCCTGTGGCTTTACCTGAGCTGGAGGCAGGCCTGGTCCCTTGCTCTGAGACATGAGATACTCATGGAGCCCATGAGAGCCATGCCAGAGACTGCCCCACCTGTACCTGTGAGGGATGGATATCAGAGGGCAATAGGATAAGGGCACGTGTTGGCTGTTGAAATGGAGATTTGAAGAGGTGCCTAGAGAGAAAGTGTGCAACTACAAGATGTGTCAGTTAGAGGAGCACTGTGCAGCAGACTGCTAGGAAGATCAGAGTTTGATGGATGCCATCTGCAAGTGGTATGGCATTCATCTTTCCAGATGTAATGAGGCCATTAAACTTTTGCAGCACCATATTCAGGTCCAGGAAACCATATTCCTGCTGGCACCCTCTGCTTTTTCTAACCACACCTGCTTTGTTTAGCTAGCTGGCCTTCTCCTCTCTGAGGGCGGGAAGAAGACTTCTCTCCTGGCCCTTACCTCCTCCAGAAAAGAGTCAGAGAACTGGGGTGGTGGGAGGAGGTATCCTTCCCACATCTTGCATTTTCCTCCTTTCTGAATGTTTCACCAGCAAAATTTGCTGCAGCTATTCAGACCTCCACCAGGATCTCCTTAAATACAGAGTCTTTATTGACAGTGCAAGCCGTCATCATCAGGTACCCTGTGATTGGTTAGGGAACCTGGAAGCAAGATTCTACTCCTGTTGCTGAGTTAAATAGCAACTGCAAGGCCTGCTTCTGCAGTAATCAGATTCCCAACCCAATATCTGCCCCCCAGCTACAAATGGGTCAGCTCCATTAAAGTTCTGTCCAATGTTTCAGTTTTTACATAGTCTACTTTATATCTTTTTGGAGTTGATGTTGATTCTTCACCCATCAGAAATGAAAATACAGAGCACCACAAGTCAGGAGTTATTGTTCAATTACCAATTTGCACTACCTTTGAGTGAGATTCTGCATTGGGAATGCCAAATTTATCTTTACAAGCACCAACTGAACAGCAAGGAATTGAATTTTATCAAATATAATTACCTGATATGGCCTATAAAAGATGCTTTTTACAAGCTAGAACATTTGATCTGCCTGTTGCCTTATAGACTACTCGTAAAATAATTAAAATTCCTCTGATTGATTGTCTATTTAGCACACATTCTGTATACTGTGGTTGACTATTGAAATAAAAAGTTAAAACAAGTAATACTTTTTTGCAATAGAAATCACACTGTCGACCAATTTAAAGCAAAGGCAGTTCCCAACATGCTACTATATTACAGTAACGCCTAGCTTCATGAACTCAGATTCAAAATAAGTTGAATGTGGGTAGGAATAGCACATATCTTAAGGATTTTTCCTGATAGATGAATGAAAGTTAGTAAGTTAGAAGTTTTCAGAAAGCGTTAGTAAATGGTCTCAGGAAAATGGCCCTTTTCTACACTCAATACAGCAACTATTATTTTCCTGCTTTACAGCTGAATGAAATCTTAATTAAATTAATAATTCTGCAGACAAGTTGACATCAGATGTCTGTGCTGAGTGAGCTAAAGATAAGTCAGCTGTTTTAAATCAGAAAACTGAGCCCAATTTGGTGTTAAATCCTTCCATTGCAACTTATAATAGCATATAATGAGCTCAACTATTTATTACTCTTTACATTTAACATTAACAGAATACTTATTATTTGCCTAGAGTTTTCCTTCATGTTACTAGACTAGGATATTTCTGATGAATGTTCTGACAGTCTTGCACAGGAAGACAATAGAAATTTTAAAAATATATATTTGCATATTTAGGGCGGAATTTTCCGCTTCCGCCAGCGGCGGAAATCGTGGCGGGTAGGGATGCAAATTTTGGCTTGATAAGAAAAGTCAGTTTCCCACCAGCAGGAAATTAGTTTGGAATTTTGTTCTACCAACTTTGGCGGGTCAGATTTTCTGCTGATCTATATTGGGTACTACCTTTGTTTTCATTTCCATTTCACGAATGCATATCAGAAAGCCAAATTGCTTGAATTATGTTCCCCTCCAAATTAAGTGCAACGCTAATGGATAATTAGAATGGTCTATTTCCCAACCATATAAAGGTGGCGTGCATCTGGCAAGCTTCACTTCATCAACAACTTTGAGGTATGTAGATGCTTTTGTCACCTACCTTTAACCCTCTAAAATGGCCCGTGCAGCCCCAGGACAGCCTGTTTAATATGTCCTTCCACACCGTGGCCTCAGCCCCAGGACAGCCTGTTCAATATGCCCCAGCAACATGATCTCAGCGCAGCGCAGTCTCTGACTCCTCCTTGGACAATTTTAAAATTCTTCCCCCAGGACAGCCTTTCACCGCTCAACTCTGTTCCTTGCCGCCACCACCCCCCCCCCCCCCCCCTCCCCCAAACACTCCTGCCCCTGTCTTCCCCTTCCCTTCCGTGTTCTACAACCCCCCCCAGAATGAATGGTGAAAGACTATCCTGGGGGAAGACTCCTAAAATTGCCCAAGGAGGAGTCGAAGACTGTCCTAGGCTGAGACCATGCTGCCGGGGCATATTGAACAGACTGTCCTGGGGTTGCACGGGCCATTTTAGAGGATGGTGGGGTGCTATGAAGACCCCTCTGGGCACTGGCGGTCATGCGCATTATGGTGTGCGGAGCATGGTTAGTTGTTGTGATGTGGTAGGTGGTATTTGCCGGGCTGACAAAATCCCAAAAGGAAACTTGACCACAGTATCATGATTTTGCAGTCTGTATTTTGCAAGTTTGTATACTGAAGTCAGAAGTAATGAGTTCACTACCGTCTTCAGAGATTTTAAATATTACATTAAAACTTTTATTAACAAACTAAAAGAAAACTTCAACTCACAAGACTACAGTTACACAGTTACATTTAGTTTTATAACAGTTCTCACCAGAATTCTACTTAACTAGACTCCCAACTAAACATCTCTTCCAGGCAACAGTCCAAATAGATTCTTAATCTATGAAACATCCGACATTATTACCGCAAGCACCCTTGTTGCTATAAGGGAGGTATTTCATAGTTTCTCTCTCTCTCACTCAACAATGGAACAACAAACTTCTCCAAGCTGGCTAGTGGCTTTTCCACAAGTCTGTTTCACCATTGTTTCCATTGTTTCATCCTTGCTTTGGAAGTTACTTATCCCAGGATATAAAAATCTTTCGTGTTGTCATTGTGGCCAGCACTTCTGAGAAAAATAAACTTAATGCCTTATTTATCTTGTAAATGTCTTATCATGTCCCTCTGAAAGTCAAACAACCTCTCAACTTATCTAAAAATGCAAATTCCATTCACACCATATCTGCTGAGACTTCATCTTGGCTTACCCAACTCCATTTCAAATGCCTGTTTTTACACCTTATCCCTTTTATGATTCAAACCTTGCAGTCTAACTGTCTTTAGTTTAATTAAACTAGACACGCACAGATGTAAACATACATACACACAGTCCCCATTAGCCTGCTTCAATATCCCACAGTAATATTAGGAAAAAAAACATATTTCCTTTACACGTCCATTCTAAAAGATAGTTTCATTTTCTCAACACTTTTCACATTAATAACTATACTTATCTATATATGCAAACAATTACACTACTAAGTACATGCATTGACATGACAATATATACAAAGCCTTTGTATCAACAGAGGTCATTTCAGCCCATTGTCCATGTTTTAAATGTCCAATTTCCTTTGAACTTTAAACTCTTGACAACACATCTGCAATTAAATTTTTCTTGCCCAGCTACATGTATAATCTGTAACTTAAATGGTTACAGTAATAAGCTCCATTTGAACAGTCTTGCATTCCAGTCTCGAAATTTTAAAGGATTGTGGTCTGTATAAACAATTGTTTCTGAAGAATTGCTTACAATATAAACCTGAAAATGCTAACACCAGACCTAGTGTCTCTTTCTAGATGGCTGAGTATCTTTTCTGATGTACATTGAGCTTCTGTGAAAAATATCCTACCGGCATTTCAATTCCTTTTTCATCTTCTTGTAACAACACAATACCCAAGTCACTTGCATCAATTGCCCACTTAAACTGCTTGGCGTAATTAGGTGCTGCCAAAACTGATATAGTGATCAACACAGTTTTTAAACTGTCAAATGCATCCTGACACCCCTATGTCCATTGAAATTTCTTGTTCTTTTTTAGTAGCTCAGTCAATGGAGCAACCACATTGCTAAAATTTGGTACAAACTTCTGATAAAATCCACTCATGCCTAGAAATCTCAGAACTTTCTGTTTTGTTGTAGGCACTGGGAAATTCACGATGGCTTTCACTTTCACAACTTGTGGGGCTACCTGACCACATCTAACGGTCTGGCCTAAATATGTAACTTACACTTTTGCAAATTCACCCTTAGCCAAGCTCACCACCAAATTAACTTCTTGCAGTCGATCAAACAGCTCTTTCAAATGTTGTAAATGCTCTTCCCATGTTTAACTGAAAAATACCAAGTCATCAATATAAACAGCACAATTGCTCAGTCCTGCAATTACTTTGTTTGTCAGTCTTTGAAATGTTGCTGGTGCCCTCTTCATACCAAATGGCATAACTTTAAACTGATATCATCCATCTGGCATTACAAAAGCCGATATCTCTTTTGCTCTTTCCAATAACGGTACTTGCCAATACCCTTGCAGCGTGTCAATCTTTGTGATAAACTCTATCCCTCTTTCTCAATACAATCTTCCAACAGTGGAATAGAATATGAATCTGCTTTTGTCACTGCATTTACTTTTCGATAATCCACACACAGTCTTTGTGTTCCATCCGATTTTAGCACCATCACAATAGGTGAACTCCAGTTACTGCAACTAAACCCAATGATGTCATTCTGAAGCATGAAATCAATTTCTTTTTGCATTTGAGCTAATTTTACTGAATTTAGTCTATAAGGATGCTGCCTTATTGAAACTGGATCTCCCACATCTACATCATGTACAGCCAAATTTGTTTTGCCCAACTTATTCCCACAAATAGCTTTGTGTGACTGCAATAGCTTTTCCAAATCACTTTGACACCTGTCTGGAAGGTAACTCGGTATTATATTTAAATTTTTAAGTATCCCCTCATTGTTCAATTTAATTAGAGGAAAGTCAATTTCAGAATCTTTCATTTCTACCTCTTTCTCCTTATCTATCACCACTAATACCTCCTTCTGTCAGTGT
The DNA here is from genome assembly GCF_017639515.1 of Carcharodon carcharias. Classification (NCBI taxonomy): domain Eukaryota; kingdom Metazoa; phylum Chordata; class Chondrichthyes; order Lamniformes; family Lamnidae; genus Carcharodon; species Carcharodon carcharias. The sequence continues at coordinate 21,195,332 of NC_054498.1, forward strand.
ACTTGTTAAGCATATTTACATGACAAACCCTCTGCTTCTTTCTTCTATCTGGAGTATTTATTAAATAACTCACTTCACTCAGTCTCTTTTCAATACTGTAAAGCCCACTAAACCTTGCCTTTAATGGTTCACCTGACACTGACATCAATGCTAAAACCTTCTCTCCAGCAACAAAACTACAAGCTTTTGCCCTCTTATCTGCGCTTGTCGTCTTCATCTGCTGTGATATCTTTAAATGTTCCTTAGCTAACTCACATGCTCTGTTCAATCTTTCTCTGAATTTTGTCACATAATCCAGGAGAGTAGTTTTCGAACTTTGACCCACTAGTTTCTCCAGAATCAATTTAAGTGGTCCCCTTACCTCATGACCATAGAATAATTCAAAAGGACTAAACCCTGTTGATTTGTTAGGGGCATCCCTAATAGCAAATAATAAGAATAGAATCCCTCAATCCCAGTCCTGTGGGTAGTCTTGGCTAAAAATTCTCATCATAGTTTTTAAAGTTTGATGCCATTTCTCTAAAGCACCTTGTGATTCAGGGTGATAAGCTGATGACTTAAACTGTTTTATCCCCAAGCTGCTCATTACTTCCTTAAATAGCTAAGACATGAAATTTGAACCCTGATCAGACTGTATTTCTTTTAGTAACCTATATCTTGTAAAGAATTTGGTAAACCCCTCTACAATCCTCTTCGTTGTAATATTTAGTAAAGATATTGCTTCTGCAAAATCTCGTAGACACATCCATGATTGTCAGCAAGTATTGATTTCTACTTTTGGTCTTAGGAAGAGGCCCTACACAATCAATCAGATTCCTCAAATGCTGGAATTGGAATTAAAGGTGCAGGTTCAATCACTGCTTGATATTTTCCTGTCACCTGACGTGTGTGACATGTTCTACAGAATTTGACTACGTCTTTATGAGGTCCAGGCCAATAGAAATTTTTTTGTATTTTTGCCTGAGCTTTCCTAATTCCTAAATATCCAGCTATTGGAATTTCATGAGCCACTCTCAATATTTCATTTCTGTATCCAGATGGCATAATTATTTGATGTACTACTGCTCACATCTCATCTGCTGGGATATGAGATGGTCCCCATTTCCTCATTAACACATTATCTTTAAAGTAATAACATTTTGGAATACATCCTGCCTCTGTTTTCAAATAGGCTTATAGACTCATAGACATTTACAGCACAGAAGGAGGCCATTCGGCCTATTATATCTGTGCCAATCAACAAAGATCTGACTACACTAATCCCATTTTCCAGCACTTGGCCCATAGCCCTGGAGGCTACGGCAACGCAAGCAAATATCTAAATACTTCTTAAATGTTACGAGAGTTTCTGACTCAACCATTCTTTCAGGCAGTGAGCTGTAGACTCCCACCACCCTCTGGGTGAAAACATTTCCCCTCAACTCCCCCCCCCGCCCACTTAGCCTTCTACCTCTCACCTTAAATCTGTGCTCACTGATTATTGACCCTGCTGCTAATGGAAAAAGTGCCTTCCTATCCATTCTCTCTATGTCCCTCCTAATCTTATCAGGTCCCCTCTCAACTTTCGCTGCTCCAAGGAAAACAACCCCAGCCTATCCAGTCTTCCCTCATGGCTCGGACCTTCCAGCCAGGCAACGTCCTGGTGAATTTCCTCTGCACCCTCTCCAATGTGATCACATCCTTTCTATAATGTGGTGACCAGAACTGCAAGCAGTATTCAACTTGTGGCGTAACCAACATTTTATACAGTTACAGCATAATCTCCCTGCTCTTGTATTCTATGCCTTGGCTAATAAAAGCAAGTATCCCATATGCCTTCTTAACTACCTCATCTATCTGCCTTGCTACCTTCAGGAATCTGTGGATGTACACATCAAGGAACCTTTGATCTTCAGTACTTCCCAGGGTCCAACCATTCATAGGATAATCCCTTGCCATGTTAGCCCTCCCCAAGTGCATTACCTCACACTTTCCCAGGTTGAATTCCATTTGCCACTGCATTGCCCACCTGACCATTCCATTGATATCCTCCTGCAATTTATGGCTATCCTCCTCACCATTTACCACCCTACCAATTTTTGTGTCATCAGCAAACCTCTTGACCGTACTCCCTACATCTAAGCCCAAGTTATTTATGTACACCACAAACAACAAAGTCCCTAGCACCGAGCCCTGTGGAACCCCACGGGAAACAGACTTCCAGTCACAGAAACATCCCTCTACCATCACCCTCTGCTTCCTGCCTCTCAGCCAATTTTGGATCCAATGTGTCACTTTACCTTAGATCCCATGGGCTCTTACTTCCTTGACCAGTCTGCCTAGAGGGACCTTATTAAAAGCCTTGCCTAAAGTTCATGTAGACCATATCAAATGCATTACCCTCATCAACACTCTTGGTCACCCCCTCAAACAATTCGCTCAAATTTGTCAAACATGACCTTCCCTCAACAAATCAATGCTGACTATCCCTGATTAACCCATGTTTCTCCAAGTGCAGTATTCTGTCCCTCAGAATTCTTTCCAGTAACTCCCCCACCACCGAAGTTAGACTGACTGGCCTGTAATTCCCTGGCCTATCCCTTCCTCCCTTTTTTAATAATGGTACAATGCTAGCAGTCCTCTGGCACCTCACCTGTGGCCAGAGACGGTTTGAAAATTACTGGCAGGGTTCCTGATATCTCTTCCCTTGCCTCCCTCAACAGCCTGGGGTACATCTCATCGAGGCCTGTGGATTTATCCACTTTCAAGGCCGCTAAACCCACTAGTAACCCCTCTCTGCCTATGTTAATTTCCTCTAATATTTCACAGTCCTCCACCCTGATATCTATGCCTGCGTCATCCTTTTCCATCGTGAAGACTGACGCAAAGTATTAATTGAGGACTGTACCTTCGTCCTCTATGGTCCCTAATTGGCCCTGCTCTTTCCCTGGTTATTTTCTTGCTCTTTATATATTTAAAAAGCCCCTTTGGGTTTTCCTTTATTCTAGCCGCTAATGCTTCCTCATGTACTCTCTTAGCTTTCCT